>NW_024582372.1:2803947-2853355 GCF_018398535.1 Haplochromis burtoni
GTGTGTGTGTGTGTGTGTGTGTGTGTGTGTGTGTGTGTGTGTGTGTGTGTGTGTGTGTTTCCCTCTCTCATCAGGATGATGGGTCAAAAGGAGATAAGAAGGCGGAGACTTCTGAGACATCAAAGATGTGTATAAACACGGAGTGGGGGGGTCTGGGTGATGATGGATCCTTGGATGACATCATCACACCTTTTGATGCTGAGGTGGACCACAACTCAGTAAACCCTGGAAAACAAAGGTTAGCTACACTCACCTGTGTATGTATGATGACGCCTACTTGAGGCACACACATAAAATTTGATGTTTTATGACTGATTTTTTTTAAACATACTGTGACACATATGTGTCTCGTGTAGTAGTTAGTTGGTGTTTTTGAGATTTATTCAGTAACTTGTAGCAAGTTGAGATGGTCACACAACATTTTACAAGTTTATGTTCGTGTTTATAGGTTTGAAAAGCTCACCAGTGGGATGTATTTAGGTGAAATTGTCCGAGAGGTATTACTGGATCTAACAAGAGGAGGTTTGCTGTTCAGAGGACGCGTCACGGAAACCTTAAAAACACCTGGAATATTCCAAACTAAATATCTGTCACAAATAGAGAGGTAGGACAAATGATGCCTATGTTTGTGCTATTTTTTGATAGATTTAAAGTATTCATCATTTAACATGAATATTGCATTTTCTGCTGTGTAACTGTGTTGTCTCCCTCCAGTGACCGTTTGGCTCTACTGCAAGTCAGATCTATTCTCCAGCACCTGGGGCTCGACAGTACCTGCGATGACAGCATCATTGTCAAAGAGGTACGAGATAGAAAAGCAACATGCCACACAGTAACCTCCTACAGACTGCATCACAAATTCAATGTTTTCCCCTTTTACAAGGTATAAAAATGTTAACAATTAAGCCGCTGTGTATGTATTTTGACCCAGACCACGTCATTAAGCCATGCTGGTGAGAGCCATCTTGCACAGCAGAAAGACTAGACAAACACTAAAATAAATCTTTAGTAATGTTACTGGTTACACCTTTGTTTGTGGACATCAGAAAGTCTAATTTCAGGGAGGAATTGGAGGACTGCGACAGTCAGACGTTTGAACCTTATAAACAACTGTTAAAACTAAGCATTGTCCTTGAAAAGTAGCATTGTTATGTTGTTATTTCTGGTATCGATCCAACCCTCCAGATATTAATGGAGATTATGTGCCATACTAGATGTGATACAGCCACCAGTTGCTAGGGAAAAGTACTGTATGTATTCCCCGACTATTTGGAGGTGGTTTCTGCATTTTGCTGGCTCTCGCTGAGTGAAACTGGCTGCAAAGAATCAGAAACCTGCTTGTGATTTCTTTAGTTGCTAGCATACAGGCATGATAGCCTCTAATTTTTCATGTTTGTCTGAAAATTCTCTTGCAGCCAGTCGGGGAATAATCATTTTTCACTCACAACTAGTGGTTGCTGATTTTCACAGAAAAAGTCTGGCTAACAGTTAAAATGTTTGAATAAAAGTTTGGAAACTGTTTCCTAAGAGTATGGATACCTGGTTGAAATGAATGAACATAAACAGTCTTGTTAACCATAACTGATGGTTAAAAGCAGTCCAGATATCCAGATTAAAATAAGTTTAAATTAACAAACAATCAGTTGTGCTGTTGGAAAGATTCTTCATCTGCCTTTACTGTAAAAGCTTTCTGCCATTTAAATAAATTAATTTTAAAAAATGCTGCCCATAAGTCAAAATTTTCTTTATTATCTTGAAATTCTGAGCTAAATTTTGAGATACCCAACTTGAAATTTCCACAAAATTTGGACTTATGGACAGCTTTCATTAATTTTTTTTACAGTAACAGAAATAAGGTTATCGTCAGATATAGTTTGGGAAGTGGTTCAAAGAAATATGCTCTCTGCTTCAACCTTACCTTGAGGTTGGGTAATATTCTTCATATTATTTGTGTGGTGCATTGTCTGGCTGAGAAAACTGTGACGCCAGGAGACTGTTACCTGTTGCAATATTGATAAAGGTTTCCATTGTTGCTTAGGTATGTGGAGCGGTATCGCGCCGAGCAGCAGAGCTGTGTGGGGCAGGCATGGCAGCCGTGGTAGATAAGATCAGAGAGAACCGAGGACTGGACCATCTGAACATCACTGTAGGGGTTGATGGTGCACTCTATAAACTACACCCACAGTGAGTTAATTTAATAAAAATATTGTTTGTTTGTTTTGGGTGCAGTGATGTGTTGGGTGTGTGTCAGGTGTATACTGTACTTTCATTTTAACCTTTCATAATTATTCAAACAGCTTGGTTAAAACATTTTCTGTTGTTTCTAGTTTTTCTGGAGTCCTTCAAGAGACTACCAGAGTTTTGGCTCCTCAGTGTAACGTGACCTTCTTGCCTTCAGAGGAAGGCAGCGGGAAAGGTGCTGCCCTGATTACTGCTGTAGCCAGGCAGAAGCGAGATCGTTGACTTCACACACCTGGAAAAAAGAAAGATGTCCGAAGATGTTTTTTCACTTTTTGCATTCAGTTGCACTGCTGTTTCTTTGTTGTTGTTTTGTTGGGTTTTTTTGCACTACCAAAATTCTGTATTGGCCTAAGAGAGTTTCAGACTGTGTGGATGGAAGATGGAAGCATTGCTGCCTGTGATTAAATCACTGTTTGTAATAAATTTTAAAAGAACTGTAATTGGTTTGAATTGACTATTATATTAAGGGTGTGCCAGTCAACACTCTGACACTATGTTTGCTTCAGCTTACTTAACTTAATCCATGTTAGTTAAGTTAAATAGAAGAAAACTTCTTCTATTATCTTTACTGCTCACAAATAACATAAAATAAAATATATGTAACTTGATAAGCCTTCTGTGTTAATCCACGGTTATCTGTGTTTGCAATAAATGGACAATGTCATTTGAACTGAAATGAAAACCTGGCATAAGACAACCCACTGTGGTTTAATATATATGCTTCAAACCCTCCACATTCCAGTCACCAAGTTAGCTGTGGGAAAATGTCAGTCACAGCTGTGTGGTCATATGCCAAAATGAGAAAATCCCAACAATCCTATGAGGAAGTGCTTGGTGACACTGGGGAGGAAGAACATCCTTTAAACAGGAAGAAACTGCCGTCAGAACCATGTTCGGGGTGGGGCAGCAATCTGTGGGCTGTGAGGGGTAAGAGAAGTGAAGTATGAACATAGAGAGACAAGGACAAAACAAAACTTTAGAAAAGAGAAGCCAAAAATTATTGTCAGGTAGCAGAAACATATAAACACATGTGGAGAGGAAATAGGTGAGTGGAGAAGAAGCATCGCAAAACTACAGGACGCTTCAGGGTCACCTGATCCAGCACAAACACAAGTGTCAAGCTTAAAAACTAAAGAGTGTGCATGTCCCAAATCCAAACTGGGAGCTGGATCTAAAGGAGAAGGAGCTGATAGCTAAAGGCTCAGCGTCCTATTCTACTTTTAGAAACTCTAAGATCTTAAATGCTCTGATGGATAATATGATACTATGAGGTCTCAATGATGTGATGGGGCCTAATTATTGAAGACTTTGCATGTAAGGAGAAGGATTTTAGTTTCAGTTGTTGATTTTAGAGGAAGCCAATCAAGCAAATATGGGAGAAATTTACTCTGTTATTCTCCTCCCTGTCTCTCTGCAGTGTTTTGGATTAACTGGAGGCTTTTAAGAGAGATTTTTGAACAATCGAGTGTGGATTTTAATCCACACTAAATTGTGTGTCTTCCTTCTCTCACCCCAACCAGTCGCAGCAGATGGCCGCCCCTCCCTGAGCCTGGTTCTGCCGGAGGTTTCTTCCTGTTAAAAGGGAGTTTTTCCTTCCCACTGTCGCCAAAATGCTTGCTCATAGGGGGTCATATGATTGTTGGGTTTTTCTCAGCGCCTTGAGGCGACTTTTGTTGTGATTTGGTGCTATATAAATAAAATTGAATTGAATAAAATTGAGATGTTTTTCATCATTTCATCAGGTTTGAGTAAAAATAACTTCATTTTTGTCTGAATTTAAAGGTAGAAAATCATTCAAGCTTTTATTTCCCCAAGACATGTCTGGGATTTAAATAACTGATTTCATAGATAAACATGTGTATGACTGATAAGAAGTTGTAGTTAAATACATTTTGTTCCTCTCTTTTACTTAAAGATTTATAGACACTCCTTAGAATGACTTTATATTGTGCAACAGTTGTGAACCTGATGATTTATATGTAAGTGTGTGTAGAAAATATGTAATATTCCGCAAAAGAGAAAATATACACGGTCATATCGTGTAGACACAAATCTCTTTACACACTGATATCATGGGCATCAGTCTTATTCTAACTAAAAGCAATCACCTGTGCAGCCAACTGTTACAAAATTGTGTGTGTGTGTGTGGGGGGGGGGGTTAGTCAGCAGTTTCTTAGTTTATTGATGGGGAGCAGGAGGAGGACTGGAATGCTGCTGACCACATTTCCTGACAATAAAAACAACCAATCCTCTGTTCAGTCACTGTACACTGATTCTCTGTCCTTGTGGTCACCCGGCTCTCTCTCTCTCTCTAACTGTCTCTGGCCATCTGTGCCATTTTAGTCATTCTCCTTGTCCCTTTTATCTGTCTGGCTGGAGCTTTGCCCAGTCTTTCTGTGTCTTTATCTGTATGTCTGCTCGGTGCATTAGCAGTCCAAGCAGTAACCTGAAGAACTCCAGTGATAGACTGCTGTTGAAAGTTTATTAATTAATTAATTTAAAAGAAAAAAGAAGTAACGATTGTATGTTTTGGCATTTTTGATGAAATTTCAGTCTATGGTCAACTTTAAAATTAGTTTCATTAGGCAAAACTTACAATTTGCGTTGTTGTTTGTTTACACATTTAATCTGAAGCTATTGATCTGATGATACTGCACTGGGTTAATGAGCGGTGCGGTGATCAGTGTGAGGCTAATCCATTCATGACAGATTAGATGATGCGTTGAAGATGAAGACAGGCAGGAAGACAGTAGCGGAGTGTAATAAGTGAAGAGAATAATGCACAGGAACAGTAAATAAAGACAGAGTGCGATAACCACTGCATGACTGATGAATGATGAGGGATTAAAGTAAGGGAGGAAAAATAGTGTGCTAACGGGAGTGAAATACTAGCTAATCTCTCAGGGATTAACATGTGAGAATGCTACCAGCTGAGGGCTACGTCATCCTCACACATACACACAATAATCCCACGCTGTCCTTGTATCAAGCTACTGTCTTCACAGTACAATTTCACAGGCTGCGACACGGCAGCTTTATGTGGCACTGAATGCAAGCGCAGCTAGGCTCCTCAAAATATAGCTCCTGCATCCTACAACAGAGCAGAGACTGATAAAAAAGACTGCATCCTTTCTTTTCCTCTAACATTAGGCCTACTAACATTCTTGTCCTTTCTACCTTCCTTCATTGTTTGGCTCGTTCTGTCTCTATCTTTCATTTAAAAACACTCCATCCATCATTTCTCTGATGTTTTTCCTAAAGGGGCCTGTCTTAGGGAGCAAGGCGTCTTTGCTGTGTATTTTTTATTTTATCTTTTGATTGAGGGCTCTGTGAATGTGTGTGTCTTTGTCTGCCCTACAAACAAACAATACAAGCTTTCACACACACTCAGAAATTTTCTCCAGTAGATGGGCAGAACTGAGCTATTGCAGCCTACAGTGGAGAGAGCACTGGTCTTATTCTGGATATTGTGTTGCGGTCATTAGTTTTGTGAGAAAATAGACCTTCAGTTTAGTTTCACAGCCCGACTAATTCTCTTCAAAGATACAATGAATCAACGTTTGAATCCCAGGCTTAAACCTCTGAGTGGAGTGGACAGTGGAAGAATTAGACGCCACAATGCATCAAAACATCAGTATGATGAGAGCTGCTGGACACCAGCTCTGCTGCATCATGGGGAGCCTTTGTTGCTTAAGGTAACTAACTTATTTATGGTAAACTGAAAGACCTCTGAGACTGAATAAAGAGGTGACAATGAATATTATTATTATTATTCAATTCAATTCAATTTTATTTATATAGCGCCAAATCACAACAACAGTCGCCTCAAGGCGATCAATCAATAATATTATTAAGAAGAAGAAAAAGAATTTGTTATTTAAGCTTCTGAAAATCTGTATCCATTTTTTCCATGTGAAGTACGTTGGAATCAAAATTTTCTGTATATGACTTTAACTTATAATTATCTGTATTATGACTGTATCTGAAAGGACTCCTTTATTTTAGTGCATAAAAATGTTATAATACTGTACACTGATCATTAGAAGTACATTTATATTTACAAATCACAAATCACAGTTTCATAATTGCACACTGGTTTCTCTAAACCTTCCTTGTTTGGTATGCATTCATTATCTGGTATAATTTGTGGTGCCTTGATGTGACCATTTTCTATAATGTTTACAATGCCAGACCTTATAACAGGCGGATTGTTACAGTGTTGTGATTTACAGTCTAAAGACTTAAATAACTGCAGTTAAACTTTTTGTTCTTTGTGTTAGTCAGAGGAAAATTTGATGTTTGACCTGGCAAGTTACTGGATAACGCACTGACCTTGGTGGTATTTTACTATATTTCATATTTGAGTGAAGTGCTTTATGAAAGCTATATTTTAGGTTTCATATAGTTGGAGAAATGATCTCCAGCTCAGGTTTCTTCAAGGAAACCATATCATTGTCTAAAATATCAACAGTAAAGTTAACCAGACACTATCGTGCTCCAGTGTTCGTCAGTCTCACACAGAAAAATCCATTGTATTCGTGAGTCATGCATCCAATGCAAATAAAGCGGTTTATTTTTTGTTTAAGCAGCGTGCCTCTCATGAGCATAACAAGTAAAGGCAGGCTTGCAGGCAGTGTGTCAAATATATAGTACCCCAGAGAATGAGGAATTCAAAAGCAATAGAGACAGATTGATGCAAAAATTTAAAAAAGACCACAACTGGAGTCTGGAATGAATTAATAAACTTTTACAGGTGTCATGTGCTGTAAAAGGCTCAGAAAAGTTTTCCATTAACAGTACTGATACACATCTCTGTTGTCTTCAGCCTTTAAAAAGTAAAAATACAAAAAAAGATTTTTATTTTGTTTTTCATGAAGTTGAACGCATGAAAAATAATTAAAAGAAGGTAGAATGAATTTAGAGCCAACTTATTAGATATACAAAATATAACAGTTCCCGTAGTTCTAACCCTAGTCTATCAATGTCCTAAAAAGTGTCTAGAGGCAGCTGTTGTTGCTGCAGTGGCAATGTCACATCTGTTTGAAAAGACAGTTTATGAAAGTAGCAGGCTGATGGACTGAATCTTGAGAAAGAAGGCCGAGTGAATGAATGGCCTTCATTCTACTTAAATTATGGTCAAGCAGGTGTAGTGCACAAAAGGAGCGGCAGGTGTGTGTCCTCCTGTTAAACAAAAACAAGCTGAAGCAGTACATCACACTTATCTGCATCACAAACATTCAGTTTATTGTCTAAATGCTCGGTCACGCAGAACAAATACCTTCACCCGTGGGGGAGGTGGGTCAGAAACCAGAAGACAAAGACACTGTGGGACAATAGACATGTCTTAACTGGAAGGAAGATAGCGTGGAAAAGGCAAAAAGACCATGTAACTGGTACGATGAAATGGTACGAATAATAAATAAATGTCTATCCCAAAGATTAATGTGGGGAAAGTGCAGTCACATTGCAGTAAATGTGTGAAATATGGCCTGAGGGGTAGCAGTGTAATAACCCCCACTCCTCAAAATCTGATTCAGATGATGAGCCTGTGCTGCTATACTTCACTATATTTCAAGTTGATGTAGATTTCAGGTTGGGGTTTGTTTGTTTTTTGTTGTTGTTAATAATTTCAGCCTTTAGCCATTTTTGATTCAGTTATCTAATGTGTGTCCCTTAACTTAGTCAGTATGACCCTGAGGGGAAAAAATATTACCCATTCCTGCTGAGCAGTATCCCGTGCCCACAGGAAACACTTCGTAATGTCCTTAACTTCCTGGTATGTCCCTGAGTTTAGAGAAGCAAAGAGCAATAAGTTTCCCTTGAATTTCCTCACAGCTAGCCGGCAGCAGTAACTAAAGTGGCACTTTACAGCAGTCTGAGTAATACCATAACTGTGTGGCTCATTGTCTTCCTGGCACAGGCTAAACAGAATGAAACTTTACAACTTCCTTTTGACAGTAAAGCTCAAATCCTCACGTCTCTCCTCTTAATTACCCCCTCCCTCTTCTTCCTCCATCACTGGGTTTGCCTCCAAGGCATCAGCAGGCCCGACCAATAGCAGGCCAGAGGATGTAGCAATAGTTCTGTCTAGCCAATGAGCTTGCAGGCAGTGGGCGTGTCCTTTTCTGCGGCACTCCTGCCTCCCTCTCCCCCCCTGAGTGTCTCTCTCTCTCTGCCTCCCACAGCCAAACTTGCTGTATCATTCATGCTTCCTGGCTTGACTCACATGCACAGAGAAGGAAGAGTTAGAGTCTTAGCCACACATGAAGGAGCTCCGGCTATTTTAAACCACACTAGACTAGACTCGGGATATCTTTATACCTCTTGCAGATTATATTTACGAAACAGGGGCAGAGAAAAGTCTGAGTTAACTTTCTTATCTTTGGAGTTTTTTAAATCCATCTGCAGGTTAAGGCGTGTGAGAGACTGAGGAAGCGTTTGAGTGAGTCTGTATGAGTGTGTGAGAGAGACAGAGCGAGAACAAGCAGCAGAATGATTGCGGCTCAGCTACTAGCCTATTACTTCACTGAGCTCAAGGATGACCAGGTTAAAAAGGTGAGTGTTTACCTCTTTCCTCCCTTTTTGATTCTGTTTGTTTGTCTTAGATACACGAAGAAGACGAGCTTATAAAAGATGAGAGAAGCACATGTGTTGTAGAGGTCACTGGGTTTACTAGGTATCTCCATCATAAGTTTTTCCACCACACGGGTACATTTCTTCGAGGAAGTGAAAGAAAGCTTCATCCTGTCGCGAGAACAGACCGATTTCTCGGACCCGTGTCATTTTCACAGACACGCGTTTTAAAGGGAATGACCCCGGCCTAGTGAGACGTGACAAACTGCACAGGGAGGTGTGTGTGCGTAGTAAAATGTAGTCACAACATGAGTAACGTTTTTGCCGTGATAGAAGATGTGAGGGGGCGTGGCAAAGAGCAAGAGAGGAAGTGAGCTGCAAGGATGAAAGGACGCATGAGCACAGGATGAATGGGTAGAAGTTACTTCAGGGGTCACAGAGTTTCTATTATATTCTTGTTAAAAAAATACCCACACTTTAATTTACCTTCAGTGGAGCCCGAAGGGGTTCGGTACGGCCCGGCCGAGGAGGCCTTGAATAGGTTGAATTATTCATGGTGTGTTCATGTGTCCCTATTTAAAAGTGATGTGATGTACACTTCAGGAAACTTAAAGAAGTCTGTCTGATCATTAGGACCAGATTTAGTTGTCCTCAGAGAGGTGTGTGTGAGAGAGTGAGATCAAAAAGTTGATCTTTTCCAATCAGTTTCCAGCACCTCTTCATTGAATGCACCATAAAATCTGGTCGCCATAGTTACGAAACAGTAAAACTTAGTCAGAGGAGGTTAAATTACTACCAGGCCCACTGGTGTCACAGTTTTTAGTCTTCGTGTCTAAATTTAAAATTGCCGTTTCTCATCGTGTGCTTAAATTTCACACGGCACGGTGTCCATTTAAGGTCGCTTGTCGTGTCACACACAAGCTGCAGATTCAGCAACAAGTCTGTTATCACACTTCCTTCTTCCATTCACACTTTCCTATTCTTATTCGAGCTAATCTGTGTGGTCTGTTCACACGGGGCCCTGTTGTCTCCAGCTGTGCCTGCTGTGCTGCACTAAAGTCAGAGTGCAGTCTGTAAAGGTAAAAGACATGAATCAGCAGCCAGGATCTGATGTAATACAACACATCTCCCTCCCTTTTTACTCCTGCTCTCTTCCTCTCCCTGCTTCCCTAAAATAGGCCAGCTTTGAACCATGTGACCACAGGTGGACAGCAGGAGGAGGCTTACACCCACACACGCATACACAGACAGGCACACAACGCCAGCTATTTTGTAGCTTTTATAAGAGCAGGGTTTGTGTACCACTTTCTCTAGTTGTGAAATTGTCAAACATGCAGTTCAATATTTGAGCAGCTATAATTAAACGTGTACACACAATCTGATCAATAATGAGTTTCTAGATGACCTGTGGTTGCCAAAGAGACTCGATCAGCTGATTGTCTCTCCGGTCAACCCAATTCACCGCCGTGTCCTTGACCGTACGTTCCCGCTGCAGCTGGTAGGTCATCCAGAGTACATCGTGCGAGTACGTCTATGTACACGGAGTTGAAAAAGGGAAGCTGCAGCAGGGGGCATTGTAGAGGATGGTATTTTTCCACATGGTGAGGATGCGTGCGCACAATTTCTTGTGTGCGCACACGTACACACAGTGGAGTCATGTTTCAATGCTTCCCTGAGCCACCTCGTGGTGAGGAGGAGAGCAAGGCATTGTTGAGAGAAGGAATGCAAACAAAAGGGAGAATGAGAAGGAGGGAGGGAAGCAGTGGCAGAGAGTGTGACCTCTTCCTGAAACTTGCACCGAGCTCTGGGCGGAGGCACAGAAAGCTGTTTTAGAGGTGTGTTGAAGGGCCTTTACAAACTCTTGCCTCCTGTCTCCTCAAAAAGGGAAACTGTACAAATAAGAAAATGAAGTTGGTCGTGAAATCTAAACAGTCTTAGTCATCACACACACCTATTTTCTCTACAAACGGCAGCGGAGATATTTTTTATTTATGAGCAATATCGTATCAGATAGTGTCCTGATACGATGAAATGCTTAGACATGAATTTTTGCTGAGTCAGAGATGTTTTTTCTTTTCTTTGAAAGGAACTGTACAAGTAATAGTTAGTCAGATTTTGGAGGGGATTTCATTTAGGTTAGTGTGAAGCAACTTTTTAATCCTCCTCCTTTGTAGCTGAGCATCAGGCAGGACAGCTGAGAACACATTGTTATTTAAGTAGAGGAGAGAATGCCCCCCTATTCACTTAGCTAATTGGGCACATTGTTTTAAACAAGGCAACAGAATAAAAAGCAGTCTCATGCAAGTATGTTAGCCAACAGCAAACATACAGCAAGGGTAGGTGGCAGAGAGTTTGAAACCTCTGCCACCTATAAGCATTCATATGTTGTATGAATGCTTATGCAACTGTTGCTTTTACCGTTACAAAGTTCCTGCCAGCAGCAGTTAAAAACAAAATCTAGAAATCAGAACATGAGGAGATCCTCTGATGATAGGAGATGTTGAAGCAGCACTGCGGGCTAACTGGCTGGGCTGCCAGCAGTTGGAAGATTAAATAGCTCAGAGCTGCAAACCTGAATGGATCTATTTACATCAGCTGACAGTCAGTGCAGTGCACAAGAGCTGCACTAAATAAAGAAATGCTTTCATTTCTCCATTCACAAAAAGTAGACTCTAAATATCAGCTTACTGCAAGCTTTCTAATGGGTGAAAGATAACTTTAAGAAGACTCCCTCTATTGGCGAGCCTGCACTCTTTTGGCCTGTGCAGTTTTCATTATTAAAAAGTGCCACTTAGCCTTTCAGCAGTTATTCACGTTCTGAATATGATACTCAAGCGAAAATATTGGGTTAGATACTAAATAAACTGAAACAGACTGCGCAGGCCACCTGAATCAGTACTGATCAGTAGAGTCTAGGACATGTGCAGTATACACACATGCATAGCGAAATGGATAAAAGATGAGCTGACTTCCAAAATTGGGTGAAAAGTTAAAGATTACACTTTTTCAAAACACTGTTGGCGAAATTAGGAACCGATTTCCATCACAATAACAAAAATGTCCTTAACCAAACGTTTGACCCCCACTGCATGGACTTTCTTAAGGCCTTTTGTTGCAGCTAAAGTCTTTCATCTCTTGTTTGGGAGATTTTCCCGTGCTTCCTGATAAAGGCTTCTCGTTCTGTAAGATTTTGGGCCTGTCTTGTTATAGCTTGGAGGACTGTTCGAGCCCCACAAACCTTTAGGTTGTTCCTTTAGAGTGAGCCTGTTGTGAAATTTGAGGTACAGAAGCCATAAGCTTTTTAACTTTAGCTTATATTTGTCTTTTTAATTAATAGATCTGTAATATGTAACTCCAGAAATATGTAATAAAATTCATTATTCCATTTGTTGGAATAACATTTTTTGTTACTCCTCTACTCCTTGCTTAACAAAGAATTGCGTTTCATTTGTAACCTGCAATTATTTAAATTTTGCTGGCTCAGGGGAGGCCAGGGCTGCAGAGTCAGACTATTTACAAGGCTCTGAAATATGATCCTCCTGTCCTTTCCTAAAGATGACTGTAAACAAGACATAACCCCAACAAGCTAGATGACAAGCGTGAAGCTGAAAAGAGGTCGAAAAGAATTCAAGATATTTAACTTCAAGCCTTATGGAGATCAGCCATGAAGAACAAAGACATTTAAATAATATCAATATTTGTGTAATGCATGTAAACTGTATCAGTTCCATTTAGTTTAATTTAAAATCTCTAATCACTGTCTTATGAGTATGAAAAGCAGAATGGAAGACATGTTTGCATGCACGTGTAAATGTGTGTGTGTGTGCACACTGTAAATGAAATAACAGATGTAGAGTTACAAAGGGAGGACGTTTGCAAGCAACAACATGTCACTGCTGTTAAACCATCCCTTCTAACTAAGGACTACATTTGGGTGTAAAATACAACCCAGCACAGGTGTGGACTTGTTTTTGGCGTTATCCAACAAGTTTCCTGTGCCTGCATACTCTAACCCGAGTATGCAGTATATTCGGGTTAGAGGTTACATTTACTCAGCTGTGCCCTCCTGTCTGACAAGAGCTTGTGCACATAATGAGCCTTTATTCCACACACTCCACATTAGGCCCCATACGATGAATCAGTTAGACTACTTAACAGTTACTGCAGATAGGATGGTCACATACATGAGAATAGTACTATGGGTTGGAGATAAGCTTTTATATATTATTCATGCATGGCTGCAAGGTGAAACTAGCTGTTGGTCGCATCTACATAACAGTTGACTGACCATTTAAGCAGGTGAGAAAGATAAGTCTCTGCTGGTTGCACTGGATTTGTGCCTTAGTTTCACCACACATGTTTTCTGTGATATAAAATCCATGTCAGTGGCCAACAGTTTTTCCTGTTTCACAGCAGACTGCCATTGTCATGTCACAAGGGCCAGATTTATAAAGGAAGTACAGTTAACACCCCTAAAAGAGGATGTTGCGACATTCCTATGTGACAGATTTGACAATTTCTGATGCCTGTAAGCTGTCGCATTTCCCTGGCTTCACATTACACTGTGACTTTGAATAATTACCAGCTACAGAAGCTTAGCCAACATTGTTGAGAGAGATCATTGCAAGATGTGACACTAGTGACGATACAAGAACAAACTGAAAGATGCGAGTTTTGTCCATGCCTGCAGTATTTTTGAGTAGTAATCACAGACTGTGCATAAAAGCCACCCATTGGTTCCCGAACTCCACACTTTATCGGCTGCCGTGATTAAGTTAACATTGGAAAGCTCGGACAGCAGGCTGTATAATCTATAATCACAATTGAAGTAATGCACATTCATACCATAGATACCTGCTATTCAGGGGTAAGTAACAGATGAATAAAATTTTACTTCTTGGGTGGTCTCCATATGTCCATGTCTCTTCTCTGGCAGGTAATTAACTCAATTAAAACAAATTAAAATGCTCCGGATTCCTTCAACACCACAAATAGAGGTCCAGATCAATGAGGCCAGGCAAGCAGACTGATTAGCTCCCTTTGTCAGCACACCTCTCAGTCAAAGCAGCCGTGGCCCCAACTTTTATGACCCCATCTACAATTCTTTAATTAGTTTTTCCTCCTTTGAAGCCTACTAGCGTTAATTAACCCTTTTCCTTTTTTTCTGGACTGAGTGGTTTTGCCATATTTTAGTCCTGCTTCCACAACAAAATGACTGAGTGTGTATCAGAAATTAGTGAGGATGATCTCTGCCTATGCAGCTTATTAGGAAAAACCAGGAAGAACCTATTCTGATGGTCGTCAAACCAAGTCTTTAACCACATCTTTATATAATACCCATGGGGCAACATGTTGTTCATTATGTGCCATGTCTGTGTGACCATTAGGCATAACATCCAGCCTACTGTCGACTGAGGTCAAATGATTGGGACTTTTACCCACAATTGAGAATATATTCTGTTTTTGGTTTCTGAAACCACAAAAGCATCTCTTTGCTTCATCACAGTGTGTGATGTAACACTGGATTTCAGCAGATTGTTTAACGTGCTGTTCCTGAAGGGTCAGACAGTTCAGCCTTTGCACAGTTGCTAAAGTGGGAAGTTTCAATAGGGAGACTTTAGAATTTCAAGACTTGATGTTTTAAGGCAATTTAAGACAACTGGCTCTTTTTCCTGGTAAGAATAATGTCTGACTGAATTCTCGGCATACCTCCTACTTTGCCTTATCACTGTCATTCGAGCAATAAAACCACAACCCTACCCTGCTGTGCAGTGTTGCCTTTTGCTAGGACTGAGTGACACACAGTGGACTTCCTTGTTTCACTGTGTCACCAAGGTGACCCTGTGCACACATTGCGATGACTCTGATCTGAGAAATTGATCTGATTATTTTGGAATAAAGCTAAATAAGAAATCTTCATTACTGGTATATTATCCAGCTACAGGTTATCTAACATTTTATGATATCGAAGCAGGTTATCTTTATGCATGAGTCCAATCATTATGAGATAGGGAGTCATATTTACGATATCCTCATGCTTGGTCAGTGTGTGTGTGTGTGTGTGTGTGTGTGTGTGTGTGTGTGTGTGTGTGTGTGTGTGTGTGTGTGTGTCAGTTAGAAGTGTATTTATTGCAGACAGATGCTTAATAGTTTAGATGGAAATAATTTCTATTTTTTGTTTGTCGTTATTTTTACTCTTAGATCGATAAGTACCTGTACTCCATGCGTTTCTCTGATGAGACGTTACTGGACATCACGCAGCGATTTCGCAAGGAGCTGGTCACAGGACTGGGTCGGGATACTAATGCCACTGCTACACTGAAGATGCTGCCAACATTTGTACGCTCAATCCCCGATGGATCAGGTTAGTCCATCTAAACCTGCTTTTATATCACTGTATCAGGGAACAGAAGCCAGTCTCCACAGGCACTAAAGGCTTGGTAAAGTCCATGAGGTCATTTATATTTAGATCATATTTCTTCATGTTTGGTGTGTGAAAGTGTAGAAAAGCTTTACAGCTCAGAAACAGGAACACTGACCTTAGAGTTGCAGATCCAGGAATATCTTTTTATTATGCAGGTCAGTAAAATTCAGAGAAAACCTTAATGGGACAGTGTTTTGTAGAGAGTGTGTTATGCAGGAGCAAGGTGACAGACGGTCCCTTATCTTTTACTTGCTGTACTTCTGGGAGCATCGGTCCAACGAAGACTGACTTTTGTTACTTATGCACAGTCATCATCATTAACAGCAAAGCTCTTTGAATGAACACAACATTTCTGCCTTGCAACAAGTCTACTTTAGTTTACAGTGTTAGAGCTGTGAGCCCTGACACACATTACACACACAAATCAGAGATTAGCACTAATCCTGCTGCCATTGTTGGAGAAGACATCACTGTGAAAGATGGTCCTAAACTTACAGAAATGCACATGGAGTCAATTAGAGTTATATAACAAATTCAAGGAAATTAGTTACTGTTGCAGTTGCAGACGAGGTGTAATAGCTCAGCCAGTGTTGCTTTGTAGCACAGTTTTTTACTTATTTTAATTCACAAATAAATAATTTGTGAACAGGAATTTTACTCCCTGATTTTTAAAGAGAGACAGCTTGATGTGTGGTGATTTAAAGTGAACAGATTTTTACAGCACTTGTCTATTCAGGGTTGTGGGGGGTTTGAAGCCTATCCCAGGTGTCACAGGGTGAAAGTGCAGGTACTCCCTAGGTCACCAGTCTGTTTGGGGGCTGTTTCATCACCTGCTTTTTTAAAAATGTGCGCAGATATCACTGAACAGCTGTGGGGAAAAATAGGTACATGTAGTGGAAGATATTAGATGTTTGTTGTTTTTGTTGTTTTTTTTAAAATCAGGTCCAACAAAATCAGATTGCCCCAGTTGTGTTAATTAAAGGGTACGCCAAATGGGTCTGTTATTATCAACAGTGTCTCAGTCATGTAAGATAAAGAATTAAAAAAAATTGTAGCTGTGTAGTTGAGCTCAAAATAAAAGCCAAGTAAAAAAAATGCAGCCAGTTTTTGCAAGCTTCATGTACTTTTAACGCTCCACATGATCTCTCTATATGTACTGTAAAAACAAAAAATTATTTTCCAAGAAGGATGTCGGCCGAGAACTCAATGGCTTCACTGCAGGAGTGACCCCATCGCAACATTGTCCCTAGTTTGTACTTTCTAGAGTTACAGCTTGATTTGTTTGGACTGACTTGCTGCTCAGTAAGCGCTAGGAAGTGAACAGACCTTATGTGATGAATCTGAGATTACTGCCAGTTTTATCAAAGGTCAGTATGCTTTAAATTCAAATGAGCCATGATGACGCAGCCCGGTTTATCTAACTCTACTGTTTATCTAGTCAGAAAGCTATAAAGAAATTAAGTTCCTCGTTGAGATACGCTAAATAAACTACTGTACCATTATTCAGCTAAATATACACATAGGACTTAAAGGGATATCGGTGGTGAGATTAAGTAGTACTTTTTCACAGCCCATCAACAGCCTATTGACCTCTCACAAGCTTTTATTATGCAGGGTATTGTCAGGAGTTAGGATTTCACCAGCCGTATAATTGTTTCATTTACCTATGAAGCACCATGTCTGATAAGCTGTTGACCTTGTGAATATATGTCCTTGATCATAATGCCCCTGGTGGTGGTAATCATTAACCAATGAATATACAGGAAGCCACAGCAGGACAGACAGAGCAAAGTAAACCTGAGCTATTCATACACATGAACAAACATAGGCTCACAAGAAACAGTAGGAGTTTATAGATGGGAGCTTTTAAGCAAACATTAATCTTATAATCTGATTCTTTACCTCATCTTCCTTATAGGCCACTCTCACTGTATTTGTTTAAGCTTACAGATATTAGACATGCAGATGAGGCAGTGACATTGGACACATTCAATGCTTTCTGTAGGTAGAAGTCTCAAACACTAATGCTCATGTGTTGCCCCTTTCAGTGAATAAAATATTCCTGAAATGCTCTGACTCGCTTTTTAGTGTTACAAGTGAGTTTTTCCTTTCCCACATGGCAAAGTGTTCGCTCTAGGAGGTCACTCGATTGTTGTTTTCTACAGTACTGCTGGATCTTTACCTCACAGACTGTTGTTGTGAATTGGTGTTCTGTAAATGAACCTGAACTGTACTGACGTTTTCTTCGCTCTTCCCCTCTCCCACTTTTGGTCTCTCCCTGTATTCCAACTCTTTCCATCGCAACAGAGAAAGGAGACTTCATTGCACTCGATTTGGGAGGCAGCAACTTCAGAATCCTCCGCGTCAAAGTGAGCCATGAGAAGAAACAGACTGTGCAGATGGAGAGTGAAATCTACGACACGCCCGAGGATATTATTCACGGCACTGGAGCGAGAGTAGGTTTACAGAGAAATATACACATGTAAACAGCTTATTCTGAGCTCCACATGAGATAACTTCCCCCTCTTTCCACCTCCATTCCAGCTGTTTGACCATGTGGCAGAGTGTCTTGGTAACTTCATGGAAAAACACAACATCAAAGACAAGAAACTTCCAGTTGGTTTCACCTTCTCCTTCCCCTGCCAGCAAACCAAACTGGATGAGGTAAACTAAGCAGTCAACAAACTTCCCTCCACCCTTTTCCCGTAACAAGTCGTCACAGTTTGCAGACTCAGCCAAGAAAATAAACACTCAACAGAGACTTGAATCTCTTACTTTTTCCTCTGGCTTTCTTTGGTTGTCTCCAGGGCTTTCTGATAACATGGACTAAGCGTTTCAAGGCCAGTGGAGTGGAGGGGATGGATGTTGTCCAGCTGCTTAACAAAGCCATCAAGAAACGAGGGGTGAGTGTCTGCTGTCATCTCCCTTGGTGCCACACTTTAGTTAATGTCATTAAACTGGGATATAGTTGAACAAAAATGGTGCTAAAAGGCTCTCTTATGTATTTTGGCTTTTAAATATTTCAGGACTATGAGGCTGACATTATGGCAGTTGTAAATGACACTGTGGGAACAATGATGACCTGCGGCTTTGATGACCAGCGCTGTGAAGTCGGCATTATTATCGGTATTGCAGATTTACTGTCCATAAAAATAAAGAAGCAAAATAAAAATTAGATGCTTATATTTGAAAAATTGAAGACAAATGGATAATTGTAGCCAGTCTGTGTAAAATCGATGTAACTGTGGGCATATTTGTGCTTTAGGTACAGGTACTAATGCATGCTACATGGAGGAGCTGCGTCACATTGACCTGGTGGAGGGAGACGAGGGCAGGATGTGCGTGAACACTGAGTGGGGAGCCTTCGGGGACGACGGCAGGCTGGAAGACATCAGGACTGAGTTTGACAGGGAGATAGACAGAGGCTCTCTCAACCCGGGCAGCCAGCTGTAAGTCAAACCAAAAGTATCACACCTTTCCTCACATCATAAAATTAATACTTAAACTGCTCCCAGTTAATTTACCAGAAAACCATGAGAAACCTGTAAACATCCTTTCAGCTGCTACAAACACAGCTACCGGCAGCTGTGAAAGAGCAGCTATAGTGAGTAGTGATGCATTTCTGAACCTCAAGCTGAAATGTCTTTTCTGTGCATTAGATTTGAGAAGATGGTCAGTGGGATGTACATGGGGGAGCTGGTTCGCCTCATCCTGGTGAAGATGGCCAGAGAAGGCTTGCTGTTTGAGGGAAGGATCACCCCCGAGCTGCTCACTAAAGGAAAGATCGAGACCAAGCACGTCTCAGCCATAGAGAAGTGAGTCACACCACAGTCTTAAACCGAGTAGACAAAAAAATTGAATGATTTTTAAATGAAATTGTAAACTTTTTTTTTTTTTATCTCTTTTGTTTAGGAGCAAGGAAGGGTTGATCAAGGCGAGAGAGATTTTGAACAAACTGGGTTTGGAGCCATCAGCGGACGACTGCATTGCTGTGCAGCATGTGTGTATTGTTACCGAGAAAACACTTCAGTTATTTATTTATTTCTTTTTGGTTTCAGAGAGGGAACTTAAATCAGGAAAATCATATAAGATGAAATTGTATAGTTAAGTAGTTAATTTGTAACTTTTAGTCTGTTTAAAATATTAAGATCCATGGAACAAATGAAATCAAATATTTAAGACGTTTCTTAATAATTTGGATGGTCTTGATGCATTTTTGCTTGTCTTCCCTCAGGTTTGTGCCATTGTGTCTTTCCGCTCCGCCAGCCTTGTAGCTGCTACTCTGGCCGGCATCCTGATGAGGCTGAAGGAGAACAAAGGAGCGTCACGTCTCCGAACCACTGTAGGCATCGATGGGTCTCTCTACAAGATGCACCCACAGTAAGTGATAAGTTTAAAGACGAACCGTTTAGATTAGTGTTTACTTAAATGCTCTCTCGCTCTTTAGTTTTGTACTAGAATTGCCGTCCGGCATTTGGGAGTTAAATGTGTACCTATCGTCTTACTTTGATCTTAAGTAAAATGTGCATAGTTAAGCAGAATCTCATATGCGTTTCAGATATGCCCGTCGTCTTCACAAGACAGTCAGACGTTTGGTCCCGGACTGCGATGTTCGATTCCTCCTCTCGGAGAGCGGCAGTGGAAAGGGTGCTGCCATGGTGACCGCTGTGGCCTACAGACTCGCTGAACAATCGCGACAAATCGCCCAAATACTGTCCGAGTTTTCCCTGACGACTGAACAGCTGCTGGAGGTGAGAAAAGATGCTGCAGTGTTTGTTCTGCCAATTTGCGTTTCACAATATTTAGACTCTGACAATAAAATATTAATTTTAGGTGAAGCAGAGAATGAAGATAGAGATCCAAAATGGCCTTTCTAAAAGCACACAGGACATTGCCACAGTCAAAATGCTGCCAACCTTTGTGCAAAGCACTCCTGACGGCACAGGTAATGCGCGCGCACACACACACACACACACACACATACACACACACACACACACACACACACACACTTCAGCATATGAAAATATCCAACTAGATAGTCAAAGGAGCTTGCAAAGAAAAGCGTCTGGACTTCTTTAAGTTGCTAGAAGACATAGATGGACATAGTGGACATAGATGTCATAGATGTCAACCAGTATGACATAGATGGACATAGAGATAGCTCACAGTGGACATAGATGTCCACTGTGAGCGACCATCTTTGAACAGTGGCGGGGGTTTACGACACCAACTGTCTGCCATCTATAATCCAGTTCTGAGATCCCTCCCCAGACGCCTTAACGCCCACTCACATCCTGGGCCATCTGACCTCAGGAAATCGCATGATAAGGTGGGGCCAGGTTTCACAATGAGCTCACCCGAAACCCTGGCTGATTGGGACCCACACCCATTTTCACACCTTGGCTCATGTGATTAGAGGACCGTCAGTGGGTCCTTTTGTCCCTCTTTGGGGGGAAACTCCCACTGGGTTTATATCTGGGACTCTCCACCATTTGACCTTTGAACTGAAGAAGCTTCTCGGATGAGAGGTGAAACGTCTTCTAGCAACTTAAAGAAGTCCAGACGCTTTTCTTTGCAAGCTCCTTTGACTACGATGACCTGGATGACTGAGAACCTTCACGGTCAAACTAGATAGTTTGACCGCAGGTCTGTTCGGGAAGAAGGAACCGTTGGCTTCACTACTTCACACCTTTTCTTTCTGCAACTCTTGCAGCTTTAACAAAAAAAGATGTTTTTCTTAATAGAACAGCTTCAGCTCTGTACACACACAGCAACACACATGTACCCACATAACTGTATGAATATTATGGAAAACCTATGGCCATAAGATAAAAGATTAGTCTGTTTATTCTGTTTTTCAAGCTTACATTGCCTATTAAGTCTTTTCCTAATATGTTTGAATGTTTTGACCGCTGGTCATTTATCTTTCTCTTGTTTTGTTTATCTGTGTGTCCAGAACATGGTGATTTCCTGGCTTTAGATTTAGGAGGAACCAACTTCAGAGTTCTGTTGGTTAAAATTCGCTCTGGGAAGAGGAGATCAGTGGAGATGCACAACAAAATCTACGCTATTCCTCTCGAAGTGATGCAGGGCACAGGGGAGGAGGTGAGATAAACAGCCTGTAATCTAGAGTTAACGGTGTAAAATTATACCGGCAGGTAACTGCGACGAAAGGAGGACTGGTGAATATCTCCCCGTTAAATAGAGGATAAAGATTAGGATGGTAGATGGGGGATGTGAGGCTTGTTGGTTTAAGAGATAAGTAAATAGGATAGAAGCTGGGAGGAGGGTCAAAAGTTTAGGGACAGACAATTAGAGAGGGACAATTAGAAAAGTTGACTGGCTTAGATTGTCAACTCGATGCCAATCTCTAAAACAGAGAACTTTAAACTTAACCCTTAAGCACCAGCTTAAGCTTATCCAGTCACCTTTGACTTCTTTAGTCTCACTCCTCTGGAAACAGGACAGGAGAGTGATATTTAACAGATGCTCTTTACAATAGGATAATTTTAACACCTTTACAGCCTGTGTTATGTATTTTAGCGTTATCACATGTTTCTCAGTAATTCTCAGAGGTCCCATTATTCAAAGCAAGTGGCCATTAATGAATCAGATTTGCCACGCAGATCATTTTAAATGTCTTTGAAATCATCTGTGTCCTAATATAACAATGCATTTCACACACAATGCATCAGATTAGTGCATGGGCAAAAAAATAATACATTTAACCACAACACTCTAAACTGCATCATTCTTGAATTCCTCTAATTGAAATTATGCAGCGTTTTGGATGTTAAACCACTAGTAAGTATCACAGTACATGCAGAGAGAGACTTTCCTCTGGTTTCTGTGATAAGGAGCAAATACGGGCTTATGGCGTAAAGTGCTTTGAGTCATCATTAAGACTAGTGATGTACTTTACAAATGCAATTTTTAATGTGTCACTTTTTTATTTTTCCAGTTGTTCGATCACATCGTGCACTGTATCAGTGACTTCCTGGACTACATGGGGATGAAGAATGCCCGTCTTCCTCTGGGCTTCACCTTCTCCTTCCCCTGCCGACAGACCAGCCTGGACGCTGTGAGTAATACTCCTGCTTCTTCGTCTTTTATGTACAGCCCTGTACTTTCTTCTATACTCTGAGAGTCTTAAACTGGCTGTATTGCAAACTAAAGCTGTGATTTATGCATAACTTGTCCACCGTTAAGCAACATCAAGAGGGGAAAAAAAGCCAAATAACATTTCATGAACTGATGCCTGAGCCATCCATGAAGTTGTCACATGATAAACTAAACTTGTGTGTGTCTGTGTACAGGGCATCTTGGTGACATGGACCAAAGGCTTCAAGGCGACAGACTGCGAAGGGGAAGATGTGGTGGGACTGTTGAGGGACGCCATTAGGAGGAGAGAGGTATGAGGATATGAGGAGCAGCATCACTCAGTACAACATGGAATCATGGTGTTTTTGTGGCACGTCATATTGTTTGTCTGGTCTGCAGGAATTTGATCTGGACGTGGTTGCTGTAGTGAATGATACAGTGGGAACCATGATGACCTGTGCCTATGAAGAACCCACCTGTGAAGTTGGTCTTATCGCCGGTTAGTTCACCTTAAAGTAACACTTGTTTTTATAAAATATTCAGCTTTTTTGTGCTATATCTATATAATGCGTCTCTCTGATTACAGGTACTGGCAGTAATGCGTGTTACATGGAAGAGATGAAGAACGTTGAGATGGTTGAGGGCGATGAGGGACAGATGTGTGTCAACATGGAGTGGGGAGCTTTTGGAGACAACGGATGCCTGGACGACATCAGGACAGAGTACGACCGTTCTGTGGACGACTTCTCCCTAAACCCGGGGAAACAAAGGTGCCTCATACACACCCATGCTTGAAAAGATACAGGGCATTCATTCCTATCTTTGAGGTGCATGTAAATACCGTATATTTATGTTTCCTTTGTCTTTGCTTGAATTCTGCATTTTAGATATGAGAAAATGATCAGCGGCATGTACCTCGGTGAAATCGTGCGGAACATCCTCATCGACATGACCAAAAAAGGATTCCTGTTCAGAGGACAGATTTCTGAAACCCTAAAGACCAGAAGCATCTTTGAAACAAAGTTCCTGTCACAGATAGAAAGGTAAACAATGAACGCTATCTTTGTTTGCGTCTAATAAGAGTGTCAGTTCACCCTTCCACGAGATAAGAAGTCATCTGGACAGGAGATTATACTCCATTAGCACCGCTTGCTATCGTACCACTGATTGTGTTGTCTATTTAATGATAAGATATTGCTCCTGTCTCCTTACTAAAGTTTCATTTGTCATCTTTTAATGACTTTCTGTTTGTGTCTTTGTACAGTGACAGATTGGCTTTGCTGCAGGTGCGATCAATCCTGCAACACTTGGGCCTGGACAGCACCTGTGATGACAGTATCATAGTCAAAGAGGTAAAGAAGAGTTAGTTAGTTAGTAATCAAAGTCTTAGACTTGCATTTGGACACTGAGAGAGAACCATAATACTATCTTGTTAGCCTTATTTTATGAAAGACTATGTGACACAGGAGTAGGAGAGAAACTGAAACTTAGGCTGTATTTGTTCTCAGTTTGACTGATATGTACTTGTGTGGCTCAAAAAGCTGTTGCAATAATGATAAATGTCT
This sequence comes from Haplochromis burtoni, assembly GCF_018398535.1. NCBI lineage: Eukaryota > Metazoa > Chordata > Actinopteri > Cichliformes > Cichlidae > Haplochromis > Haplochromis burtoni. The sequence goes on from NW_024582372.1 coordinate 2,827,855, forward strand.
TCTTTGTTAGGTTTGTGGAACAGTGTCACGTCGTGCAGCTCAGCTATGTGGCGCAGGAATGGCGGCAGTGGTCGATAAGATTAGAGAGAACCGTGGACTGGACCATTTGGACATCACCGTAGGGGTAGACGGGACCCTGTACAAATTACATCCACAGTAAGTTTAATCCATTAATTTATTTATTATTTCATATGTTAAAAATAATTCACTGGCAACTGAAGTGAAGAGGAATATGATGACCTCATAAGCTGCTGTGTTATGTCACCATTTTCACAAAAAAGTATCTTTGTAGTTACAATAATTATGCAGCAGACAGACAAATAGAAACGATAGTAGGCTCATCGAGTTAAGAAGAGCACCAGGCTGCTAACAGAAAGGATCATTCTTTGCTACTTTTTAAAAGGTTTTGTGAAAGTATTTTTTTTCTTAGTCATGGTGATAAATTTATTTGGAAGTAAGCTAAATGAGCTAAAAGTAAGCATTTGACATTAAATAGCAGTCGCAAGATAGCCAATGCAAAAATCCTTTATGATAAATGGATGATCCCGAAGTGTCAAAGTAGCATATTAACTAAAGCGTACACATAGCACAGAGAGTCTTGTGTCAAGTTGAGTCTTGCTTCAGTCCTGTTATAACTGCATATGAGATTCACTGCATGTGTTGCATAATGCAAGAGAAAAACCTCAGGTTAAGTAAATATTCTCTGCCCGTTTGTTCTTATGTCCAGTGTCACCACAAGAGCACTGCTTAGGAGACATAGTCATTAATAGGTCATTGGTTTGGACATGTTTTCGAACGAACGAATCAGTGGCAAGTTGATTTATTGTGCCTTAACCCTTGAGCTGACACATAAGCTTTCCTTTATTTATAAGATGGTGGTGCAGATCCGATTTTAAACTGTCATTAACTCTCCAAATCCCGTGTGGAAAGTCTGTGTGATGGCTGATTGCATTGTTTTGTGAAACCAGTCCAGATAATACTCCTGTGAATTCAAAGCTAGCAAGTAGCTATCTCCTGCACACCCCGAAACATCTCCACTGTGGTACTGCAGCTGATAGAAATGAGCTCCTGCTGTGTGCTAAAACTGAGGAAGCAAAACTGCAGGCAGTGTCCGTATCTGATTCTCTGATTTCTTTTTTGGATGTGTGAAAACAGCTTTTATTTTATGCTAAGCCATGCAGAAAAGCCTGTTTCCCGGTTAGATAGTAGAGGCCTGGTTGTCTTTCTTTTGTTTTTGAACATGATTCATTTTGGCGAGGAGATGGTAAACCATACCTTCGCTCCCTCTTGTGTCACTTTCACACCCATTAACCGTATCACCAGACTGGCTCTTTTTGCTTTTCTGTCTAACGTGTACATCCTCTGTCTCTGTGTAGCTTCTCCCTGATCATGCACCAGACGGTTAAAGAACTGGCTCCAAACTGTAATGTCAAGTTCTTGCTGTCAGAGGATGGAAGTGGAAAAGGAGCTGCACTCATCACAGCCGTGGGCTGCCGGCTAAGACAGGAGCTGAACAGCAAATAGAACATTTTCTGCATCTCACTGTTATCTCATCCCCTCTCCTGCCCCAGTTCTCAACCATTGTCTCCTTTCCTCCTAAATCAAACAAGACCAGTCGACATATCACGCTCCGGTAGCTGCTTTAGTCCGTCTACGTGAGGCAGAGAAAAGGAGAGGTTTTCTCTCTGTTGTGGTTAGATTTATTAACAGCACCCAGTCTCTTAAGGATATTGCAAGTTTGCAATTTCTGTGGATAAAACACGCACAAGTAGCCCTTTGTCTTTTTTTTTTTTAATGCAGGACAGTCGCATGCCTGTAAACCCCCTTTGTCTCCATCTGGAGGAATTCTCTGGTAACTGCATTCTGTTATAAGTTGCAGGTCAGCACACCAGTTGCAGAGAAACATCGCAGATTGATTCTTTTAACTTGTTCAGTAGAAACAGAAAAAATAAAAACGCTCTTTTAGACCAAAGTCTGTGTGTCTGCTGTAGATTACGCGCGTATGTACAGGAAAGCATGAAAGGGATGCGATATATAAATGTGTACTGAGATGAAAGGGAATCTTTTTTTTTTCTTCTTTTCTTTTCTTTATTTTATTTTATTGCTTTTTTTTGGTATTTGATATCTTACCCACATATAAAACAATGTTATAAATACATTGTTGTTATTTATTGTATTTTTATATATCGGGAGATGTTGAAGAAAAATGTTACTGTTGCAAAATATGATGCACACATAGGAAGCCAGCGAAGAAGTTCCCTCACATGGTACCTGTCCTGTATTTATGTGCTCAAGCATGACAGAAGAGGGACTTCTGCAGTGGCAGATTTAGAGAAGCAAGTGGTGCTCAAAGTCAACGCCCACACATCTTTTAGCATTTAAAGTTCATTCCATCCTGTTCTTTGTTCTGTTTATGTTTCCTAAAAACATTTCTCCTCTGGTCCTCTCCGGCCCACCTGCAGTTGCTCCCTGCTCCACGGTTTGAGAACCACTGGTCTTATCTCAGAGAGCAGTATCTTTTTATTGTCTGTAGTGTAAACTATGTGTCCTGTTGTTGGTACCAGTCACAGCTGCTGTTAGTGTGTTCATTTCTTAAGAAGTCCTGGCTAACCTCATCACCATGATGATACCTTAACAGCTATTTAATTATGAAACAGAAATGTGGTGCTAACGCGGATGCCAGGGGAATAACAACAGCAGCCATAGTGTGTATAAACTCACATGAACATTACAGAACTTTTAAAAGAGTTTTAACATGTTGGCCAATAATAAAAGCACGTACTCTACTCGCCCCTTTAATATCACCATGTGCTCCTAAAAGCTCAGGAGGATGTCTAAGGTAACTACTGTCAGGCTCATTCATGTAGTATAACTTATGCAAATTGATATTTATTTTCATTGTGTTAAAAGCAAAAGGGGGAAAAAAGTCTCAAAGTTACGACAGCTTAGATTCATTATGAAGCAATTAAAGAGCACAAGAAGAAAATATTCTATTGTAAGATCAGTGGTGCCCGTGGAGGACGGGATATGGTTGAGATGCCACCTTTTTAAATATTCAAATGAATACCAGCTGAGCTAAAAGAATGTCCTTTCCTACCTTTTAGTCATATTGTATGATTAAAGAAGGCAGGTAGCTCCTTTACTCTGCCTTCAGATTGACCCCAGAATGTCCAGTCGCACACAAACGCTTGAATCTGTGTGATTCTGCTAACAAAGGATGTATCTGTCCCACATCGCCAATCAGTCACTTAATAAAGTCAAACCTGTGTAAACATGATGTCGTGGTTGGTTTGTTTTTGTTTCTGCATTGATCATTTAGCACTCACGTAGTTGTGAATCTCTTCAGTGGTGTTACAAATGTATTCAGTGTGAGCTAAAGGTCAAAGCAACCCTGCGGTGCTGAAGTTGCACACTTAGAGCTCTGTTAACAGCTACAGCAGTTATAATTCAGGCGTTAGATGGGGCACAAATAAATGTGTGTCAGTACTTCCTGTATTGTAACTTTATTAGCACTGTCACATTATTTAAACTTTTTTATTTCAGCCACAGACGACAAAAATCCTGCTTCGTATAGACAACAAGACACTTAACACAACCACAGTCCGTGCATAAAACATCAAAAAGTTTCCAATAATCAAACGTTTTTACTTCATCCTGAAACCTAATGCTCACAGGTTACAATATTTAAAGCGTCATTTTCTGACTCTTAACTGTGCGACAACCACAAGTTTCATATTTACTTCTGGGTATTTTACATGAATGTCTTCAGTAGATAGCATCACTATGTTTCACATTTGATTGTACTAAGTAGCGGCACTTGAATTTTTAATGTAGACTTTATCCAGTGAACTCACAATATAGGAGGAAAAATACTGTATTAATGTGCACCATGTAACAAATGTGTGAAGGGGGAAAGAACTGCACAGCAACAAATACATGCAAACCAGACAACTGATTAATTTAAGGCAAAAATGGGAGAAGGAGGCGTATTTACTGGCGATTTTCTGACATCACTTTGAGCTTTAATTGATCTCTGAATGTTTTATGAGTAATCAATATGAGTAAAAGCCAGATTAAAAAGACTAACTACGCTGTTGCTGCCAATTCTGAATCCCAGCAAACTTAAAGAATGAGTGAATTACTTTGATTATCGAGAGTTAATATAGAAGAGAAATTAAATAAAACACCTATTTTAGCTTAATTGTTAAAGAAAGCCTTATATCAAATGAAGACGCTACACAACAACATTATTAAGGGTTTGGACTGTTTGTCCGTTCTCTGCACAAGAAAACCAGTAACCACAGTTAAATGTTTCCAGTAACACTTGAATGTCCAAGATGGAGGAAAGAGAGCATGTAGAGGTCTGGACGGCAACGGGGGGAGGACACTTTTGGAGTGGAATACACTTCTAAAAGCATGAAGGGAACACTTGATCATCACACTATGACACAAAGTCAGTTCAGCTTCAGGGAAATCAGTCTGTCCAGTTCGGATGAAAGTCACAGCCGCTGCACTGGAGGAGCATCAAGTGGCCTCAGACCACTGCTCCTTCCTTAACCCTTTTCTCTTGTTTTAATTTTTGCTAGCGTCCTTGACACTACTATTTGCATGAAATTGTACCTGCATCCCATTTAGGATGCAAACGTAGTCCACCTCCTCCAGTAGATGTTTGCTGTGTATCCCAGCACAGTCCCGAGAGTGTGGAGGTGATACCAGGAGGAGACAGGCTGTGCCACAAGGAGAGCTGGACAGAGCTGTAGAAAAGCAACGACCTAGCAGCAGGACAAGTATCTGCTTCTTTGCTCTAAAGAGGGTGAGGAGGAGTACTGCAAGAGCTCTACAAAATAAGGCTACTGATGTGCATGCCCCTGACAAAACTGTTAGAATTAGACCTACAACGGTCTTATGTCCTTTAGTGAGACCCGTGCACACTGAGCAAATATGACAGCTTTTAAAGAGATTGTGGACGCCATGATAAACATGACCTTTTGGCAGTGGGTCAGTGATAGTCTGGGGAAGCATATCCTTGGAGGCTTGCACAGACCTCCACCTGCTTGGTCAGTGATACCCTGACTGCTATATGATACCAGAGAGAAATCCTCAGACTGACTGTCAACTAGCCAAATAGATTGTCAAGTAACTCACTGATGCCTTGAAACAAATCTGGGAGGAGATCTTCCAGGATACTATCCAGTATCTCATCAGGAGTATATCCAGACATATCCAGTAAACATTACCGAGGCACATTATGACACAAGCTGGAACAGCCTGTGAATTTATGTTTGACTTTGGTGTGAGGATTTTGGTTTCTTCACTTTAATTACACAAAGTATATCAGTAAAGGTTATCTGACCACGATGAAAACATATTTTAGTGTTCGCGTAATTTCTTGGAGCAGTGTAAATAGATCAAGGTTGGATTAATCTACACACAGCCACAAATGTTTCAGTGGCATAATTAAATGTTTTGCATGTGCTGCAATAGCTTGATAGTCACATTCATTCATCCATCGTGTATTATACAAAGTTCCTGATCCACAGGAATGAATGCCTTAGTTTGATTAACTCTGTCCAGTACTCCGCAGGGCTTCCTCTGTCTCCACCAGCTGTAGTGTTTTTATTCACAATTCAGAAAAATCCTGCTGCCTTCCCTTTGAGAATGTCCTCATCATGATGTCTGTCAGCGATCACTGGGTGTGCTCCATAAGCGCCACAGCTGGAGATTTTGTGTCGTCCAGTTTCTTCACCGGATGCGAGTTGCGTGTGTTCTTCTTAAGGTGTCTGCGAGCATCTCTCTCTGTGACCAGGTCACTGCTGGCAAGCGTGTTTGAGACGTATGTAGTGTTTGTTCTAATAGATGACATGTCATTGTGGTGGCTGCGGGTCATGGTGACTCTGAAGGTGTGTGTGTGCTGCAGTTCCATCTTGTCCTCCTCTGACACTTTGATGAAGGGACACCAAGCAAAGGCATGACGGAAACCAGCGCGAAACCTGCAGGAAAAGATGGATTTATGTCCGATTTACTGACGTTTTTGAAGCTATAATATTATTTTTAAACTCGGCACAATTACTGCCAGATCACCTTTGGTTTAGACAGCAGTAAATAATAGGATTGTACATAGTTGAACTCATTGCCAGCCAGAATATGGCCAGATACACCTGATGAAGACAAAAAATAATGAGTAAACACAAAACTACAGATTCAAGAATATAAAACAGAGAGGCATCCGTGAACCTGCTGAATGTAATGTTGCTTATAAATGTCTCTGTTAAATGATCCCAGTATGAAGTAGACATGGTAGGGCAGCCAGCATAGGGCAAACGTCACCACCACCACAACCATCATCTTCACCACCTATGGAAAATAAGAAGACATATGAGCCTGAGTAATTGCTGCTGTGTTTTTTTCTGTTAAGATCAGGTCAGCTCAGAGGATTTGTAGTCAAACTGAGTAGTAAAAAAAAGGAACAGTGTAACCTTTCTCTTGGCATTTATCTGGCTATGGTAATGGTCTGACGCCTCTCCAGGGATGTGCCCACCCCACAGCGATCGGCCGACTATAGTGTATGTCACCAGCATCACCAGCAGAGGAAGAAAGTAGATCAGCAATATAACCGCAAACTGATAACTACATGGAGAAAAAGAGATGAGAAACGGTAACACAACATTCAACCTTTAGATTGTGTCAGCTGTTATCACCAAGTCATCACCACAAATCCCATGTTAGTGTGCCGTTTGCAAATTCAATACCATTTAAATTTTTTCAGTTTGTGCTTTTCTACATGTCTCTCACCGAGCAATAACTACTTTTTGCATTTGATGAAACCTGGAAAATTGCTTCGAAACTGTTTAGCAACATGGATAATAAATGCTTAATTTCTATGTCAGGCAGAAAACAACAACAAACATTTTAACCTTCCAGCAGTTTTAGTGCAAGAGGTCTCAGAGAAGCCAAGGCTCTGTCTTCCTGTCTGTGATTTTCTTTCTTTGTCAGGCTTTAGAGAATTAAGCTTGTTATTGGAGACCTAAGCCAATCACAGAGATCAGATGAGTACATAAAGATCAAATTGAAGGAGTCAGGCAGATGGATTTGTCCTTGGAGTTCAAAGATAAAGTTAAAAAATAATCATGTATGAAGACACTTTCCTTCTTTTCCTTTCCTCAGCTGCCTTCTGCAGCTTGAACCTGTGTCAATAACTGACCTTTCTGCCACACTTCTAAAATGTATGCTCATTAGCAACTTATAGAGGTTTTGATGAATTATACAATAGATAAAATATGAAAGAGTCAAGTTATTGAAACTATTTTCAAGTTTTAAACTATTAAAACTTGAATAACTGAGCTTTACAAATCTTTCTGCTACCCATCACGTGCACAGAGTTTATGAGGACACACAACACAAGGTTGATGAACAAGAATGAATGTAAACATGAATGTGAGATCTGAACAGTTTGTGTGAAGGAGAGCTTCTTAGATTTAGATTTGTGTTATCTGAAGTGCACTTTGGAAGACATATATATAAGTTAAAACATGAAAGACTTCCAAGGCTCTTTTTTAAAAAGCTTAATTTTCATGCCATAGTCTTGTTTGACCTTAAAACCACCTACACGGTGGGGAATCAAGTTTGCCGGTAGTTGAAAAGCTGACTTTTTCTAAAAAATCTGTTTAGCTTTCCAATCAAAGTTCTTAAATACCTTTATTAAATGCATTTTGGCATGCAACATTTAATATAGGTATTTTAAAATGTTATTTAAAAGGAGAGTGCCTTGGAGTTCTTTGATGTTTTAGATGAACACAAGATTGATTTAACCTGAGCAGTCATAGTGTGACGCCCACAAGTGTATGGTCACAATTGTAATTTTTTTGTGAATTGTTTTTGATGTAAAAGACCTGATTTTATGGTGGTATTGTACTTTTCATTTTGCGTTATGGACAATGTAATTTCGTGGCATTGCCACAAGGGGGAGATAGTGGTGAGTGCGATAGGCCGTTGCAACGCGTCTCTGCCTCAGACGAGGAAGAGCCTGCAGACCGAACGCAACTGATGTCTCCTGTCTCTGCTTTTCTGTTAAAAAAACAGGTCAGTAGATCAAGTTTGCTCACCGCAATGTACATATAAAGGCAAGAAACCTTTTTCTGTCTTAGTTTAAAGACCGCAAATGTTGTGAGAGAGTGTGTTTTCACTGACTGAGAGAAAGCTAACTATACCGCCATTTGTAATGGCAGCCGCCATTTCACTCGTAGTCTAAATAGGCAGCTGGTCTTATTACCTGTTTTATTTTGTGACAAATGGAGCTCTTAGACACTTCTTTTATCCTGGCATTATTGGAAGTTACAGTTGAATAGGACCTACCCAGTTCTTATGTGTCAAATGTAAATAGTCTGATGTATACTGTTTGTGGATGATTGTGAACTGTTTGTGAGCAATGGAAGAATATTTTTGTTTATTGGTTACAAAATGTAATATATTGTTTGAATCTGTTAAAGTATAAGAAAAGTATAAAGGTGACATAAGCGGGTTAAATTGCAGTGTTAGTGGTGCTGCACAGAAATGTTTTTGATGCTGAACAGCAGCAAAATTGGTTACAGATTTATTGTAAATAAGGACGTTCATATACAATGATTATTTTGTAAGTTTATTCTTGTGAGAGTGCAAGGTAACCAAAAGGGTTTGAGCTATGGACCTAATTGAATGTTTGTGTTGTTAAAAGAGAAATCTGTGTGTCTAAATGAAAAGAAAAGGACGTTGTTAAATTCTGTTAATAAATCAGACGAGGAAGAGCCTGCAGACCGAACGCAACTGATGTCTCCTGTCTCTGCTTTTCTGTTAAAAAAACAGTTTAAAAACAGACCCCATCGAAGGCCTGTAACAATAGCAACATTTAACATAGCCACTCCTCGCTTGCTTTCATTGTAAATGTAAAAATCTGATCAACCTCGTTCACTTTTAAATGCTTTATTAGAAGAAATGAAGCCGAGCAGAAGAAAAACAATTTGGAGATCCAACTTGAGGTCAAAGTTTTTACCTTCTATGTAAACATTTATTTTATTCAGTTTTTGTCCAACTTTCTTTTAGATATTTTTGCCAGTGCTTAAGTAGAAACTTTTGCTCAATCCAAATAGGTAAAGACATCCGCATTTAAAGAGTGGCACAAATAGCTCCTAAACTGACAGACCTGTTAGCGATGTCACCATCTATGCACGTGTGTGCCTCTTTATTTCACCTTAGTTGATGTGTTCCTCCATAATCATCAGGCCAGTCAACCATACACACAGTTCTGGGGTAATAAAATCTTGTCACACTGTAGTAGCACTGAGGAAACGCCAGTGATACTGCCACAATCCATATCAGGGCAATCACCACCTTTGTAGAGGTGGAGGAGAGGCGGGGCTTCAGAGGATGGATGATGGCCATGTACCTGAAAAAGACAGAAACTTTTGTATGATTACACCTTCACATGTCTTTGTCTAAAGAAACTCAGTCATAGGTGCACTGATAGGGAAAACAGGGCAATGCTTTAAAGCTTTTAGTGTGTGAAAAAAAAGTGACATTTTCTTTTCATGACAGAAAACTACCCACTCATCAATCAAACCATCAGCTGCAAAACAACAGCTTCAAAGCTGAGCAGCAATCAAAAGGTTCCTGCTGAGTGTTTGTTTTAAACAACCTTTTTTCAAAGTGTTTTTCCTATTTTGAACAAACAAAAACATTTCTTTAGTAATTATTTATTTGTGGAATATATGCTAACTGTCAGAGGTCAAGTGATGAAAGCCCAGGATAATAACCATTTAAAACCCACGCAATCCTTTTAAAAAATATTCGGATACAATAAAAATAATTAAAAATCAGTGACATCCCGTAATTCAGGTTAATGATGGTATATTAAAAAACTCCTTTCCCGCCAATCTACCATATAATACAGAAGTTACCTCATTAAAAGTTGAAGGTGAAATAATGTTAATAACTGCCAATGAATGCGGTAGCTATGGCAACCCATCTCAACCAGTATGCAGTCTACTTTTTTCAACTTAGCACTATTGCATGGTATTGTTAAAATTACGGTGAAATCGGTCATCTGTGGTTATGAGTCATAAACTTACATTATTGTGGAGTGGCTTTGTCAATGTTCTGTGGATAATAACAGCTTCATGAGATCTTACATAAACGTTTCGCATAAAGATGAAAGTTTGAAAGTAGAACCTATAACAAGTTTTTATTTCCTTTTTACCGACATCTAGTTCTCACTAGATGTCGGTAGCAACCCATCCAATCCACACATGGAAAGAAATCAAACCATATATGTTATGTGTAGTGATGAGAAATGACACAGGGGAAAAGTACTGAAAACACAAAGAAAGGGAGATGCAAAAAGACATGGAAATTATTGACACCAGCTGAAATTACTGCGGTGTTACGCGAAACATGATGGGTAAAACCAATGAGCTCTCTCAAGACCTTTGCAACCTTATTGTTGCAAAGCATACTGATGGCATTGGTTACAGAAGAATTTCTAAACTACTCTAGGTCCCAGTGAGCACTGTTGGGGACATTAGCTGAAAGTGGAATTTCACCATAAACCAGCCATGACCAGGTGCTCCCCACAAAACTTCAGACAAAGGAGTGAAAAGAATTATTAGAAAAGTTGTCAAAGAGCCAAGGACTGCTTGTGGAGAGCCAAAGAAATACCTGGAAGCAGCAGGTATAATTGCTTCAAAGAAAGCAAGCAATGCACTCGCCCATCATGGCCTGTATGCACGCTCACCATGCTGGAACATGACACAGACCACTGCTAAAGAAAGAGCATGTTGAAGCATGTTCAACGTTTGCTGAACAATCCTGTGAAATACTGGAAGCATATAGTCTGTGGGGCGGCTTTTCTGCATACATCACCCTTCATGTAACTGATCTAAGGATGAGAGTTCATAGGACCCAAGGAGCCTTCGGGATTTGAAGACTGTCTGTGAGGAAGAATAGGCCAAAATCACACCTGAGTGATTTGACTAGCATGTGACTAGTTTCTGTCATTACCTGCAAAGTCTTTTGTACGAAGTATTACCTACATTTCAGTAAGCGGGTTCAATACTTTCCCCCCTCTGTCTTTTCTTATTATTACACATAATTTATGGAAATCAATGGTTTGATTTCTTTTTTGCATTGGATGGGTTGTTACTGACATTTGGTGAGAATTTCATGTCAATCGCACCTTTAGAAGTATATTTACTTAGTAAACTGGTGATGGATTCAACTTCACTTATTTTACCCACTGTGTCCTTTACCCAGTCTGATGCAAACCTAAAACAAAGAGACAAACAATCATTCGCACTCACATTCACACCTATGGGCAATTTAGAATCTCTAAGTAACCTAACCCCACTAATTGCATGTCTTTGGACTGTGGGAGGAAGACACAGTCCCTTAAGAAAACCCACACAAACAAAGTCACCAGATCTTAATCCAATAGAGTAGTTTTATAATGACCACAAGGAGCAACAGTGTGCTGCTGTCAGATGAATATGGACCAAAATCTCAGAGGAAGTTTCCAGCACCTTGATCAATCTGAGCCAAAAAAAACCAAGTAAGAATTAATGGATCTGCTAGAAAGATTTGGTTAATAAACTGCTTTTTTCAGAAACCCCCCCCCAGAAAAAAGACAATTAATTGCATCAGATTTTTAAAAAGTCACATCAAAGTAGATACTATAAGAGTAATGGAAAAGAAGAGTATTGGGAATTGATTAATACCATTTAAAAATGATTCACACTTTCAAAATTAAAATAAAAAGCTAGTCCTTCTTCCATTATCTGCTCGTTATCCAGGTCCTGAGCACCAGAGCAGCAATCTAAGCACATTTTCCAGACCTTCCTTCCCCGTGAATACTAAAGATTGCTGATTGCTGTTATAATGTTTCAGTATTTAGTCCAGCATCATTTTGCTTGCAGAGCTACCTGAAAACACTTGGACACTTGGAAAATCAGTAAGTTGCTGCAACAGCTGTGGTTTCCTTCATGTTTCAGTCAAAGCTGTCAGGTCATCCCCACTAAAGCATCAATGATCTGACATTTTTCAGCAGCCCACAGGTGTTCTGTGGGATTTAGGTCAAGCCTCCAAGAGGAGGACCACACTGACTTGGATGTTTTCTAGTTTTTCTTTGCATCCCATAGTGGTTTCTTTTATATAAGATAGCTTTATTACAATCATAAGAGTTTATGGATAGTCTAAATCCACAAAGAGGTTTTGCTGCATCATATATAGGTGAACAATTCTGAGTTCATCAAGTAAATCATGATGAAAATAAAACAAATAGTTCTTAATAACACATTTAATTCTCAGTTTGTAATCCCGCTGTGTGTTCAAAATCATTGTACGGTTGTCATTAGGGTGAAACACCCTTCTTTGATGTTGATTATTTTTATCTTGAAGGAGTGTCATATTGCATAAGGTCGGTCCTATAAATTTGTACTACTTACTACAAGTATCACATACTGAGCATAGATTTTATACCTTACTCAGTATATGATATTTTATTCGGGCTGACCATTCATGCTCCAGTAAGCATTACTGGCATCTGTGTTTCATCTGTGTCCGCCTGCTGACCCATATCTCCTTCATGCAGCATTTTCATTTGTACTGCCTGCTGAGAATGAGAGCAAATCATGCTCCTCAAGGAGCTGTTGTTTGAGCTCAAATGTCGAAACCCTTATTCTTCCAGAAACTCTGAAAATGATCCGTGTTCTTGCAGAAAAGAGATGCCTTTGCCCAGATCAGCTAGTTGCTTGAAACAATATGCCACTATGTTGATTTTTTTCATTAAGTTGTGATGATTCCTTTTTTTGACTGCTTTCATAATGCACTTTCTAAATAGTGTTTGCATAAAATGGGGATCAGTCACCCCATTAGTGTCTGATTGGTAGCACAAAAGAGTCTCTGATGTAATGACTTGTTCATTTTAATGGCAGTTGACCTCATATTTTTCACATGATCCCTTTGGCTCCAGTGCTGAGTTCCCCTTTTTTCCCCTGTCGCTCATGCCCCCAGCCTCCCTCCCCTCACCTATTTAAATCCCTTTTTGTGTAGGTGTTTCTATGTTTTTGTTGCTGTTCAACTCTGTGAAGGTGGTGCTACTCCATCCCTGGTCGGCACAGATGTCTGCCTTTTCCTAATCGCCTCTAATGACATTTAAACTACAGCTCATTAATCTGTAGACATGTTCAGACAACTAGATTTTCAAGCCTAACGCTGTGATTTTTTCACACTTCATATGCTCATATGCTGGTTTCCCTGTACTCCAGATTGCCTGCTGTGCCAGTCTGCAGCTCAGTGTTCAGTCTACCTTTTTTAATGCACAGTATAGTTCATTGTCTGTATTCACTTATTCTGAACTCTATAGGAGAGCGTTCTTACCTGTCCACTGAAATGGCAGCCATTGAGTATATGGACGAAAACATGGCGGTGATGGGGAAGAAGTTCTGAAACCTGCAGTAACCCAAGCCAAAGTACCAGTCATTGTGAAGCGCATAAACAAAGTTAAAAAGGGTGTTAAAGCTCGCCATGGAAACGTCAGAGAAAGCCAGGTTGACAATGAAGTAATTGGTCACAGTCCTCATGCGCCTGTGAGCGAGGATAATCCAGATCACTGTGACGTTCCCAGTGATGGACACCAGGATGATGAGGGAGTACGCTATAGCCCAGAGAGCCACCTGGGAGAGGAGAGGAGACCTTTAATGTCAGCATCTTATACGCAGTTACAAAAAAAAAAAAACCACAATAAAGGAACTCACAAATACGTATATATTTGCAAACCCCACCCTATCCCTGCACAGGATGTCTACAGCAAGTGGTATATGGACTGACACCTTTGTAGCACATTCCTAATTTATTTGAGCACTCAAAGCATTTTCTTACTACAACCCTCATTAGCCCATTTATACAAACATCTTTTCCTGTGTCTGAGTGCTTTTATCCTAACGCTCACACTCGGATGGATACATCAGGGGAAACTAAGGGTTTAGTAGCTTGCTCAAAGATATCGCAACATAATGACAAGAGGAAAAGAGATCGAGCCACCAACCTTACAATTAGTAGATACCTCAGTCTACCTCCTGAGACGTAACAACTCTGAACAACAAATATTTTCAGAAATCTTAAGTTTCTTTACACAGGGAATTCCTAGTTTATCTCATCCCCCAAAGAGAGATAAACCGATCAAAGTCAGCTTCCAGGTAAAGTCTATTCTGTGATAAGCAACCACCAATCTTCAGCATTTTTTAATATCTGTAGACCCCGTTCCTTTCATTGTCTGACCTATAAGAAAATTAATAGGACAGACATGCTGCACTTTATCTGGGGCCAGAAATGAAAACCCTGACATCCATCACCTGTTCATACCCAGTCAACCACTGTCGCAGAAATGTAAAGCAATGAGCTACTTCAGACAGCCAAGCACAGATAGGAGGAGAGGACTGTAAACTGTGCACGGTGTGGTGCAGGTTTAAATGACTGTGGGGGAGTTAAAAGTGTTTAGAGGAATGAGCAAAAAGCCTTCAGATAACTTAACTAATATACAGTCTGTGAAGTGAAAATGTCCTTTGAATCAGCCCCACATTTTGTCCCTGAGACAAATCACATTCACCAGTAAGCCTTTACTTCATTCTGTTGAGTTTCTGTCTGTTTCAGGCACTTTACTTAGATTTCACAACAATGATGTCACTGACATATGGTTTTTACCCTTCAACATTATACAAGTAAAAAAAAGAATACACCTTTTTACTTCACTGAGTCGTCTTTCTTACTTCTTTCATTAATATCATCATCAAAATGTCATCTTTTTAAATTCTGCAGTTCTGACTTTAATCACTTTCATTTGTTATCTCAGTGTTTTTCTCTCACCTGCCAGTCGGGCTGTTGGAACTGATTCCAGGTCGTCTCGTTCCCGTCCTCCAACCACTCAGTGGTCATCGACAATGGCCACGAAGTGGTCTCTTCATCTCGTTCAATATGTTGTATCAGACTACCGGCGTCCATGTTGGCTTTCTGTCTTACCGGTGACAGAACCTGTAGATATAATTGTATATACGTTGTGCGTCATGCGTAATTATCCACAATGACCGACAAATTAAAAAAACAAAAAACAAAAAAACAAAAACAAACACTCTCTTGTAGGGGGATTATGAGTAAATACACTCGCGTGTGTATCATTGTGTCTATAAAATGATTTCTTCATTTTGTACGCTATAATTAGAGGCACTGAAACCACCCCAATAATAGCTTATTTTCCCACTTCAACACGCACTAGCTTTAAGCAGCATCAACTCCAAAACAAGGTGCGAATGTGTTAATCTCCTTGCTGTTCATTGTAGTCTTTAGGGCGGTTTCAATTTGTATTAAAGTTTTTGAGTCTGATTTAAGACAACCATATCAATCGTTGTGACGGCATCCGGCTTTTGATTACAAGCATTAACAACAGGATGCAAGTATTACCGTGGTGACAACTTCCAGACTCTCCCGACAGCTTAATTTTTTTGCTACAAGACGATTGTTTTAAAAAAAAAAAAAAAAATGACTTTCTTTCTTATTTTGTTTTATTATATCTTAATTCATTTATTAATTCATTAAAGGTGCTTTGAGATTAACTAAATAGATGCACGACTGAGCATGAATTACGCACATTTGTCACATACAGTGTGTTTCTTTGGCTGCCTTAACTCCACAAGTGATAAATTCATGCACTGGACAATACCCGGAAAAAACCTAAACCTGAATCATATTATTAGTTTTCATCTGTCTTACCCGTCTATTAATGGTCAAGTTGAAACTCAATCCATTGCTTTTGTCTAAAAATCAGATTCCTTCTGCGTAAAGGACAAACAGGTCCATCCAATAATCCATTAAGGTATTTCTCCGGATTCCCCGCTCACTCCTTCTCACACACGCATATATTCTGCCTCTCTCTACTGGAATGTGTGACTTGCTCATGTTGATCTGAGAGTGAGAAGCGCAGACGTTCAGGCACGCTACCGTGCGCGCAGAGTCGCGCCAAAATCCTCCACTACCAGAGGGAGAGAGATGAAGAGAGGTACGAGGTGTAAAATCCTGACAAAATAAACGTCTAACAAGAAAGATAAATGTGATGGAAAGAACTAAGACTTAAACAAAAAATTTAAAAATTGCGAGACTTGTGAGAGCAGTGCCTGATTTACGTACTCCACCTCTAAAATAGCCGAATATCAACAAGATGATGGAGAGGGGGAAACAAATGTAAGAGCCTGGACAGAGAACGGGAAAGCTAGGGTGGTCCGAGAAGAAGGAAAGAGAGAGGTGCATTTTACCGCTACTGCTGTAATTTCTTTACAGCCGTCAATTTTCACCGCTCGACAAGTCTGAAACACTTTTGAGATGGTTTCTTGTGAAATTGCCCGAACCCATCAGCACTACCCATCTTCTATGCCTACAAAAAACAAAAAACAAAAAAAAACGAGGACACACATATGTGTCTATCCTGGTGGTCTCATACTGAGAGCCTCTAGAAGAGAGAATGCTGCGCTCATTCACCCTTTTTCATTGTGAATTTGAGCGTGCTAAAAATGCACAATCAGGTGAGAGCTAGAGAAAAAATGATTCTTCAATTGAGTTTTCAATAAAACTCTGAAAGCAACAGTGAAGCTCTTCTATTATTGAGGTGTTCAGCCAAGCTGCAATCACTACAAATCCATCTAAGCAAGAATGTCCCCACCAAGAGATTACATTTGTGGATTTTGGCATGACTGTAGAGAGTTTGTCCTTCTTTTTTAACTGCATTGTGGTCATGGTGCTGACAAGTTCTCAGCAGGATTATGAGACTCTCTTGTCTACACCTTCTGCATGCTTTTTCTAGCCTTCCAAACTGTTGTTCAATTTTGAGGAACATGGTTTGTGTCTGTGAATTTTGTTTGAGGTTCTTCATCTTGTTCTTACAACTTAGTCATTAAAAAAATGCACAGCAGAAATCCAGCATTTACCAGAATTCAGCTCACACTGTCCCACATAGCAAGCAGGTCTGGCCCAGATCTGGTATCAAGCCTGCACTGCTGGTTGACTTCTGGCATGATAAGACGTATTTCATCCAGATATGGGCCACGCCCGGCATAGATGGCACTGTTTATGTGATGGCATGCCACATCTGGCCCGATTGTAGTTTGGGTTATGTGGCCCAGGCTGATAGAAAACAGGTCTGGCCCGGATCTGGCATCAAGCTGGCACTACTGACTGACCGGTGTCATGGCAGGGTGTCTGTCAACCACATGTGGACTAGGTCCGGCAAAGATGGCACTATTTATGTTCCTATTTTAGTTAGAAGACCCAAATGCCATGTTGTAACACTATACTGCTATAGTAGCCAACTTTTCAAGTACAGATTTGACAGGTTTGTGAGTGTACACTTTATTCAAAACCTAGTGACGGTTTACTCATCTTTGCCAGTGGGTGGCTGTAGCTCAGGCAGTAGGGCAGGTCACCTACTGATCGGAAGGTTAGTGGTTCGATCTCTGGCTCTTCCAGTCTTCAAGAGTGTGAATGTAGTTAGGATGCACCCGTTTTAGAGAAAGTGTGTCGTTGGGTGAATGTGGCATATTGTATAGAGCACTCTGAGTAATGTGGGAGAGTAGAAAAGCGCTATATAAAAATCAGTCCATTCACTGTCTGAACAGAGTTTCGTCATGTTACTTTTGGACTGTTATGTTCCGGCACATGTTGTTATTACATGGCTTGATTAAGGTACACATTAGGCTGACATCTGGGCCAGCACGTGGCCAGCAGTGTGTCTGCAACTGGCCACGTGCTGGCCCATGTGTGGGCCAACTCTGGTAAACCTGATCTGGGCCACCAAAGGGCCATCATTCTTTGCGGTATGTGGGCCATGTGTAAGCACATTGTGTGGGCCAGATCAGGGCCATACCAATTTTGCTATGTGGAGTCTGGGAATGAGTAATTTCTCCCAATGAAAAACAAAAGAGGTGCCCAAGAGAGTAGCAGTTTTGATATTTTATCTAATGCAGTTATCTGAGGCAAACAGAAAAGTGCCGCAGAGTTGAAAGTGATGTTAAAAAGTCATGCCATGATACTTGTTTAAGTCCAGCCCTGTGCTTGCAGTTTTTGAAAAGTCACACATTTAAAAAGGCTGCAGCTGTCTACTTTCAGTTAGAGCTGTGCCTCTGAAACATGACAAAACACTAACAGGTCTCCAGGAGATCGTATCACTGCCAAACTGCAGTAAAACATAAACCTGAATAAAAGTATTTACATGTGAGTTGTGTGTTGTTCTTAGGAACAATCCATGTGTTGGACTGGAAAGGGTTCTCTTCACATGAAATTATAGACAGTCTTTTTGTGCTTATATTGAAGAAATATGAAGCCACAAAAACTCAAATGCAGCAGTTTGTCACTGGAGTGGTAGAGTTGTCAGACATGTTGTCTGAACACCAGAGGGTCTGATCTGGTCTGCTGGTTGGCTTTGGCTTTAAAGTGTATGATACTTGCTGTGCACTCAGTGGTTTTTCATTGAAATTACTGCTATTCCCGGTGTGTTGATGTCATGCAAACATTTCTTCACAAGAACAAAAACGAACTGAAAGTTCTGGATCTAGATGAAGTGTTTAAAACATGCTGTTTACTTTAGAAAAAAAACTGTGTGTGACAGCTTTACCTTTATGAATGCACTTTGATCTGTCAATGGGAAAGCATGTAATGATAGCTGAATCACTGAATGAGGGAAAACTGAGATGCATCATGTTTTTGAAAACGTTTTGCTCATTAAGTGTGAAAATGTCCAAGAAATGATTCGCCCTTATTTTTTTATTTTTTTTACATTGTGCTTTAAAGGAGCAAGACTTTGTTGTAACTTTTAAAATCTTTGTACCTTTCAGCGTAATATTTTTTGTTCTTGCTGTTAAATATACTATGACCATCAGACCAGTAGTATCTTTGTATTTTTGCATCAACAAGGTGAGTCCCAAAGAGCTATTAGCTGAAAACCTGGCATGTCTAAGCATGGTGAGCAGTTTGTCCTTAATATTTGATAATAGGGTCGGGGGTGTTACCACAGTGTGTGTCCATAGCCATCTGCAAAACGCGATAAAAGCTCTGTCATGGTTTGCAGCCTTTTTGTGTTGTGGATCTTGTCAAAATTGTTGGAATTATGAACACAAAAAAGTCCTGTCAGATGTTGATGCATGGTAAAATACCATCTGCAAATTATCGGCTTGGGAACAGCTTCATGTTTCAACATGAGAATGATCCCAAACACATTGTCAATACAGTAAAAGTACACCTGGATAGAAAAGCACTTGGTGGAACACCTGTGGTGGACTGGGCTCCCCAGAGTCCAGATCCCAACATTAGTGATGCACCTTGAAAGAGAACAGAACAAAAGGCAGCCAACAGCCAAAGAAGAGTTTTGAATGTCCTTCAGTAACCCTGGACAACTACTCCTGAAGACCACTTAAAGAAATTAAAAGAAAGCTTGCCTAAGAGAGTTTAGACTGTGCTGAAGGATAAAGGTGGTCACACCAAATATTGACTTTTGTACCGACTTTGTTTCAGCCTAGTCTTGCTGGCAATTCAAAGCTTTATTTATCTAAAATTTGCACGTAAGGCTGTTAGACACACAGAAGACACAGAGACCAGGAATAGTCAACCAGGCAGCAACCCCCTCCCCATTACATCACCGATACAAATGAGATATAAAATTATACTACTTTGTATTAAATGTATCTCATTTAAAGTCTAAGATAAAAATTTATTTTTGTGCATAATTTCTTTATCTTTATGTGTCAGAGTGTATCCTGACGCTGCAACTTAAAATTCAAAGCAAGTGTAGGTTCTGTATTTACAGAAACTGACTTTTATATTGTGCCCTATTTCTAAGAGTGTGCTTTCTATCCACATTGCTTATCACCAGCTAGAAGGTGCCTCTAAGGACACTCCATGTACACTTTCTTTTATACTGTTTGTAAAAAAAAACAAAAAACCCTCTTGTCATTGCATTGACTTTGAGTTTATCCTCGAAGAAATTCAACAACATATCTCACAGTGCAAACAGGCAGATTGTGACTCCAGTGATGTTTTTTTCAGTCTCACTGTTACTGTTGTAGATTTTTGTGCTTTGTGCTTCTGTGATAGTTTCTCACTTTGTTACCTGCTTCTCGTTGCATGCCCGTTCCTCACATTCCTGCCTTGCAGGGGAAATCTACTGCATATGCCCGTGCATGTAATTAGTGAACAGAATGACCAAAGGTAGAGTTTGCTGACTGTGTGCAATGTGCACTGCCTGTGTGTACTTTCATGTGATCACACAAGCTTGTTTGCCCAGTGACTGACACGCTGAAGGATGCAGGCCCAAAAATTTAAAGTTTCTGAGAAGGTGTAGCAGTTCTTAATAAATGTGGTTGCCCGAGTGAATCTGGGCGAGAGCTGGCTATCAAGGGTCAAAACCTAATCAAGAGGGGAAGAAACTCATTTTCACCACCTAAACTAGCAAACACAGAAATAGACACCTGCAGTGACTCTTCAGTTGCACCTGAACACATCTCAAATAAATACTTTACAAAAACTAGACAGTCTGTACTCCCAGGCAACCAGAGGACACAAAAATTCTTATTTTGCTGAAGGTTGAATTTCATAACACTTGAAAATCTTTGAGTTTCTTTGTTGCTTTCACTCCAAGGTCATTTTCTGACTGAAGAAAGTAATAAAGGTGATGTATAAGTAAGAAAAGTACCAAGAGGGGGGAAACAGCCAATCACACAGCTCCCTCCTATTGATGTGAAATGTTTTGTTGGCCGAGTCACTGCTGATTAAGATGTTGCTGCTTTTGGTGCTTAGAAAACTGCAATAAGGGCGCTACAGCAGCTAAAAAGGCGAGGGATGGCGATTTATCATATACAAACTAATGACTGGTTTATCACATCCGATGTCTTCTGATCCTCTGATATATATTCAGGGATTTGAATGTTTGCTTTGCATAGTGTCTGTGCTGTGAACTCTTTGATAGGCGGTTATTTAAAGAAGATCGGATATGCATGTGTAAGTTGTGTGTATCGGATCTGTTTATCGAGTCGCAGATGCCAACAGACTCAATTGACTGAGCCGCAAGGAAAGTAATGTTGTGGCGATGGACTCTCTTAAGGTGGTGTCGGAGAGTTGACCAAGATAAGGACAATACCTCCCACGCACTCCATGATGCGCTTGCCAGTCACAGGAGTATGTTTAGTGAACGGCTGTGGTCATCAAAATGCACCACTGAATTACACAGAAAGTCACTCCTGCCTTATTTATATAGCTCCAATTTTAATTAATTAATGACAAATTTAATTTATTATGATATATTTAATTAATTAATTTTGGCGCTCAATAGCCTCCATACTAAAGCTGCTACCTCTGAAAATTCTTTGAAGAACCCTCCAGTGATCCAGTCAGTGATCCAGTCAGTGATCCAGTCCCTCACAGCATGGGGATGCATGGTCCCTCCGCCAAATGTCACCACGAGGAGAGAAGGTACTGTAGATGTTTTTGTTTTGAGTAATGTTTGATGTACTTTCTGTATGAAGGTAAATATGTTGCAAAATGTGAGAGCTTGCAGAATAAAATGTGAGAATTTAAAAAAAAAATCTGAACTTGTATTTTTTGAAATTTTCACTTGTAAAAAGTTTTCACATGCTTGTGTTTTAAATTTACAGTTACAAAAAATATGAATAAATGTGGAGATTGATACTTACAGAGATATACTGAGAGCTTCAAGCTTGTAATTCTGATTTTATTGATATTTATTTAATTTCTTTTACTATTTCCACAACTCTGATCACAGCCTCTCGAATCAGTTAAAACAGCTGCTCAAGTTGAAATTTTTTTTGCACATTCACATATTTCATTCTACAGCCTCTAATATTTGGCAGTATATTTACCTTCATATATCTGCTGCATTAGCGTAAAGAAAACAAACATGTTTATCTTTGTGAAAACAGTGATAAGAGTATGTTTGCCGTTCAGGTTTCTGCTACGATGACACATTTCTAACGGTTGGTTCATGCTCATCTCACATAATTTCTTATGGCCAGACAGACGGGTTAGTAAGCAGGTATCTGTATAAAACAAATGCCCGTGTGTGGGGCAATAATTCGGGTAGTCATTAGGTCAATTTACATGGTGAAGAAACTGTACTTTCCTGTTGTACCACTTGAGGCTTGGGCCCAGTTATGTAATAGTCCTGCACTTGTTTGTTCCTGTTGTTTCTGGTCTCTGAGTTCTGGCTGGAAGTGGCAGGTCTTGTCTTCACCTTTTGGTGGGGTCTTTGGTTTCCTGTCTTTCAGCCACTGTACCTGCTTCCTGTCATTGTCATCAGGAGCAGTATATATGGGCCTGCTTGCATTCTGTGGGAGAATGCTTCAAATCAAAGTTTATTTCTATAGCACATTTTGAAAGACCAATAATCATCATCGAAGTGCTTCACAGTCGACCACAAGACACATAAAATTCGGGACAGAGCATAACAAGCAAACAGGGAATAAAAAACACTTTTGCATAGTGCAGAGCAAACCAGATGAAGGTCAAACTAGTTTGATTCAAAAGTAAACAAGTGAGTTTTTAGGTGCGACTTGAAAGATTGGACTTAGACATGCGAATATCAGCTGGGAGATTATTCCAGAGTCTAGGTGCAGCAATAGCAAAGGCTCGATCACCTCAGGTCTTTAACCGAGACCTTGGTTGCACTAAGAGCAACTGACTCGAAGATCTTAGTGCTCTCTTGGGGTTGTGCAAGTGCAGGAGATCAGTTAGGTAGCTAGGCGCCAAGTTTTTTTAAATTTTAAAAGTGATCAAAAGAATTTTAAAGTCAATACGGTATTTAATGGGAAGCCAATGTAAGAAGATAAATGCTTATCTTCTCAGGCTCCTAGATTGCATTTATGTATTTTGGTGTTTCCCCGGGTACATTTTGCAACATATTTGCTCTGCTTTTCTAGTCGAGCTGGTCCGTCCTGCTGTCTGCCTGTCCACCCACCAGCATCTCATGACAGCCTCGATGAACAAATCCTTCGCATTCAGATCAGAGCCTGTTGCATTCACTCTCTCTTCTGAGTCACTTTGTGCCAGTAAACCAGTTTCAGTATAACACAGTCCGTCTCCTTGAAGTGCACTTTGTCGAAAAATCCAGTCTTGTATAAAATGCTGAGTTAATACATTTTAATTGCATTGGTGTATTTCATACTTGTTTTGTTCTAATAACAGAGGGAATGGATCTTGTTCACAGTGGACTTTATCTTGTTTTTCCTTGACTTTTTGCTTTCAACAGCATCAGATTAGAGTACAAACAAGACTCAGATCAAAGTATGTGAATGTATTCATCTTCACTTTGTGGCCATGTTAATCTTAAAATAAAATGATAGCAGATAAGAAAGAGTCTACCTTCTCCCAATAGTTTCGGGTCCAGACGTCTGTCTTTATGTGGATCTCCACAGCATTTTTATTCCTTGTTCCCTTGTTCCACATCTTCAAACAATGTCCCACATTTTGACTGGCTCTGCAGGAAATGCACTTCTCTAAAGTCCCAAAACATTGATCCGGTTCATCTTTGGAAATTTTGTTAGATATGACGGAAACAACCCTAAAAAAAGGAAGTGCCATTATGTTCCTAGAAATAGAGTTTCTATTCTTTCTGAACAGGAAGTGGAGGGACACAGTAGATAAAGATTGCTAAAATTGCCAGCTTTGGCAGCCTGTGGCTACATCCAAACTGTGCTGTGTTTTAATTTGGGTGCATCCAGACAGAAGAGAAGTTGAAATAACAGAGAGATAAAAGAGATTACAGGAGTATATAAAGACTTTCACGTGAAAGCGAAAGAACAAACTTTAGCTTCCCTTTATCCTTATTGTATTTACTCAGTAATAGAGCAAAATGTATATTTATCCTGCACAGTTTATTGCATTTTTATTTGTGAGTTATGAAAATTTAGGGTTACATCTCAGTCCCATTTTGTCCCATGCAAACTCAGTGTTTGTCATGTTTACTTCTGAATACCCTACAGCATAAAATGGTGAGATACAGATAATAACGTCAAACTGTAGACCTGCACAGTGTGGTGAAGCTATTGCTGACACAGGCTGCCCAAAAACTTCTAGATATTTACATAGGCGTGTACGTTAATGGGTTAGAAATACCTGGGCAAAGTACAGAAGATGTTGTGAAATAGCCGCACTGTTCATAAGTTGTTCTGCTGGTCTCCGGTTTGGCATTTTGGCTCTTTCAATCATGTGTGTTGGTTTTTTAACCTATCATAGGAGCTTGTTATCAGTAACAACTATATGCTGGATAGCTTAGCTTGAAAGATACCTTTGTAATTTACTGTGATAGTAAAAACCAGGTAGATACTCAGTTTAAACAAAAATATTAAAAAGAGGCTTAAAACAAACTGAACAGAAAGCCCCAGAAAAATCAAAAAAGTTTTTTATTGTTTTATTTTTTGACAATAAACAACGGGAAGCGAACCCATCTGTCACTTAAAATGACCACGTCCTTAATTGGGCAAAGATTTGAATCTTAATAAAAATTTGAATTGGATTTTATTAATGTACTTATGTCACATAACTTCTACAAGTTAAAAGTCTTGCACAAGCTCACATCCACCAGCCCCCTTCGGCCGTCCGTCAGACTGTACGCGCGTTTCCAGGTGCTATGACGAGGACAACGCGGAAGTGAATTGTCAACAGTCCAAAGAGCCGCTGAAAGAAACTATCTTCCGTCCAGACACGATGGCAGAGGGAGAGTCTAAATGTTGTGCTGATTGTTCCTATTATATCATCAAATTCATGCTGTTCATCTACGCCTGCTGTTGGTGGGTGAGTACAGACACGATTATCCTAAAACCTAGAGTGTGCGCTTTGTTTGCTCGGAGATCCCGGCTGGCAGGGAGGGAAGGCTGGGTGTGTTTTTGTGTATGTGTGTGCTTGTGTGTTTATCTAATGCTTTTGATTTGTGGGTATGCGAGCTCCGGTCAGATCCGTGGGGTGGACAAAGGGTGATCCGGTCTTATTTCGTTTTTCTAATAAAACCATGGGCTTTGTAAGCTACACCTGTGGACGGACAGGTGCTGTAGGATATTGCTCACAGAAACCACACCCTCCTTGCTTACCTTTACCCTACCCGAATGAGAACTGGGTAAATTAAATTAAATTAAATTAAATTAAATTAAATTAAATTAAAACAAAACAAAACAGAGAAAAAAGGAAGAACGGACGAGGCGTCATTTTTTCACGCAGGAGTCTTGTGTCCTCCCGTGGTCACTGTACCACAGTACGGGTCATGTGGACCGATGAGCCACATGTAAATCAAATGACAGTGACAGCACTGCAGCAGCGTCGCTTCAGTAGTTTTTCATTCAATCTGCTGACCACTTAACTCCACGCAGGCTATCAGTAAGGTTTCTGTTTTTCTTGCGTAGAATTTTTTTCAGTGTGTGGAGCATTTTTATTTTATTTT
>NW_024582372.1:2853375-2913847 GCF_018398535.1 Haplochromis burtoni
TTGAGTGGCAGTGTGAGATCAGGGCTGCACTGCTCCTTGTTCTTCTTGTCTGATGGTTTGGATTGTTTGGGGTCACTGATGCATTGAAAAATTATATGGGGACATTTTTTTTCTGCAGAGGTTCATACTGACTTGGAGGAAGGACGCATTAGAGGATCTGAATGGAAAATGATCAGTTATGATGAAAGTATTACATTAAATGCATTTTAAAAATCCACCTAAAAGTTATTTAGACTTACTTTTATTTGTTTACATTTAGACTGCTGCTGTACAGGTCACTGATGAAACACTGCAAATGAGTCAAAACTCTCCAGCCATCATCAGTCATTCCCATCGAGGTTCCTCAGCATAATGCTGCCATAGCAGACTTTCTGGGAGTTATCTTGTTTTCCCTTTAGGATTTTTCAGGAACGACAGACATAGCCTGCCTGGAAACGACCTGCAGATTATCTTTTCCAAGTGTGTGTGTTTGAGTGATAAAGCCATCTGAGATAAGAGCGGGAGTGTATTGTAGCTTCTTGCATTAGAACAGTTTAGGCCAGTTTAGCACATGCACATACACGGCAGAGTAAAACTTTGCAGATAGTAGTCCAACACTATCTACTTTTCTTTTCTTTTCTTTCTTTTTTTTAAATTTTTTATAGCTATTCTTGGGAAAACCACACAATCTCCCAGACAGAAGCACCTGGAACTCCCCAAGCAGAGGAAGCCGAGGGTCCCAAATTATTTTGTATGCCCCTGTGAGGACCCACACTTCATATAGACACTGAAGGTTTTCAAGGTTATTAAAAGTAGTGGTACAACATACAGTACCCAGTTTGCTTCAGTTTAAAACGACCAAAACACATACCCTTTTCATTAGTGTCATGTCTACATTAAAACTTGCAATTTCCTATAAAGAAATTTTTGATTTAGCCTTCTACATATTGGATCTATATTTGAATAAAATGGTGTGGTGGTTTACACATTTGCCTAACAAGTAAAATATCTCCTGGCTGCTTTCTGGGTGGAAACACAAACTCCAGCTTCAAACTCTGCCAGATCAAATATACAGAGCAACCTGTTGTGATGACACTTTGTGATTTATTTTTTATTTTATTTTTTTTATTTTTTAAAAATTTATTTATTTTTTTGAGTGGCTGGAAGCCCGCCTTTATCGTTGCTGTCATTTATTAAATTAGATTTTTAATTATGAATTTGGCAACCAACAAATAAAACCAGGAAACCTTTGAGAAAAACTTCAATCTGACAATGCTGCTCTCATTTTGATGATGAATCAAATCAAATCAAATCAAATCACTTTTTATTGTCACATCACATGTGCAGGTACATTGGTACAGCACATGTGAGTGAAATTCTTGTGTGCGAGCTTCACAAGCAACAGAGTTGTGCAAAATACAATAATGTAAACAAGCAAAATACAAGAATGGCTACATCTGAAACTAATAAATATATGTACAATATATAATAGTATATGCATTTCTGGATGTGTATACTAAATATTTTTCTACGTGTGTGTGTGTGTGTGTGTGTGTGTGTGTGTACACATATTTTACAAATTAAATAGAGTAAACAATAAATAAAATGTATAAAAATATACAGAAATATACAGAAATGATTGCTACAGATAATAATAAGTCTCAGAGCAGACTGTGCACCTGATTTTAGTCATATAATCTTTCAGAATAGAAGAATATCACTATATATGATCCCAGTTTAGTTGACATGTTAGCATAGTTTTGTTCTTACATTTCTCCACCTCATCTTCTACTTTAATAACCAGATATATGGGGGGATATAAACAATGGCTAATTATTAGATCAATAACGCATTGAGATATGCCAATTCTGATATAGTTACAACCAAAGCGTCACATGAATTTAAACAGTTAGTCTACAGTTTTCAAAGGATGTCATGTTGGTTGTTGAGCTGTAAGTAAACTTTGACCTTTCAGCCATCTGTTTAATTCAGTCTTACTAATGCTTGGCTTAAACTAACACAGAGTGTTAGTTTAAGCCAAGCAGAATTTCAATAAATGTTAACACTAAAGTGGATATACTATGTTTTCCTTTTTTTGTCATATATAAAAATATTGTGACAGTGGTGGATGGAGGTCATTGTTTGCTTCAGTAATCCCTGTGAGCAAAAAGCTCAGGCTGAAGTCTAAACTCTCTGTGTCAGACAGGGTCTTTTTTCTACTCTTGGTTTTCACAGAGAATGGATATCCCTAATATGGTCGTCACGACTCTGACTGCGGGTACAGAAACCCCACTGACCCATTCTTCAAACCTTTTGCTTACGAGGGTCAGCCAATCAGAAGAAAGTTGTCTTTTTGCTTTAGTAGAATAAAATACAGTGCTGGAAATCAACATTATAAATCCGCTCACCAAGTTTTCTAAACACCTGAAAGGTATTACAGCAAGACAAGTTCAGTACAGCCAGGCCGGTTGGAAATGGGTATCATGACAGTAATTAACAACTTAAGCCGGGCTTTCCACTTCAGGTCTCTGCACATTTGCATTAAAAGGGACATTTTGTGGGTCATGTTACTCTTTTTTTTCCATACAAACTTATCCCTATGATGTTATCTGATGATGATAAGTCCGATAAGTAAGTGATAAAGAGATTCTAAATAACAAAATTATAGCATTAGAATGCAAAACTTTTGCAAATAAGATGAGATTAATGCAGCAGAAAAATCATTAATCTGTGTATAGCGTGTTAAACATTTTAATTCAGGTTAATTATTTTATCACTGAGTGCAAGCTCAGTCCTGCTGTTTATTTCTAGAGCTCTGAAACTTTAAACTGGATGCATTTAAACTGTTACTGCCCCATAGGATAATAAAGTGAACGTGGAAATCTCTTTAGCTTATAAGCAGATTAAACTGAAATTCATTTCATTGTTTGAACAGGTATTCTTTGTGCGCTCTGTATTCCTCTAGCAGATGAATAGAAATCAATACATGCACGTTCCTGTGACAATGTGTTGCTTCATTCATGGTTTTTAGCAAAGCACAACTTAACAAGTTGCACATTTAAAAATTGTTTCTCCACCAGAGAATGTAGTTCCTGTGGCACATAGACAGACACAGAAAACTTTAAGCTTGACATCTGGTTTTTCCACAGGTTCTTTTCTGTAGACAAAAGTAGTGGACCAGTACTGGAACACAGAGTTCATGCACACAGAGTTGTCCGACCAGTAAAAACTGGGCCACATTAGAGTATATTGACCATTTAATCCCGAAACAATAGCCTTACTTGTAACTATTTTTTTTTTTTAAAGGCAGTAACGTGAAGTGATATAATTAGATTCTTGAACGTGATGTTTATTTCAACAAATGCCTCCAAATGGGAGATATGACTGCAACAGTTTATACTGCTGGCTTACAAGCTTGTCTTTTTTTGTCTTCCTTTCTGGGAAATACTGTATAACCAACCATGCAGCTGCTCCCTCTCATAGATGATGTGACAGACTGTATATTTTTGAAGACTGATGGCTAATTGAACTTGGTGCACTTAGAAAATTCATTTATTTGTCTCTTCTGAAAGAACCTTTTGAGAAGTTAATTTGCGATGGGAGGAAGCGCAAAAAGGAGTAGATCGGGAGGCAAAGGCATAAGACTCAGTAATGGGTTTATTATGGAGAATGAATGCTGCCTTGATAAGGAAGGTGAAACAGATAAACATGTTATATTTACTTTGATCCTGCTGCTCGTTGACTCAGTCACATTAATAAGATATTTTTTGCCACATGGTGCCTCTGAATAAAGAGTTCTGGCACATCCTCCTGGAAACCTAGACACAAAGATTGAACGGCAACAGCAATTCTCATAAAATGTTTCCTGCAACAGGTGCTCAAATCTTTTTTTCAGTTCACCGCATGATGCTACAGTAATCATTTCACACTATAATATAATATAATGAGTAATGAAAACAACAAGTAATGATGCACCAGTTGGTTTTGGAGAAACAGAGGACTCTGCAGTGTGAGTACTCTTGTGGAGATTTACTAGAATTCAGAGCTTCACTTACTAAAATGTCAGTCGGTAATTTAAACCACCTGTAAAAAGAAACTCGAGCGGGTTACTTTCAGATCTCTTTGTGCTTCTTCATTTGGTTTTGTTTTTCTTTTGCTCTTAATGACCTGTTTTCCACCCCCATTCAGCGTTTTTGCAGAACAGGATGTGCACGTGCTGGCTATCAACTGCTTAGAGTGTAAATGTCCAAACAGTGCGGTGTATAGTTTGGAGGAACAATGTACAGAAGATGATGAGTCATTTCCTGCTTACTGTGGGAATGATTTAACCCACATTAGGACAACAGATTAATCTCCTCTGGCTCTGTATTCAAATGGAGAACAGTTGACAAAGAGTAAACGCAGGATTCAAGCAAAGCTCGAGGGTGACGAGACGGGTCATGTTTAACAGTGTTTGAACGCCGCTTTGATTTAAATTCTTATTCCGAAATTAGCATGAAGTGAAATAATGTAAACAACTGATTAGGAGGACAGAACAGAGGAGCACGACTGGAGAGGTGCAGAGAGGATTTGTCAGCGGTTTTGATTGCCGTCTGTAATTTGTCACAAATTGTTTGTTCCTGTCATCTGAATCTCAGAGAAATGTAAAAGCAGCTGGAGTTCTTCCAATAACCTTCCCGGCATGTTCCCAAGTTTGCTGCTTTCTTTCAGTTTGCTGCGTGAAGTTATCTGCTGCTCTTAACCTTTACTTACCCAGTGAAGGTTGACTGAGCTCACTAACACACAGGAAAACGCTGGGATGTCATATTTTTGAATTTTTGTTGCGTTTACTTTGAGACCATTAAAACATTCATCTGTAAAGCCCAAGGTACAAAATGTAAAAACTCAAATGCTAGCTCGTGCTCTGGTGAGATCTCTGTCCACTGTTCACAAGAACTCTGCCTACAGTGTTGGAGAGAATTTTGGTCTTTACCCAAATCGTCCTCATGATGAAGGTCAAATTTGTCATTTTCACTCTTGACACACTGATTTAATATTTAATCCAGTCTAATATTTTCAGTGTTAATACATTTTGCATACAATCATGATCTCATTAGTCATGAGCATTACTTATCTTCCACATTAGTAAGTCATGCTTTGGGTCTTCCTAACACCAATATCCTGAAATTAGGATCATGGTCAATGCTATGAAATGCTGATATGTTCCCATATTTTCATTCTTTTCATTTCTATAACTGACCATGTAGTTGTAAAACTCCTGAACGCATATTTGGAGGTGATCACAGATTATTCGGGTATATATTTACCTCAATGATGCAATGCTCAGAGAAATTTGCAAAAAAAAACTCAAGATCTACGTCACAGACTCCACAGGCCTCGGCATGCTACATTTTAAAGTTCATGACAATGCAAAAAAGACTGAACATGTATGACTTGTTTGGAAGGGTTACCAGAACAAAGCCTCTTCTCTGTAAAGACAGCAGCACAGTTGGGTTTGCAAAAATGCATCTGAACAAACTACAAGGTTTCTGGACAAGGTCATTTGGACATTCAAGGCCAAAGTGGAGATGTTTAGCCACATTTGGTGATTAACAAACATCTCATAGGAACCGTCCACTAGTGGTAGAGGGCTGAAGCTTGATTTTAACTTCTTTATATGCCAGAATACTCTATCTAAATGTGAGGCCATCTTTCCAACAGCTTAAGCTCGGCTGAAATTGGCTCGTGCAACAGGACAATGATCTCAAGCATAGAAAAAAAATCTTCAACAGAAGATGTTGCAGCAGCCCATCCCATCCCATCCCAGTCCAGACCTGAACCTGAATACATAACTGGATGCCCACAGTCCTCAGTGAACTGAAGCAACGTTGTAAAGAAGAGTGAGCCAGAATTCATCTGCAATGATGTAGCAGACAGAAAAATTGTCTCCAGAAAGCATCACAGACCCTTTCGCTATTGGTTTAGCATTGGCTTGAGGTCAATATAAGCACACAGATCTGGATGCATATTTATTAGCCTTTATTATAATTTGAGGGGTTTTTGTAATGCATATGATCATTAACCAAAGGACTAGAGAAAGATTCTAACATTTTGTGATAAGGTACATCCGTGTAAATTCATGGAAACGTGGTATTTATATATGGTACACTTGCCTACTGCGCATTAAAGTTCATACTGACAAGGAATAAATGTGAAAGATGGAAATCAATGCAATAACTTGTGAAAAGAGATTTTTCATCCATAGACTGACCTTTTTAGAGGAAAGCTCATCAAAGTTTTTAGAACTGGCTGTCTGGCCACAATTAATAAATATGCTAGAAATTTCAGACAGGTTAGTAAATTGTTATGTTATTTGTTAGATATTTACATCTGGGGAACAAAATCCACATTTACTGAGCTGCTGGACTGGCTAAAAATAGCCTATGATGTCATTCTGAATGTAGATGACAAGATTTCCTTTTCTCTCAGATCTAACAGGTGTTCTGATTATCACATAGGGAAAATATGAGAGCCAGTATAGTTTACAGATATTTGTTAGTTCCATGTTGGTTTCTTAACTCTGCTTTAGCTTTAAAATGTCTCCAAAAGCTAATTTAAATTAGGACGCAATAGCAGTGACAATCCTAAAGTTACATTTCTTTTCCTTTTCTGTCTGTGCTATGTCTGCAGATTGTACCCTGGTTTCAAAGCTGCACTGCATGCCTTTATAGCTGTGAGCTGTGTCCAGTAATAGCACCACGAAGTTGTTTTAGCAGAGTGTAATAGGTTATAAACTACCACTTGATCTTGGCCTAATGCCCTGAAACTGTTGCCGAGCCATCTGCAGCTAAGTGCATGATGATAAACAGTGTGTGACCCGTTTTATTTTATTTTCCCGAGTACGTTTGTTAGAAATCTGTTTGCATGAATCAGAATGATCCTCAAACAAGACAGACTCTTTGTGGAGATTATCACTCTTCACTGTTGACATATTCTATCCTTGGCAGAAATTTCAAATTGCTGTTTAAAAGGCTCTAAGTGATCTCCTCTCCTCTTGGCTGAATGGAAGCGAGTTGGTGGCGTACAGGCCAGCGGCCAGTAAGAGACCATAACAGACACCAAGCAGGGACATGTAAGGGAAAGGCATCATGGTGGATTATAAACAGTGTCGGACCTTCTGAAATCTGCATAGGCCCCCCTCCCCCTTTTTCTCTTTTGCTGTGATGCGCTGTGCATCTCACAGGATGGCTGAAATCAGATTGGGAGGGGGGATGGCGGCAAACAGCAATTAGCAATATGTCATACAATGGTGTTTGCAGAAGCAATATGCCGTGATTATCGGATCGTTTAGTCTGCTTCTCTGCTCACGCCATGCATTTCCCTCTGCCTCTCGCTCACTCTCTCTCTGAAACATTGCTACTTTGATATTTCTGTCCACAATAAGCCAACAAGGCAGAATTAAAGCGATGTTTTCTCCATTTCCTCCTCTGATCTATTCAGTACCAGGGATAGCGCCAGGTGGCTTAACACAAATATCCTAAATTTGTCTGTTTACAGCATACCTCACAAGCAGAAAAATAAACCAGCTCTTCTATGTTTTCTCAGTAGCAGCCTTCCTGATAACAAGCTTCAATTATTATAGAAAAACAACAATTTCATTACAGTCATTGCTTTGAAAATGAAATGGGAAAAGTTTTTTTTTTTCAGGGTACAGAAGAGAAAATGCTTGTTTTTTTGGTAATGGATATGTGGGTGAATATTGCAAGAAGTCGTGCTCATTTTAACCCTTCCAGCATGCAAAAACAGACCAAATAACTGAAATCAGTATAAATGGATTGTTGCAATTTGGCCAGTTTCCACTTCAGCTGCCGGATCCTATTTCAGGACGTGCCATGTGCTATTTGGCAGTCAGTGAGTTTGTATAAATGGCTCTTTTAATTTTAATTTAGCCTGGAAGTCATTGTTGAAACACACCTGGGCATTTAAATTTGTTTCAGCAAATGCATAGTTGTTAACATTTAGCTGCTGTTATTGAGAAACACTGTTCTCAGACTGAAATTTAGTTTTATATAGTGCAAAAGCATTTGCCTCATAACTGATTTTTTTTTCTTGTTTTGTTTTGTTTATTTGCATATTTTTCACACTTAAATGTTTCAGATCATCAAACAAAGATGACGTGAATAAATACAAAATGCAGTTTTGAAAAGGGGGGAAAAAATGTTATCCAAACATACATGACCCCATGTGAAAGTAACTGCCTCTTAAATCTAATTCTGCCACCATTTGTAGCAACTGCTAATGAGTCTTTCACGTCCATGTGCAGGAATTTAGGCCCACTCTTCTTTGCATACTTGCTTTAATTCAGCAACACTGAACGATTTTAAAGAACAAACAACCTGTTAAAAGTCAGGCCAAAGTATCTCGCTTGGATTTAGACGTTTCGTGACACTACTGCCATCCTGCATAACTCTTGGTATGATGTTCGTTTTCATAAAAAGCTTCATCAGTTTTACGCCAGATGTAACGGGACTCGAACCTTTCAAAAATGTAAACTTTTGTCTCGTCAGTCCTCGTCAGCTATTGTTGAGTTTCTTTAGATCACAGCACGATGTGATGCTTATTGAGATCCCTGTCCCTTTGTTGAAAGTGCTGCAGCTGCTATACCATCTTTAAGATAACTGAAGATGAGTTAGTGAAATCATACTTCAGAATTGGTTTTAGTAAAAAGAAAATTATTTCTTCTTTAGCACATAAACACAGTGTGGTGATAAATAGAAGGATGCAGAAAAGATGGTGCAGAAAGCTACAATAGTCAGAAGGAAAGTACACAAACCTGAAGGAGTTGGCTTGATTTGTACACAATGAAATAGCTGGCAGTGGACAGATGCAAGGATATTGATGGTCACACCGTCGAGCAATAGACAGGATGTATGTTAAATCACAAGACACAATCAGATGGCTGATCAGTTTGTTTCACTAACTTATTTACACAAGGCATAAAATTATCACTAATATATATACATTTTTTTAAATGTTGCCCTAATACTCCTTAAGAAAGATGTGACCATTTTACAAATGATAATGATCAGAAGGTGGGGAAATACCTCACAGCACTTTATTAGCTAGATTGATATGCATAGAATAAGCCAAATATTTGAGGTTATATGGTGCAGTTTGCTCAAAGTGTGTCTGTAATAAACAAATAAACATTTTCAAAGTGAGCCAGAAGAGTATAGCACACACACAGGCTTGCTTTGACACAGTAGAACAGCCTGTCGTTTCTAAAGATAGGATTCAAAACAGCGTCACGTGAGGTGGTGATAAGTTTCCTCACGGTGTCATTTTAGATGCAGGAACCTGAGGATGTCAGCGCTGGAAACACCGCTGTAAGGGAACAACAAAAAAACAGTTTTATATCGAGACCGACCACTCATTCAGACGTCTACACACTTGACCCGGCTCCTCTCTGTGCAGGGGTTGTGTTGTTTTAAAAAAAAAAACCAAGTAATTTGGGTGAGCTGACCCTTTGCGCTCTCCCCTCTCTCATTTTGCTCCTCCTAGACTTTGACAGGTTTGTTTGCTGATTGCTTAAATAGCTTCTGCCACTGTTAATTTGACTTAATTGACCTTTTGATTAGGGTTCTCATTAACAATTCTAATGTCTACACAGGAGCCTTCTTGTGATATATTACTCAGCTGGCGTGCAGCAGTATGTGGCTGTTCAACAGTGCTTCTTTCACAACACAACAGAAAGAATAATGGAGCTGTTGGTCTTTATATGTTTAAAAATATACCTATGTTGAGGTATAATTATGTGAATCCACTCTAAATGGAGGTTCTTGAGCTAAACCGGCCTTGCAAGTTTCGCTTGAATCAAATTGAAATTTATAGCATTGAGCACAAAAAGGGACAAAAAACCCCACTAATTTCTGTCGAGAAATATAATTTGCTATTTGTGAAAGTTTGCTTTGTTCATGTGATACTGCTCTGTTTCACAGGAACATCCTGCTGAGTTTCCAATTATCAGTCCGTAATGCCAGTGCCCTGTTTCGTTTCTACCCATCTTTTGTCTTTAATGGGAAAACTAGCCTTCTCCATCCTGATGTGATGACTTTGTATGGATGATTGGTTACTTGAGAACTTAAAACTGAAGATTGCTTCTCTTTCAGTTCTCTTCAATGACAAAGACAGAAAAGTGTGTATTTATGGCTGTGTATAAACAATCTAGGCAATTTGCTTCACAGCACTGATGGTTCTTAAATGTTCTTTTGAATTGATTGTTGAATTATGTTGGAGTAATGTGGTGAAGGGAAACTCGAACAAAGACACTGTGTGTGCGTGCATGTGTCAGACTATACAAAACTTCAGAGAACCTAATTAAGAAACTATTTTTTACAATAACAACGCTGAATTATCTGTTACCATAGTCCACTACAGTCTGGCGATTATACAGATTATAATTGCTTAATTTATTTATCATTTCTTCTTCGGGAGAAATTTCATACTCTTGTAGCTCTACAAGGGTATGCCTATAATTATGTCAGTGTTTGCCAGGATTTATTTTGTTGTTGTTGTTTGATAAAGAAACTATTAAAACGCTTTATACAATTGGCTTTAGAAATAGACAAAAAATTTTTTGCTTCTGTATACCACCAAAGTGGAATTTAAATGAAACATTCATGATTTGATTGAGGTGCAGACTTTATGCTTTATAGGCATATAGATTTTTATGCTTGTTGTTGAGGTTTCTGTCTAAATCAGACAGACTCACATGGACCATCATCCATAGACTGTACATGAGAGATTGGGAGACTGGCACAGCTTACTGGTGTGAAAAGTGAAGTCAGTGTGAAAGTACTGTTAAACTGCATTTTATAATTATTTGCTTTAGGGTGAGGCTACCGTGTGGTTTACAAACTGCTATAATATGAGTGTGCAGTGTCTCTTGGTTTCTTAGTCCGATTCACCTCCTGGTCATCACATACAGTGTGAGGGCTACACTAACTAAGAGGTGATGTCACAGCAGTTACATTTATGTGAATACGTTTGTGTGACTTGTTATTAGCTGACGGCAGATGTATCCACTGTGGCCCATCTTTGTGGTTGTTTGAGTTCTTGTTACCTTCCTGTCAACTCAAAGCTAATTGGCCTTTCTCCTCTGACCTCCAGCATCAACAAAAATCCAAACCTATCTGTCCCTGTGTCGAAATAAATAATTGTCTTATTGTTAAATCAGGCATCGACTGTGAAAACCACGTTTTTTGGGGAAGCAAAGTTCAATTTCACTAGCTATATCCAGCCCTGATTACTGCTGGACCTCCTGAATCAAGAAATCACTTAAATAGAACCTGTCTGACAAAGTGATGTTGCTGTATTTTCCTTCTAATATGTATGACCTTAAACTTAAGTATTGTACGCGTCTCTTTCTCTGTTGTCTTTGAGACCTGGTGGTCTAAGCACTTTCCGTTTTTTTCCACCTCACTGTTCCCTGCTAAGTGGTAGCTGACGAACATGTAATTGTGGAAATTAAGCTTTGGCCCACTGAATGTTTTATTCTCTTAGTTATATTTAAATCTGCAGAAACTGAGCGAACCTAGAAACCTGCTGGTTTCCCATCATGTTCAAGCTGATGACTAATCTGTCCTAACTGCTTCGCTTGTGTGTTTCCAGCTAATAGGCGGATGTATCCTGGGTATTGGCATCTATGCAGAAGTAGAGCGACAGCAGTACAAGACACTGGAGGGTGTGTTTCTGGCCCCATCTATAATCCTGATCCTACTGGGCATCATCCTATTTGTTGTTTCATTCATTGGAGTCTTGGGTTCCCTGAGGGATAATATAACTCTATTGAAAGTGGTGAGTGGTGAAGTATTGGAAATTGCCTTTGCATCATTGTTATTTGTAAAGATGCAAATAACCCCCCCCCCCACACACACACACACACACAGTTTAAACTAAACCAGTCTGTCTTACTTTCTGGGATTTAAAGACAGACAAACAAACAGAAAAAGCTGTTACTGGATGAAACTGGTTGAGAGTTGCATGATGCTGCACCAAAAACCTAGTTGGAATTGCTTTGCTAGCAGATCGTTTGCTTATAAGATGCCAACTTGTCTGCAAACACTTTCCAACTGAAACTGTGTGAAGAGTGTGACACAAACCAGAAATAGAGATTGTTACGTTTTGGAAACATGTTTGTTTCACTGGTAAAAGCACAACTTTTACTTCAGCTGTAGCAACGTGCTAGCAACCAAAACAATCAATAGGAGGTATTTGGTGCAGCATCACATTTGCAACTGATTTCATCGCCAGCAACCAGTCAGACAATGTATATTTTCCCTAGTGACTGGAGGATGCTCACACCAGTCTCTAAGCTGGAGTGAGTAATGGCTTATTACACTAAGGAGAGAGAGTCATTTGACATAATGTACTAAATTTTTGCTTCTGTTATGTACTAAAACTATAGGAAGAAATGCAATGAACTGACTGGTGAAAAATCAAGACACACTGTATTACAAATTACTTAATAAGCAACTAAACAACTGGAGTCACTGCCAGATGCAGGAAAAGACAAACATGTGAAGATGGCATCTATATTCAGGATTTTATGAAAGCACAGAGCAAGACCAGAGTGTTCTGGTCACCGGTTGCTTTAGAGATTAACTAGGATAGGAAGGAAAGGTCTTTCTGTATGGACACAATACACAAACTGTTAAAAGATGCACACAAAGGCACTATAGAAAACGTTATCTCAATTTTTTTTTATTTTTTTTGGGGGGAGGGATATGCTTGAACTCAATAGAACAATGAAATTCATATTCTTGTCTGGTGCACCACAGTTCATGTACACCCTGGCAGTGTGTCTGCTCCTGGAGCTGGTTGGAGCAATCTTGGGGCTGGTGTTTCACAACCAGGTGAGTTGCCTCAAGTGTTAATCAGTTCCCTACCATTTTGAAATGCTCTGACTTCAGCAGGTGGGCAGTGAAGGCATGTGTTTTATTTCACGTAGCAGGGAGCAAGATAACAACCAAAGCAGTCTGACACTGACAGTCTGCTTACCACGAGGAAGAGATTCACTCTAGCCAAGAAAAGTAAAGCCACATTATGTAGTTTAATTTGATTTCTGAAGTCTTATTCTCTTTAACATGAGATAAAGCTGTTAAAAGCTGTTTTCCTGTGACCAATACAATAGATTAAACTTGCACAGGATCAGAATTCATATGTTTAGAAGAATATGTAGAATTATCAGTTGTCTATGTGATATTTATGTCATCTTTCACAATGTCTCTGCATTTGGCACTTTTAATATTTCCCTCTCAAGTTCTCCTGTTGGTCCTGCTTACTGTCTCTGCCTTATGATCTCTGGCTTCTTCCAGCATAGGTCATCATGTCTGTCAATACTTTTTAAACCAGAAAGGAGCAACTTTACATGACATAGAAACTCCAAATAGTTAAAATGTAAAGAATGGAAAGTTAAAGTCAGTGATTGTTGGAAATTACTGCAGTGTTGAATGTCAAACTGTCTGCAATAAGGCACTGCGGGTGGGTGATTCAAAATGCAGGGTCTTGTCTAATGTAGAGGCCCCCAACCCCGAAGTGTAGAGCACCTTTTAATGAATCCTGTTTAGACAAGAAAACTCGATTGCCTTTATTTGCTGTGCTGTTGGATTTTCCAGAGGTTGTTCCTGCTGCTGCGTCGTACCAAGAGGTTTTAATGGTGCGCCATTTAAAGGCAGTTGTTAATAAAAGCAACAGAAATTGAGGCTTAATCATCAGGATTGTGATTTTTATTTTGTAATCCTTTTTTATGGGGAAGGCTCAGTTTTAAATGAAGTGTAAAGGGGACCAAAATGAGACACTGTGGGAGGCTCATTTGATTCATCAACAAATTCTTAAATAAAAAAACAACAACAACCAATTATGGCTGCATGTTGTAAAATTTATTTTATATGAAACAAATTATCAAACCTCCACCTCTTAATGATTTAACTCGATGTAAATGAGGCATCGGGGTTCTGTACTCCAACAACACTGTTTATTATGCTTTTATTAAAATAATGAAAATGGGTCCACTTCACATGGATTAAATTTGATGTTATGTAAACAATAATTTTCTGTATATTTAAAATAAACTTTGGCTCAAACTAAAGGAGGTTGTTCAAGCAGAATTACAAAAAAAACCAAGATCTGGATGTAAATATGTCGTTTTTTGTTGTTGTTTGTTTTTTAGTTAGTTTTTTAATTGTAATCCAAGCCTCTCTAGATGAGAGGTCTAAAAAATAATCTTATAAAGTTAAAGCTGCAGGGTTTTGTTTTTTGTTTTTGTTTTTTTTTAATCATAATTACTAAAGAAGGGCTAACAACAGAAGGTAGATAAGCCAGTAAATCTAGGGTCTGTAGTGTCTTAAGTCCTCTTTATCAAAATCAACATAACAGAAATAAAGCAGGAAAAATAGACCCTCTGGACCCATCAAAAAAACCAAAAACACAAAACCCCCACACACACATACACAAAATAATTAATAACTGTTCAACCAAAAATTACCGCTGCACTGGCTGGACGGTGTGTAGAGGAAAGGAAAGCACACCAAGGGTCCTGCCCCCTCTTTATTGCTTTTCAGTTAATCACACCAGACCAGCTACACCTGAGAGGAGAGCACAACGCACCGTGAGTCACAGATCATTTACACACCATAACCGGCACGAAGGGGGAGATAACATTGACATGACTTATCTCCTTCTCATTTGCATGTTACAGCGCCGTGTTCGTTAGGCATAAAATTCCTCATATAATTTTGTTAAATGAAAACCTTTTGATAATTAATTTTGAGGGGAAAAAACAGGATGGTGTTAATGGTTATTAAAATTACAGAATAACTTTGTTAGGTGCTTAGCCTCTATCCTGCCCTGAGAAATGAGGTTTGCACAGAACACAACTGGTGGAGGATGATAACTAATATGAGCCATGATCAAAACAAGATTCGCGTTAATCAAGCAAACATCACCAATTCTCTGATAGCATCCTGACGTCATTGGGTTTTCTTTATAAATAGCTCACTCTCATAAATATCTTGATGTGGATTTGTAGGGAAGAGCTTAAGAATCCTTCCGTCCTCTGCTGAGAACAACTCCACACCACATAATTTTGTCCACAGCCCCGCCTAGTTTTAATAAATTCTGCCAAGTGGTTTTTGCCTAATCTTTCAGACACACGGGTAAACAAATGACAATGGAAACTTTAATTTCCCTGAGGCTCAACCCGTTTTGACGATAAAGGCTTGTGTTTTATTTAAATCTATTTTCATTTTTATGTCAGAATATATGACAGAATAGAATAATCCTTTAATTGCCCCACAAGGGGAAATTTGGCTGTAACAGCAGCCAGAAAGACACATATACAACAAACAGGACACAGAACAGAAACATACACAATTTTTCTTACATATTTACATCAAGGACAATGGGTTACTATAAACAGAGTGCTGTTATTAAATTAAATAAAATTAACTACAGATAAGAGGCAAACCAGGTTGTAGTGCGAATCGGTTGATTAAATTATTGCAGTTACAGCGCAGATGTAAACATCTATGTTTGTTGGGAGCAGTTCTGGTTGTACAGTCTGACAGCTGCAGGGAGGAAGGACCTGCGGAAACGCTCCTTCATGCATCTAGGATGCAGCAGTCTGTCACTGAAGGAGCTCTGCAGTTCAGCAACATTTACATGCATGGGGTGGGAGACTCTGTCCATCAGAGATGAGTCCTTCTGTCTCCCACCACCTGCACTGGGTCCAGGGTGCATCCCAGAACAGAGCTGGCCTTCCTGATGAGTTTATCCAACCTCTTCCTCTCAGCTGCCGATAAACTGCTGCTCCAACATACAACACTGTAAAAAATGACAGATGCCACCACAGAGTCATAGAAGGTCTTTAAAAGCGCTCCCTGGACTCCAAATTCAATCACAAATCTGTTGCTGTCTACAGACACAGAAAATCACATCTACTACTTACATCCAGCAAGAGCCTCTTAGACGTGAAACTGAAATTCCTCCACCCCCCAGATGACATTCTTTGTTAATGAAGCTTTCCACTTCAGGCTCACAAACATAAGATCTGGGACTTGACTCTTTGTTTCACCCTCCTCTGCTCAAAGTTGTACGACTGAAGGTCACCTACTCTGGTCAGAACACAAAAAGGCTCCACTTGTGTTGAAAAAATGAATTAATCATTAATCTTTTTGAATTTGAGTCATATTTATTTAATTCCCTCACTATGCTCTGTGTGCTGCTCTTTGAAACTTTTGAACATTAAAGGTTACTGATTTTATTTCAGGTCTGACACTCTCATGTAGGAAACATAGAAATTGTTTTAATTGGTTGCCAAATTAAAGTGAAATTAATTTCACTGATTAACTGACTGATTCT
This sequence comes from Haplochromis burtoni, assembly GCF_018398535.1. Lineage (NCBI taxonomy): Eukaryota > Metazoa > Chordata > Actinopteri > Cichliformes > Cichlidae > Haplochromis > Haplochromis burtoni. The sequence goes on from NW_024582372.1 coordinate 2,869,753, forward strand.
TAGTGATACACTGGTCACATTTTTAATCTGTTCAGTGTAAAACCAACTATAACAGATTTCCATTTCCTGCATCACCATCTTAATGCATATGGATTTTCATGACAAGGCGTACTTTTACGATGTGGCTCAACAGGTTGCACGTATGAAATGTTGAGAGCACAATCGAGATTTCAATCTTTAAAAGAATCCCTGAAAATGTCTTTCAAAAAGACATTTTGAACGTCTACATACTTATTTTTGGCTTCCCGTTTTAATTAACATCCTGTTTGAGGAGATGATGCCCTTTGAGCTCTCGTTCTACAAATGTGCACATCGTACTTTGGTTTAAATGTGGGTGCCTTGTCCCAGTACATCCACTGTCAACACCTGATATGTTCAAGAGGGGAAGAAAAGAAATGAAATGAAAAATTAAATCTCTTTTAATCTCTGTGGCCCTAATGGAGGAGGCTGCATTCTTGATTCGTTATTGTCGGCAGTGCTTCGAAGAATGAAATAAAGGAACAATATTAGGCCTAAGTAAAGGGTAAAAAAGCAGCGCTTTGTCGCTTTCATCGCCAATGAACTATAAATAAGACTAATGTATCAGAAACAGAGTGGTGAAATTAGTGGAGTAAATGAACCGTTCCCTGAATGAAAACATTTAATGAAAAGCTCTCAAAAAATTCTCTTAAGAGACCTCCAAATTATAAATATTTATGCCAAGTGACTGTATAAGCTTATATATTAAACTTAATGTAACCCCACAGCACCAGATTGTGACTGACAGATGTGAGCGGTCAAGTTCTCTCTCTCATTTTAATATCCTGGTTCAGTGAATCAGTCACCTTGACTTATGATAGCATTTGCTCTCAGCAGGCGCCTGTTTGACACACTGATTGTTGTGTACCGAAATACCCTTTAACATAGAGGGTATTTTGGTACACAACACACACAATTTGAGACACAATTGGCTGCTTTTTAAAAAAAAATATATAAGTAGGAGGAATAAAAGCTCTAACATTAAAAAAAAAAAAAAAATCAAAACTGTTTCATTGATCATAATTTTGCACAGTCAAAGCTCTTAAATCCTTAAATCCCCTAAAATGTTGATTAAGCTCAACAAGTCATGATTATGTTTGGTTATTAAAGCTTAATGCAATTCCACGGTTAACCCTGAAAGTCACACTACAAATAAAACCTGCAGCTTCTCCTTTCAAAAACATGGGTTATATTTGGCTCTGCTTTTATTTGGAGTTGTGGCTTCGTGTTAAGGCTAACAATATCCACATACTGTAACTGTTGGGCAGCATGCAGTGTGCTATTAAAACAGGATGAGGACAAATACATCACCATAAATGGACTACTGCCGTTTTGCTTAGAGGACGTGCCGGCCCAAAGACATTTCATACAGCACCGAAAATGGCAACTAAATGGTTTTTGACACATACAAGTAACTCTAAAGCTCCACTGACAGATGTGATAATCTGACTTTCTCCTCTCCTGTACTATTCACAGTTTTGCGTTCTTTTTCTAACTCCCTCACAGGCGGAACGTTTATTGAACAAGAACATTCGAAAGGGCATAGTAAACTACTACGATGACTTGGACTTCAAAAACATCATGGACTACGTTCAGAATAGGGTAAGTCAACTCTTAATTTTCTGTTATTTGATAAACGTCACCTGTGATAGTCTTTTTTTACATACGGACTGTATTAATCACCCAGAAACCCTCAGGACTTTAAATAAAGTCAGAAACCAAAGTTCCTTGACTTGACTTTAGTAAATCCCCAAATACACAGCTTTAAAGGATAAATAAATATTACAGCCTATACCTCTCCATCTGTACTAAGAGTGATTTTTTTTTTTTTTTTTTTTTTTTTTTTAAGATCACTGATCTGTTTTAATAGTTTTAAGGGTTAAAGTTATGCCCTCTAATCTATAAATTATAAACTAGAATTAAAGACGGTAAAGAGTCAGGTGTTTAGCTTTTTTTGCTTTTTTTTTTTTTCTCTCTCTCTCTCAGTAGGTGCATGTTGTTGTTATAATCCCTTTAATGACAGCTATAATGCGACAGCCAAGCTAGTTAGACAGAACTAGTATTAGCTGGTAAATATCCCGGTAAACACTCACATCCTGTTATGGTCATATCTAGTTAAAAAAACTAAAATGAGGCCAGTGCTTAGACTATGGGTGAAGTCACAGCAGTGGTATCCATCTTTTATGTATAGTCTATGTTAATAATCTCCTGCAGTAGAGACAAAGCCTGATTATTATTATTATAAAGCTGAGGATTTTTTGTTGTTTTAAAACTGCACAACCAGTGAACCTGAATCCTCACTGAAAAATTTTAGTTGCATCGCTGTGCATGACCATCAGAGCACACCGAGCCGCCATGCACACAGCCTGAAGCTGGAGATCTCTTTCCCAGCTTTTATCAAGCATATGGTAATGCACTGTAGGGGACAGCGGACTGGTCACACATTGAAACTAGCAGCCAGCTACAAACTCTGATTAGCACAGGAGAGGGGGCATATGTTCTGCACGCTACAGGCCTTCATCATTTTAAGGATTGTGTACTGTGGATTTGTGGCCTGATTGCGTGATAGTTGCAGGCTGCTTGAATTCCCTAAAGCTATTGTGTCTCAGGTGATTTGGTGGTTTAGAAAATGGGCTGAATTTTTACACAGTTGTGGACTGGCAGATTTAACAGCATTTGAGCATTGTCCATGAAAGCTACAAGAAAGATCTTTGTGTGCATTTGGTCAGGTCCAGATAACTGATAACGGGTGTTTGTAAAACTTTCTCAGGATGAGAAACAGTTTATGCATGTCGATCTTTGAATGGAGGATACTGGCTTTTGCTTTGATGGGGCTTTGTCTCTGTAATACACCGAGCACACCCTGATCTGTTTCAGGGTTAACACAGAGGGGCAGATGATGGTTCATGTGCACAATCATACTTATGGACAATTGTGGAATGACCAGTTAATCTCACATTAGTCTTTGGATTGTGTGAGAAAACTGCACTACCCAGAGGTTACCAAAGCAGGGACGAGGACAGGCAAACTTTACTCTATACTAGCTGGATGTGTAAATTGATAAATAAGGCATTTATACTGAGAGAACTGTTGCTCACTCGATAATTTCTCTTTTTTAACCAATCGCTGTAAACCCTAGAGATGGTTGCGTGTGATAATCCCAGTAGATCAGCAGTTTCTAAAATACTCAGACGGGTCCAAATTGCATCAACAAACACGCCACCTTAAATCACATTTCTTCCCTATTCACATGTTCAATTTGATCTTCAGCAGGTTATTAGCGGAAGAGGCCTAATAAATCTGGTCAGTTTATAAAGAGAGAATGCAACGAGATTTTTAAAAATTAATATCTTTCTCTTTCACAGAGAAGGTTTGTTAATGCTGGAGGAAAAAACATCTGACAATAATGCATGTGCTTAGTTGGTTAGGACAATTAGTTTGGTGTATTTATTTTTGTCAAAGATCAGCAGCACCTTGGTTATGCAGATCTTAGTTGGTTGTGTAGAAAAGAAGTGCCGATTAATTATCTGTCAAAACATAAAAGGAGCCTCTTTTTTTTGTTTTGGCAGCCGATTCATCCAGTGACATGTTTGAAGAACTTTATAGCAGCAAAGATTGCTTCAGTGATGTTAGAAAGCCATTTAACAGAAGCCTGTAAAGGTTTTTAAAGCTGCTTGCTGGGCCCGTTGCCCTGCTCTTAGAGAGATTAAGTGTTTTTCTGAAGAACTTCAATGGAAAACCATGTTTGAAAAAACAAACTTGGAGGGCACTGAGACTGTTCTGAACTTATTTTTGTTTGTGAGAACGGTACCAAATTCAGTCGTGCATTTGTGTTTGCGTCGTGTAAATGGTGACATTTTTTTCTGTTCCTTTCATATAAGATTTAAAAAGGCGTCCCTTTGTTGTCGGTGGGTAAGTGAGAACAACTGAATAGGAAGTTTATGTTGCGTTTGTCTGTGAGCAATCAGAATATTTCACTGCTCATACCAGGTCTGTGCCCTGTGAGCACAGTTCTGTATCCAGCAGTGTTTTTAATGTTCTTCTACATTATAAAACCATCTATTTTTTATTTTAATGTGTTCTGTGTAATGTCGTCCCGTGTGAGTTCCCTGAACTCTGGAAAAGCTCATATCCAGTAAGAAGACAAAAACATTTCTAATGTGTTTAGATGGCACCTCCATCTGTACTGTCAGGTTATTTTATTTTTGTGTGTGTATAATGCGAAAAGGGTCAGAGGAGTCTTTCCTGCAAAATGCCTGAAGGTGTTTTGAGTGTAAACTCAACAGGAGACGTCCTGTCCCAGTCTCCATGTAAATAGCTGCTGATGTTTTGGATGGGGCTACATCTTAGCCATCTGTCATAATTGCAACAACAAAGGAAAATTGATTGTCAGGACCAGTTTTCAGGCTTGAAAACGCCCTCGTGCCTCAGAGCCCGAACAGTTGCGTCAGCACTTTTTCTTTTCTTTATTTTTGTTATCGAACCGTCTCTGAATCCAGAAAAGGAAATCGACAATCCAACATTCAGAGCCGGGACACACACATTGTTTAGTCAGAGGAGGCAGAATTTAATTTCTGCCATGCTATTTTTCTTCCATCCCCTCTGGTGACAGTCAATGCTGGACTCATTGTTTTCTGTTTTTCTTGAATGTGTCATTTCAGAAATGCATTTTGAAAGCTCTTAGCATTTGGCACAAACATTCGCTTTGGCTGAAGGATGAATTAATTGCATTAAAATAGTTAGATTTCACAAAAATCTCTAATAGGATAAAAAATATAATGATGCTTTTAAATCCGAAAGGTCAAAGCTTCACTTTCATAATTTTCTGGAAGTTTCTCACTAAAACTATTCTTACAGCGAAATAGTGACCATTATTCACATTTGGTAGGATGCCCAACTGGTGACACCCTCTGTGAATAAAGGACCAACTTTGATGAGAATTTGACACTTTTTTTTTTCTTGCCTGAACTTCCTTAATTAAACAATTGCCTAGTTTCAAGGTTATACCTTTGAGTTTCTACATCCATCCATTCATTTATCCATCTCTTATGCTGTGATGGGTTAGAGGCGGGTTACATCCCTGGACAGATTGCCAGTCTATTGTTCGGCCAACACAAAAAAAATTCCAATTAACCTCACATTTATCAGTATGGTCAGCTCCATAGATTTATAGATATTTCTGAAGTCAGTAGGGGCATGGATCAGAGAAAAGAGTAACTTGAGCAGAGAAATAGCTGTGTGAGTACTATTTTAAGATGGACTTTAAGTGAACCTCTCCTTGACAATATTAAAATCTGATTCTGTACAGGTTAAGACATCTTCACTTTAATAACTGAGATAAGACTCCAAATGTAGAGTCACTTGAAAACAAAAGCACACCCACTTTCTATTGTAAGAGTTTCTGTATCAGGACATGCTAAAAATAACCTGGTCCTTAGCAGGTTCTAAATTTCGGTAAATACAACCTCAAGTGAACTAAAAAACATGTCATTTTACACCATGTCATTATTTAATTAACAAACATTAAGCTGAAATGCAGAAGCAGTGTGTGGGAAAATGAAGTACACTCTTACTGCTTCCATAGGAATGGGGAAGTAGGTGTTAATCAAATGCTCTTGATTAAATGATCATCAGCAAGCGTGACCACCTGTCTGAAAGCTGAATTTTTGCCAGTTTGCTGGTCCGGAGCATTCAGGTCTTTTACACAATGCCAGCAACGAAACACATCAACAGTGATGAAATTAAATTGGAGAGGTTTAGTCTTAATGGATAGCACCACATCTGGCAAAAACCAAACACGGCATATCAGGACAAAGAGGCGGTCGAGGGGTGGTGGTTTAGACTGGTTTGGAATTGGACCTGGACATCCTGCAGTCACTGTCTCGACCATGAACTACTCTGTATACCAGAGTCAGATGTGAGGCTACATGTCTATCAGCTGAAGATCGTGCAAAACCGGGTCCTGCAACAGGTCAATGATCCCAAGCACAGCAACAAAACTACAACAGAATGGATGGGAAAGAAAAGACTTGAGCGAGCTGTGTCGCCAAATGAACTGAAGCAACATTCCCCCACCTCTTGTGAGAGATTGTGAGAGACTGATAAAGTCGCACAAAAAATTGCTTACTTCAAGTTCTTGACGATTGGCTCTACAAGCGGATGTGGAATGACTCTAGGGTTCAAACTCCAGACTGTAATAACTGCACCACCACTTCCTGTTTCTTAACCGAATAAAGCAAGTAGGACATGCATGGGGTCACATAGAAGGGTTCTGCATATTTGTTTTTCTCATTACATTTACACACTAACATAGCAGGCGTACACCTGAGCAAGACCAAGCAAAATCCATCTGAGGAGTTGACAAAAGTTAGAGTTGGGCCTTAAGTCTAATTTCCATTTTTTTACAAAATAACTTTTAACCATTTCGTATCTGAAATCTTGTATAGTGTCTGAAAGTGTGACGCTATCACTGGTTTTACTGTTAATGGCTCTTCCTTTGACACAGAATGATAAATGTCACATGAACCACAAAATAATTGATCTCTTAGTTTGAAGCATACTTAAAGATGTGTCTTCAGTGACAAACCACATCTGTAAGCTTTTTGTTCCAGCTGTAAAGATATTAGGAAACATCTCATTCTGAGCACAGAGTTCATGTATAAGTGGTAGGTCGCATCATATCCGGTATTAACTCGACTTCAAGCTGACCTTTCTATCCACTGTGCCTCAGTATTGTAATGGAGATGTGACATTTATTCCACCAGTAGAAGCTGCCTCTTTCTTCGCCCCTGCAGAGGAGACAGAGGAGACATTTTTCTCACACAATTACATGCATAATTTATCAAAATAGTTGTCATATTATTGACCACTTGTTGGTTTCATTGCCAGGAGCAACAATTTTTCATTTCCCTCATTAGATAACACCTTAGTCACTGCAGACACTTGCTTCATAAAAACAGTTCAGCTTGAAAACGTCACATCATTTGTTAACCACAATCTGTGCTGCAGGCACAGCAATAAATACCCCCACAGCACTGCAGCAGGGCTTTGTTGTGTATACCAAGAAGTGTTAGAGCACTTCAAACAAAAAAGTCATTCAGGCAGACACTCTTTCAAACGCCATCTTTCCCGAGTGCTGCATGTTTCACTCAGAAGTGATCATGCATATTTATAAGCAAATTCTGGATTCATCACGGAAAGCATTGGTGCAATTTAAGCATAGCAGTTGTGCATAGACATGGTAAATTTCATTAAGAGACAACTGTGAGCATAACATTAAAATTCATCCAGTGGTGTCTGTCAATGAAAATATAATAAACACAGAAACATAACACAAAATGCAGTAACAAACAAGAAAAGTACGAAGTCCATTAATAAATCTTACATGAATGCACAAACACTAACCTTTGCCATCCACTTACTGGAAACACTTGTATTCATTTTCATGGGTTGAGGTAGAGACATTGAACTTATATTGCAGTATGGTTATGATTATATGGAACATTAACAGACCTGAAAACAAATCTTCACTAGATCTCCTTTTCCATCCATCTAATAGAGTTTAAAACTGTACCTATACAAATGTACTGAGTTATTACAGCACTTGTTTTTTTGTTTTTTTTTGTGTAAATGACAAAATACTATAATTTTTGGTAAAAGCAGAGAAAACTCTTTTTCAGGAGCTATATCAGCCTCGGGGAAGTGGGTGAACTGGTTCCCTGCTGTAAAAATTTCAAGCAGCTGGTTTTACAAGACCTACTGGTTTGATGGGAACTAAAGCCCCAGTGACACACTTTTAGAGTCCAGACAGTGAACCTACCGGTATGTATTACCGTAAGTCACTAGGAAAAAACTGTATTCTTCAAGGTTGTTTGGCGTCGATAGGTGCAATTTTTCCCAAACCGGTATTAGATGCTGCACTGACAACTTCCGTGCTTTGGTTGCTAGTGGTTCTTATGGAAGGCGTCAACGTCTTTGCAAACTCTCACTACTTAATCTCCAAGCAGTAGTGAAAATATAAGAAAAATACATTGGATTTAGTTCTAAGGCACAATGTTTACTTTGAAGAATGAGTTGCAAGCCAGAAACACTTCAAATTTTTCACAACTGTTCAGTGTTTCATTAGCAAGTGTTTGCATACAAGTTGCCATCTTCCATGCAAACTATGGGCAACTGCAGCAATCTGTTAGTGAACAAAAGAATTATATGCAAGTTTTTGGTGCAGCAACCTCTTTCAGTGACAGCTGCAAACCATTCGTCAACTTTGTTGGGCAAAATATTTTTGTAGAAAAAGAGGCTGCCAGGAGATGGCCAACCTCTAGATCCTTGTGAATGTCATTCTACTGAATTAAATCAGACTCTACAGAACTCAGCTGCCAGACTTTCAGCTAGAACGAGGAGACAAGATCACATTTCTCTTACCTTTTTACACAATGTTTAGCATTGAATTTAAGATTTTACTGATTTCTGTTAAAGTCTTTCATAGCTTTGCTCCAAGCTACATTTCTGACCTCTTAGTAATTACCATATGCACCAGAGGTCTTTTGCCTGTTCCAGGGGCCCAACTGAAAACTCAAAGGGACAAATCTGAAACAACCTGTCTGGCAAAATCAAGTCAAGTCAAGTTGGCTTTATTGTCACTTCAACCATATACAGTTTAACAGTACACAGTGAGGCGAAACAACGTTCCTCCAGGAACCAAGGTGCTACATGCAACATAAATTTACAACATAATTTAACAGAAAACCCCTAAACTAGCTAACTAAGAGGCCTAGTTAGCTGGCTAGCAGAGACAAGACAGACTGACCTAACATAAATTAACAAAAAACTATCTATCTAAGGATGACTTTTTTTTGTTATCAGACAGCAGACAACAAAGTGCACGTGCAAATGTGCAAACAAGAGCAGCAAGTGACAGTGTGACAAAAAAAACCAAAAAAAACCCCACAACGTAACATAATAAGAAGGTTTTGTGATGATGAGTTGAGGTAGTGGAGGAACAGTAAACATTCCTTAGTGTAGCAGCAAAAATTAGGAAGTGCAGAAGTTAGTGCAAAAAGTCCAGTAATAATATTGTGCAAAAGAGCATTTACAGGTTGGTGTGTACGATGGTTTGGTGGTGTAGGTCAGTGTGTTTGCGCTTGTGTTGATTAGTCAGTCCAGTCTCAATGTTTTGAGGTAGTTGAGTTAAGCTGAGTGATAATGTTAGTGTGTGTGTGTATGTTTGTGTGTGTGTATGTGAGTCAGTCACTTCCTTGAAATCATCTTTTAAAAAATACTTTGATGAGAAAGCTTTTCCCTCCCCTTAAATTTACTTTAAAGTGTCTTTTTTTCCCCTCTATTTGTTACTTCTGTTTTATTCTGTTGCTCCTGTGAAGCACGTTGTAATGTGGAGCTTGAACAATGTTATATAAATAAAGTCATAATTATGGTTATTATTAATACAGTAACAATAGTAAGTGATCCTGAAAAGTTTAGCAAACTTTTTGAAAAAAAACACCTCAGTCTTTAACCTGTAATCACGCGCTCATTATGTTGCTGTAATTGCAACCCACGCTTTGAGCGGTTGGCTCAGAGGGGGACTTAACCATACGATTAGTCACAGTCTGCATGCAAGCAGCTCGTCATCAGTCAGCTGGACAGTCACAAAATTAGTCGCTTATTCTGCAAATATTTAATTCCAGGAAACTTTTGGAAATTTAGTCACAATAAAAATAATAATAAAATAAACTCGAGCTACCAGCTTATTGTTGTATACCTCTGCAAACCAGCTCAGCTAAATATTTTGTGAGGGTGACTTTTTGACCAATTAATGTTTATACAAATTCCTGACATGTCACATTCATGAGGATGTAAACACACAGAATTCCTTCAGCCACACACTGCGGGTGAAAAGAGAGAGAAGTGAAGGGAACTGATTTAACAATTACTCCATGAAGGCTCTGTAATTGTCGAGGTTGCCAGTTTAATTGCTACGGACAGATGGACAACCCTAGAACATAATGGCTTCGGTCATGACTGTCACCAGTGAGGGTCATAAAAATAAATGTGTCACATCACTTTTAAATAAATTTGTATTTCAATTTCAACTTTAGTAAACAAACTGTTGTGTAATCCATCCATCACTCTCACACGTCACATCAGAATCTCAGGAGATGGACGTGTTTTGAAAAGATGCTTCATTTTTATCTCATGAGGCTGCGTGATGAATTGAACAGTCTGCTCATAGACGGGATTAGATTGGGCGATACTGCACTGTTGCACCTACCACACTGAGAACTCTGTGTTCTTATATTAAGTTTTTGTTTGTTGTTGTGGCTTTTTTTTTTTTTTTTTTTTTTTTTTTTTTTTTTTTTCTGTTTTTTTTTTTTTTTTGGTTTTTTTTTTTTGTGTGACCTTTCTTTGGGTCTTGACCCAGTGCTGGAAAAGCAGCTGTGCAGAATCACACCAACAGAGGAGGGAGTATTGCTTTGGCAGACTGGCATCATATCAGCATACTGATGACACTGCCTGACAAAGAGCGCTCTCATATCTATTCATTTATTCATCGTCCATCTTTATCTCTTGTCTCATTCTCTCTTTCTGCCTCATGTTCTCCCTCCAAATATAATATTAGATTCAATAAGTGACTACCAAGCAGAGGTACCAGTATTGGGCTCTGCTTCGCTCATTCTTTACTCTCTGAGGCAGCTGTGCAGTTGCTATCTACCCCAAGTGAAAGCGCAAATCAAACAAAAATAACTGAGATGTCAAACGGCAGCTGTAATTTACTCCGAGTGCCATCAATTGAGACATTTTTCCCATTTTTATATTCAGATATTGAAAATCCTTTGGTACCAGATGTCATTTATATTGGGTCTAATTTTGTTTTTCTTTCTTATGCTAGTCAAATACAGGCGTAACTCCATTAACAGCTGTATCCCATTAATGCTAATTGTTAACTGAGGCGATACTGCTATGACAAGTTCATTTGCATTTCTTGTATAATGAGAAGTGCCAATTTAAGGCTTATACCCTATTTTAACAGTGAGTTTGTTCTTCAGCACTACCTTAAAAACTGTCACTGTTATTGTCACTTTGGATGAAAATGGGAAATACAGTTCAGCACACCAAAGCATCGGTGTGGCAACTTTTCCACCCTGTACGATGAAAACTGAGCAAAGAAAGTGCACATTTGTGCCTTCAGCAAATGTAAGAAGAGCTAAATGAAACAAATAAACTGATTGCCTAAGTAATAAACACAGAAAGCTTAGGAAATGCCCCCTGAACCACCTTTTCTTATGTTGTAGATGCATAAACACTACAAATTCTCATTTTGGCTTGTTGGTTGGTGGTTGCTGGGAAACATGACATCATAATAAATTGTGCGCAATTCAGGTTTACATGGATGTAAATTAATGTTATTTTTATGAAATAAAACAATATTAGGCTTTTCATAGGTCTTGGAGCTAGATAAATGCTACAAATGGGTCATTTTAGTCCATTTCTAGTTGGTTGCTAGGCAATGTTAAGCCATCATAAAATGTCACACATTATTTAAGTATATCTGGATATAATTTAGATGTTATGTGCATAAACAGTATGAATGGGTCATTTAAGCTTGCTGGTAGGTGGTTGCTAGGCAATGTAATGATGTGAAAACCTTCAGGGTCCCAAGATGTACCTGTGTGCCAACTCTGGTTGCACAACTGCTGATCATTTAGGAAGAGTTTGGAAACAAATGAACAGAGCTTTTGTGTATTATACTGGATTTTGTGTTGTTTGTATATTGAAGAAGACTTAAAACTTTATTAAATACGTTGTTGTCTTACCAACGCTAATGTGTTTTCCCAAGTTTGTTTGCTGTTGATTTGTTTAGGTTTCTTTAGTCTCTTGAGAGTTTGCAAAAGAAGAGGGCAGTAAAAATGACTGGTGCAGCCTCTGCAGCCACTTGTTGATCCCACAACACGTGGCTGCAGGTGATGACACATAATGATTCACTGTTCTTGTGAAGATGATAATTTCCAAATTTGATGCAGGTCAGTGAAGCAGCAAATTCTCTTTGAGTATTCCAAATTAGTCCTTTTATCTCCTCCTGGTGAAGTATTTTGTATTTTCAGGTTTTCTTTCGAAATGGGAATATTTTCCTCAGATCTGAATATTAACATAAATTCTGATACATGGCCTGTGATGTACGAGCCACCTGTCCGGGTGGTATCCTGCCTCTCACTGAATGACATCTGAAATGGGCCCAAAACCCCCGTGACTCCGAATTGGATTAGTTATTAAGGAAATGGATGGATAGACAGATGGATGGACTTGTGCCGGAGTCGGCTCTGAGTATTTTGTACACAAACAGGCCAGCACTTTACAAGACAGGGACAAAGATGCATCCCCGAGGAAGAGCTTACATTTCTAGTGGGAAGGAAAAATGCATCTGCTCTTAAAAGTAATGAAGGAAGTAGATATAAGCAGGTTTTTGGATATGTGCAAATATCACAACACCTACCGACCTTTTCAAGAATGTGGTAGAAGGAATGAAAGGGGGAAGCTGTGTTTGCACAGTCAAATAAATTTGCCACCAGTGGAAAATTGTATTTGGATAGTAAACACAGCTGCATCTGAATGTGAATATTGATGGTATAGTTTACCTCATTTGTCTTGTAAACAGCTCAGTAAAATATTTTGTACAGGGAAACGTCACTTCTTCAGGGGAAAGCCCTTCGATCTGCTCCTTTGAAATTCTGGCTGAAAGGAAAAGTGTGAGAGAGAATCAAATACTAACCGGATGCCAAATGTTGTTAATTGTGATTAATTTCATCCTAAAATGCTACTTTTGGCATCATACCAGCACAACAGAATGAATCATGTTCACATAGTTAGTTACTTATTGACTCTCTCTGTCTCTCCTGTGTTTTAAAACCACTTTCCTTTTCCTTCTTACCTTTAATATTGTCATCTTTCTCCTCTTTGTCAGTTTAAGTGTTGTGGAGGTGAAGAATTTAAAGACTGGAAAGTCAACATGTACCACAACTGTAGTGCGCCTGGTCCGTTAGCCTGCGGTGTCCCATATACCTGCTGTGTTACTACTAAGGTAGGTGTCATTATTGATGGTCTTACCACTACATCAGCTGGTACAATATATGCTTTTCTTGTTGCAATAATACCTCTTGTATTACCAGTTTCTATGCATGATGCTAACTGCTTCTGCCTCTTCTGATAATACTGCTATAACACAATTTATGTTCAGCTACTACATTTAAAACATTTTTATTATAATTACAAGTATATAACATTTAAATTATGTTTTGTTTTTTTTAGAAACTACTTGTGGGTAGACGTTTACATCCATCATGGGCATGAATGTCATGGAAATTTAGGGCATTTAATGGTTTCTTTGAACAGCTTTTGTTTTTAATGACCGTTTGGGGGGGGGACAAGAATTGGGTGCACAAGTTTGAATTTGAACTTATATTGCACTGACTACAACCAGTAGTTTTTCTTTTATCAGCATTAAAAAGATTTGTTTGACAGCACTCATCAGATTGACCAATATTCAGAACAAGGGAAATCCAAGGAATTCAGCAAAAATCTAAAGTGGAGACTAGTAGATTTGGACAAGTTGGAAAAGTCGCTTGGAGCCATTTCTAAACAACTGCAGATCATCAGTTCAGACGGGTCTATGTAAGCACAATTTATCTGGAAGAATGCCAAAACTGTCATCATCACATAAGAAGAAATTGGTTGTAGGATGTTCAGAATAAACCGAGGCTCAAATCTGCTGTGAACTGGAAGCCATATGCCTTTTGGAGAAAGGTTTTATGGTCAAAGACTGAGCTTTTTGACTATAGTGACAGCTTGAGGTTTTCAAACTTTCAACTGTCAAGCACGATGGTGTCATGCTCTGGGGCTGCTTTGCTGCCTGTGGTACATTACATCACACAGAGTAGATGGAATAATGATCGATGAGTACCTTCAAATTCTTCAGCTTCATCTCAAATCAACAGCTAGACACTTAAAACCAAGACACAGATGGGTGTTCCAGCAGGACAATAACCCCAAACACTCATCAAGACTGATTTGTGGTTTGAAATGTTGACCAGTTTAATATATGTGTGGATTTGAGAAAATCCTAAAATACATTCAAACTTGTAAACCAAATGTTAAAAGACCAAAATGACACTGGCGTTTATCATCTTAAACTGTATCTCATGCTGACCTATTTTTAATGGGGTCCAGTTATAAAACATATGAAGCTAGAATACATTAAGTCCCCTGTAAAAGAGGATTGCACATATTTAACACACCTGTCTCTTCACTGGAGTTGATGAACACTTCATGCTAAGAGGTTTTTAAAAACAATTGTGTAGATGTTTTGTGGCTGCAGTGGGAATGAACAAAGTCTGATTAGTTAAAGCTAAAGATTCCAGGTTTGCTGGTGGGTGATATTCAAGTGAAAATACGTGAATAAATGGCTTAATGGCTAAAGTGTGGCGTGAATTTATCTTGATACATCCTCATCTGTCTCATGAGAGGGTTTTTGATCTGCAGTTGTGCTGAGGAGAACTCCCAAAATCCCACGCAGCTTCACTTCTGAGAGACAAATTACACACTGTGAGATGCTGGCATTTTATTTGCTCAGGAAGGCACCTTCTCACTGAGGGCATGCAGTCTCACAATCACAGTGAGAGCTGAAGATCAGAGTTAGATACCAACTAATCTGTAATTTTATCATGTTTATTCCTGAATTTGTTTTTTTTAGTTTTGGATTTGTGTGTGTGTGTGTGTGTCATTAAAGCTCTCAGACACACAGGCCTAAAGATCTGTCGGCGACACCTTCCTCAACCTTCAGCCCCAAGCAACTGCTAAACAACTGAAATTCTGATTTTCATCTGCAAAGTGGTTGGCATTAAGGAATGCACATTTTTCTCTAGTGCTCGGTGGCTGCCAGTGTCTGTGGGTCTGGGTCTTAAAGTAATAGCTCTTGCATGCAGAGTGACATTTAAAATGTACCTCTTCACCCTATATTGTGATTAAGCCTTAGCCATGGCATGTGCAGGCAATTTTCTCCACCTCTAAGTAGCAAAGGCTCCCTGTAATCTGTACACCTACACTGTCCAGTAATTATAAGGACAAAGAGAACAAAGAGAAAGTCTCGAGCTAAACACACAACAGTTTGACGAACTGTCTGAACTAATGAAACTGATCTCATCCGACATTCTCTAAAATTTCATTTCATTTAAAGGTTTCTGTGTTGGGTCAAACACAGAAACCTTTCGTTCGTTAGTTTGTTCTTTCTTTCTTTGACTAGCAGCATTTTTATGTGGAATAAAAATGGTCTTGACAAACTGTTTGGCAGAGAGAAAATAGCAAAACGATCCCTACCTGCCAGAGATGACTCACATAAGTGGCAACGGATGCTGTAGAGCAGAGCATATATGCCCTTAATGCAGACTTATCTTTGCGAACAAACATGGATATAATAATTTAGAGGTTTATTTTTTACTTCCACTTAATTTTAGTTTTAATACAACAAGATGCAGGCTGCAGATGACTCTGTTCTGAAGATAAAACCGTTAGATTAGATAAAAGCTTTTATTCTCCTGGCTGTCCCCACACTGTACAGCTTTCTGTTAATTTTTATTTGAAACATTTTACTTCTCTTTCAGAATAATGAAGTGCCCAACACTATGTGTGGGTACAAGGCTCTAGATGACCAGGTAAGACCTCAAAGTCATAAAACAAAGATGAGCTCTTCCCACTTTATTATGTGCTGAAATATCCATTGTGACTGTTGTATGCTTTATATCCACAGAAGGTTCATTTAAACTGGGAATTGCAGACAGAAAACTGGCAGTTGCTGTTCTTTTTATCTCATTGACAGCTGAATGTTTCTTAGCAATAACTCTGGATGTGCTGTGTCGCTCTCACACAACTGAGGACAAGTGTCAGATAATTAAGTAATGGACTTAATTATAAGCAAGGACCAGAAAGTTAAACAGTTGGAAGAAAGGAAAGGGAGCTGCCTTTGACGTTTTGTAGTTTTGAAATTGGACTAACCACCAGTGTTCTGTGTTGGGTCTGTGTTTCCACAAGCCCCGCTAATTCTAGAGACTTATTCATCATGAAGAAAACAAGACAGTCGATCGATATTATTTGCGCAAGGGAGGCCTCGTCTGTGTCCACCACGAAAATGACCCCCAGATCTGACCTCCTCCTGCTAGCCTTTTATTGAGAGACAGTTCACACAAAACACGTCAGAACAAAGCCACGCCCCCTTGGTTCTAAGACAAAGCATTTTATGTATATGTGTGAACTTCTGTAAGAGTTGTTGTTGGTTGTGTTGTTGGTGTGATGTGGTTGCTGATGTTGTGTGTGTGTGTGTGTGTGTGTGTGTGTGTGTGTGAGTGTGTGTGTGTGTCAGATCCTGCTGACCTAAAGGGTCGTAAACGCAGGGAACGCTTACATCAAAAGAAGCAGATCTTCCACGATAGGATGTATCTGCCAATAAAACATTACAGCGCCCCACCAGAACCTCGAGAATCTGGGGGGAAGGACAGTGGAATTTCTTTCATCAATCCATCCATCCATCCATCCATCTTCATCCGCTTTATCCGAGGCCGGGTCGCGGGGGCAGCAGCCTAAGCAAAGAGGCCCAGACCTCCCTCTCCCCAGCCACCTCCTCCAGCTTATCCGGGGGAATACCAAGGCGTTCCCAGGCCAGCCGAGAGATATAATCTCTCCAGCATGTCCTGGGTCTGCCCCGGGGCCTCCTCCCGGTGGGACATGCCTGGAACACCTCACCCAGGAGGCGCCCAGGGGGCATCCTTGTCAGATGCCCGAACCACCTCAGCTGGCTCCTTTCGATGTGGAGCAGCAGCTGCTCTACTCTGAGCCCCTCCCGGATGGCCGAACTTCTCACCCTATCTCTAAGGGAGAGGCCAGCCACCCTTCGGAGGAAGCTCATTTCTGCCGCTTGTATCCGCGATCTCGTTCTTTCGGTCACTACCCACAGCTCGTGGCCATAGGTGAGGGTAGGGACGTAGATCGACCGGTAAATTGAGAGCTTCGCTTTTACACTCAGCTCCCTCTTCACTTTCTTTCATCAGAGTTAAAACACTGTACAAATGGTAAACATAAAAATGACAAACATTTAACAATTTAACTCTAACATTCTGTGTCCCACAGCATCAACCACTGCCTGACATCTATACCAGAGGCTGCACCGGTGCATTCATTTACTGGCTGCTGGACAATTATAAGATTATGATCATACTTCTGTTTTTGATCCTAGTGCCTCAGGTATACACACACACACACACACACACACACACACACACACACACACACACATTTGTACAGTGTGTACAGTGAGATAGTGATACAGATGCTTTACCTTTCTACTCATTTTTTACAGGTTAGCTTTTCCCATTATCTGTGGCCTTTTCTTCTCCTAATATGTTTGTATAGGAGTGTTCATGCAGAAATGAATGAAAGACCATGTGCTTGACTCTGTTTGCATGTGCAAATATTTACACTCATTTTTAATGTGTTTTTATCCCAACTATGACTCACTTTGTAACTGTGTGTTTTAAAAAGTTCGAAACAAATACAGTTATTATTGCGGTGACGGGAAAGCTGTCGATGGTGGGTGCAAACAACAGCAATTAACTTCTTCAAAAGGGTGTCTGAATAAAAGTGCGGTGCTCTGGAGGGGAGGGGCACAGAGTAGAGGCATACATCTTTCAATTGTTGCCCATGGGACAGAAAATGGATTTAAAAAGATGCGCTGAAAAAACCTTTTAGAAGCACAATTTAACACAAAACATTAGCTGCAAAAAACAGGCTGGTTTAGTATGATTTACCTGAGACAAGGATGACTAAGTTATATTTTAATGTGTAGCGCTATATATGAGGAGTTATTTATGTCACTTTGTAGCTAAATGAGTTTTATTTTCATTATTGGTATTTATTCCCACCATGGATGTTTATGGAACAATTACCATTTAATTTTACTTTACCTTTTTAACAATTAAATGTTTAAACTCAATACAAAAGTATAGACAGATGTACAGATGGGCAAATAGATAAATAATGTAATAAAAGTCTCAACAGAAAGCCTGTTTAAACAAAACAAATGTAGACTAAAAAGACTGTCTCATTGGCCTTTATTCATGTACGAGGAACAACTAAAAAATTCTGAGCTTGTAAATGGAGATAGTCAGCAGCAGTGTCTTTTGTAACAAGATGACATAAATAATCTGGAGCATGGCCACTTAGCACTCTGTGTGTAAATACAAGAATTTTAAACAAATGCTAAAATATCTTGGGAGCTAATTTATTGAGTATAAGGTGGGAGTGTTGTGAGCTTGATTTCTAGAACGTGTTGTTAAATATCAACACGTTAATAGTCTGGACGCAGTATTTTGTACAGCTTGGAGAGATTATCTGTCAAAACCGGTAAACAGGGCATTACAATAATCTAAGCACAAATGCGGGAATTGTTGTTCTTTTGTGGGGGTTTTTTTTTTGTTTGTTTTTGTTTTGTTTTTTGGTTCAGCTGCGCAGACCAGAGAAGAATCTAATATTGTACCGAGATTTCAAACACTGAACTTTACATTTGAAACAAAAGAAGCAAGAGCCGGACTGATTTTAAGATATAGTTCAGGTGCTATAATTATTGCTTCAGTAAAGTTGGCATTTAATACAAGGCAACTGCTAGAGAGCGAAACCCAGTTAAACAGTGGGTCCAGCTGGTGAAGCTTAAAAGACATATATGGTTGAATGTCATCACCATAGAAATGATAAGAAATGTCATTTAAAATACTAAATGATGCCAGCTGAAGCATGTAGAAAGAAAATAATACTGGACCCAGGACTGAACCTTGTGGAACCCCACAGGTTAGGGAGATAATGTTAGAGGTGGCCAAACAGAGGTCCTATGAGATTTCATGCAAGGTTGTACAGTTTTTCAGTTGACCTTTTTGTGATAGGTGTGGCTGCAGTGATGTGTCATTTGTACTTCAGATTTTGAGAAGGCAAACTTGTATTTGCTTCTGTATTTACCAAAACAGCTTGCAGAGACTTATAGAGTGTACCTTTTAGAGCTCAGTGGAATAAATCATCCAAAACCCAGATTAGCAAATGGAATAAAATGGAAATTGCTTCACCCCTTAGGCACATCTGACAGTGAAAATATTCTTTCTGAACTTAAAATGGACCAAAGATTTTCTTTTTTAAATCAGACTTTTATTCTTTTCCAGCATTAAAAGAACAAAATCTACAAATGCACACTATTCATTCACTCTACACACCTTATACTCCTTCATCCTTCCCTTTTCTTGAACCAGATTCATTTGGTAGTGTGGATGTAACAGCACAGATGCTGGTTTTCATTACTTTGCCATTTCTACCCTCATAAATCCCATTTTCAGAATCAGAATCAGAATCAGAATGGGGTTTATTGCCAGATGTTGAGGTTTACAACATTAGGAAATTGCTGCGGTGCTTCAGTGCAAACAATAAGAATTAAAGTGCTATGTAGAAAGAAAGATATGTGCATGAGATATACATGAGATATATACATGAGAATAAGAATTATGAGTGCTACGTAGAAAGATATATACATGAGTGCAGGTGGTGATCAGTGCCAAACATGAAATGAGATGATGCAGTGACACAGCGTAGGGTCATGTGTTAGTGGTGGGAACAGTTATACGGTTATTGTTATACGGTTATTGTTCATGTGTCCAACAGCAGAGGGGAAGAAACTGTTCTTACAATCATACATTTAATAATCCACACACTCTGGCAGCTATGAATATATGAATGTAGGCTGTGCTGGACTTTAATAAGCATGTTGAACTTCACTGAGCTGTGCAGAAGGTGTCAGTCGTCTGGTTCATTACACAGGTGCTTCTCTTTTGCTCTTTGTCACACATCCTGATTTCTCAGGTGATGCTCAACATTTAATCTGGTGTCCCACTCTGTCAGATATTTGAGGTTACTTACGAATGTTTAGTTCCAAGTGGAAAATTTCATCTAACTCAACAGAAATCTCTATATAGCAGGAAAAGTCATTTTCATCTCAGCTTCCAGTTTAGATTCCAATTGTGTGTATTTCTAGACGTGTGGTTAGTGTAGGTCTAATTAATAAAAAATAATAAAATAAATATTAAGCAAGTTTTATTCAAGACATATTAAAATGGAAAAAAAATACACAAAGTGTATTTTTGGGCTGTGAACAATCCAAAAATGTGTATGTGATTAAAAGTACTTTTGTTCCTCTCATTTCTATGATTCACTGAGATTATTCTGACAAATTTCACAATCATGAAAAAGCAAATGGAACGAATACCAGCTCTAAATATAAATAAATAGATTAAAGTATTGCTGATATGTGTGCTTTTGTTATCTGAGATGTGAGCTTAATTTCTGGGATGCGTTTGCAGAGTAAGTAGAAAAGATTTTTTTGGTGAAGGCTGTGCAGATACTTGTCAGCTATTCCTCAAAACTGCATTAGGCACAAACTTAAACAAGTCAAAAAGAAAATTCAGAAATGAAAATTAGAAAGCCCTTCCTCTTCTTCTTGCGTAATCTTTTTCTAAGTCATTACCATAAGACAAGCACAGATATTATACATAAAAGCCTTTTAGAGGGTTTATCGCTTACATGGACTTTCTTGGAATTCACAGACCTGTATTTAATAATTAGCTGATTTCTTTCAGGCCTGAAAAACAAAAAACAAAGCTGGGAGGAGGTACAGGTGTCTAGTTTGCTAGTTCTCGTTTGGGAAACAGAAGCAGAGAGATTTCGCACTCAATTTCGTTGTGTGGACAGATGTGGCAGAAGTAGTCGCGTGCCCTTATTGCAGACTGTATCTCTGTATCTCTGCAAAGACAAACTCAGAAGCATACAAAGCAGCCTGATGTTGCTTCAGGTGATCTTTCAAAGGATGTCCAGTTTATCTAAACACACATTTCCTTTGTTCCTTCCACCTCACATCTCTGCTTTTAATCTCTTTCTCATATCTTACATTAGGGAGGCTTAGATACAAGGTAAAGACACAAATGAGACTAATGAGAAGCAGCCACAGTCACCTTTCTTCCACCATGCTTATTAAGATTCTCTCTCTCTCTCTCATTCCCTCTGTCTAGTTCTTCGGTGTGCTAGTCACCCGGATATATATCACTCGTATTGAAGACATAAGTGATCAGTATGCTGAACCCACCGAAGATGCACTACGTCAGAAAGGTCGCTTGGACAAATGGTTCAAATGTATGCCAGAATGGGACTGACAGAAAACTGCAAGTAGCGAAGAGATCTGATGTTCAATTGTGCTTTTTTTTTTCTTTTTCTTTTTTTCAGCGTCCACTGTTTTACTTACTTTTAACAACTTTGTTGAAATACAGTGTACTAATGGTGGAAAATACTCGTTTAGATATGAGCTTTTAACTGCAATGTGCCTAACATGGTCTCAGGGATAAAGACAAAATACAAAACAACCACTTTTGTTTCTTTCTTTTATGTGAAATGAGTCTTTTCCAGTGCAACACACAATCACAGTTTGTGGCGTTGCCTTAATTTTGATACTTTTCTGCCCCTGTTTCTTCTGTTGATTAAACCATTGCTTGACCTTTCTAAATAATCAATGCTGAATTGGTATTGAAGTGCTGGTATGCATAAAAATGGTCTAAAATGACTTTTTTTGTTTGTTGCTTAAAAACAGCTGGTCAGTTTGCCTTATTTGTATCTCCTGATGTGTCCAGGACAAGTGTTACCTATGATGCTCAGATGTATTACAGATATTTTATTAAAGCAAAAAAAACCTTTATTATGAAATACAATTTTGTCAGTGGGAACAGAAAAAAAATATGAATCTTAGTAAAGTGGCAATGCCATAATCTCAGGGTGCCTATAAGCAGCAACCTTGTCTTTTAGAAATTGCCACTGCATGCCAGTTTGAATACTGCTGTTAGTAGACTTGCATGTAGTATGTATCCTGCTCCTTATTTGTGTAGTGGCTGACAATCAGCACAGTACAACTGTCTTTAGTCAAACAATTATGCAGTGGAAATGACGATTTGTGATTGACATGTTAGTCATGATTGCATGTTTTCAAGCTGCCTTTTCACAGAATAGTGAAGTTATAAAAGCAGCACTTTAGATCTGCCGTGGCCAAAGCTGCGGACGTGGCACAAATTTTGTTTCCTGTAATTTGCCGCTTGACTTTTTTTATTTAGCTTATTTTTTACATGTTTCTGTGATCTAATGAAGAACAATTTGGGGCGTTTCATAATTTTCAAAGACTTTTATTGGCAAATAAATCAGATTTATGTAAACAGTGCCTGTTTGCAGTGTTGACCCTTCGTCGTAACAGCTCCCTCTGGCATGCTGAATATCAGTTGGAGTTCATGAGTATGCTTCTGATCACTCTGCGAAACAGTATACGATCACTGTGAACTGCCAAAATTGAAGCAGTAAATTGTATGAAGTAAAAAATTTGTGCCACTGCCAACAACAAAAAACCACATGATGCCTAACAACAGGTTCAAAGGGAACAATACAGAGATATTTCCCACTGACTATTGTTGTGTGGAAAGATGTAACAGGAGTAGTAGTGTGGCCTTGTTATTTAGACAGAGCATCATCACAGCAGAGCTATAAGTGTAACTCACTCGGTAATGAGTGTGGGTGTAGAAGTATACAACGTGAGGTATAGCAACGTTTATTTACCACTAATTACCAGCAGTAAATCAGTCACAGAGTTCTTCCTGAACATGGTGAAATGCTTGGAAGTATAGTCGCAAAATGTCTGTACAACACTACCATGAGTTCCCAGAACCTCAAACTTCACAAGCTATGGAAAGCTGACTGGTAACCACATCATAATAATAATAACGGATTGGATTTATATAGCGCTTTTCAAGGCACCCAAAGCGCTTTACAATGCCACTATTCATTCACTCTCGCATTCACACACTGGTGGAGGCAAGCTACGGTTGTAGCCACAGCTGCCCTGGGGTAGACTGACAGAAGCGAGGCTGCCATATCGCCCCATCGGCCCCTCTGGCCAACACCAGTAGGCGGTAGGGTAAAGTGTCTTGCCCAAGGACACAACGACCAGGACAGAGAGCCCGGGGATCGAAACGGCGACCTTCCGGTTACATAGTGCACATTGGATTCAAACTCATACCTTCGGTGACTACCTCCCTACTACTTGTCAAAGTGACGTCACCGAACATAATGCAACACCATTGGTTATTTCTCAAGTTAGCACGACGGTTCAGTGGTTTGCACTATTGCCTCACAACAAGAGGGTCCTGGGTTTTCCGCAGGACCTCTAGTTTCTACACTGGGACACTCTCTTGCAACATAAAGCTCAAAACCTAAAGTGTTTCACATACTTAAAGTAAAATAAAGGTTAAAAAAAACAGATTGGTCTAAATGAATTAACATTGTAGAGAAGCAGATATTGCTTTACAATATATTACAGCTTATCGTCATTGTGGTTTTACTATTGACGCACTTGTTATGACCTAACTGAACAATGTGAATTTATTGTACTGTTGAACTTCTTGCGTCTGACGTAACATCAAACCAGAGACCGAAGTTGGGTTTATTTTTTTATTTGGTTTTTTTTGGGAGGGGGGGGGGGGTTTGTTTGTTTTTCTTCCTTTGTCAGATGTACACATTATTATCTTTAATTTGTATCTATTCCTGTAATATATTATACTGCAGCTACATCATGGCTAAAGCACATTTGCGATCATTTCAGGTTCCACTCAGTTCTTGCCTTTAATTATTCGACCAAGGTTTACAGAATATTGCAGTGGTCCAGAAAAAAATTTTTATTTATTTTTTTGTTGCAAATTACATATTTTATTAATTAGGTGTTGGTTGAGCTTGAGCATTTGTAACTACTGGCTGGTGTATGTACTCTGTTGTATGGGGGTTTTATTATGTGTTACAGTTATTTTATACTCTTTACTGTGAGGATGCGTTTAGAGAGAATCAGTTTCAATATAAAGTGACAACAGCTTCTAGCATTAAGGAAATTATTTTTTTATGATTTGATGCATTTAAAAATGAAAACTATTTTTAGTTACATGGATTTAATTACATTAATGTCACTCAATGTGCTTCGTTTGTCTGCTTTGTTAAACTAACGGTGCTAAGGGAACTATTTTGGCTAATTAGTTTGTCACAACTACATTTTTTGGAAATTTGATTGAAACTGTAATGTAAGTTAAATAAAAATATATTGACCCAGTTCACCGTCCATGTGATATAACAATATATATGGGTAGTTCTGTTATTTTCATATTCATTATTTGTCACTGGTTGTATAAATATGTACAAAGGTGGTCTCAGCTCCAAAGTTTATACAGTGTTGGAAAGACTGCACAACATAATTTGAAAGTATGTTTTTGAAATGCTTTGTTGGGTTTAGGTTGGAAAATAAAATGATTAAAATATTTTAAGAGTCCTGTTGTTTGTCTTTTAGTGGACTGTATTTAAGGAACAAACCACAAAAGCAACTCAATCACCAAACATCTCCCCAAGTCTACACCCTCTCCTAAAAATTGTCACCTCTGGCTTAAACATTAAAACCGCTTTAAAATTATAGTACTCAATAGGTCGTCCTGTGAAGGTATTTCGGGTGATGCTGTATAAATGATTGTTGATATCATACTGTGTATTTTCTAGGCCAGGCTTCATCCTGAGTTTACAGCTGTGTGTAAATTTTTCATGTTGAAGTATGTGAGCATCTACAGACGAAGACGGAACAGATGAAAAATGTAAAAGTTCCTGAATTATTTCCATAAAAGTCTCCAAACAAAGCCAGTTCTTGTAATAATTCAAGCTGTCACATTCAGCTCCACTGTTACAAACCGTCACTAATGCTTACATGTAAAATGCCCAAGAATGGTCCGTATAACAGGGCATTCATACCAAAACATACGAGACAACATAAGAATATTTTATTAGATTCGCATTGGAGAAAGAAACCTACTCGTTGAATTGTTTGTTTGGTTTAAACATAATATCAAAATAAGTAAACACATTTATCAAAGACTCAGGGTGAGTGACAAAAATCTTTGTTGTGTTAAAAACAATATGTTGCAATAGTAACATTTTACAGTATATTTAGGCTAAAACAGTGACCAAAATTTGTGGCACTGAAAACCTCTAAAATTGAAAGATTAGCTTAGAGTCAGTTTATTTCTAATTTTACTTTTTACATTACCAAACAGTGCTATACTAGAAGCTTCTCCAACACAAGCACCATGTGTACATGACGTCTCTTCTGTTTTACACATTAGAAGAGTTTATGTGAAAAGAGCAGGAATGTCCACAGAGGCTTGGTGTTTATCTGTTGTACGATCTTTCTTCCTCCTGCTCCTGCTGCTCCACAGACTTCCTGCTGAATCGAACCCATTAATATTTTACTTCGACCACCACTCAGGACCAGAAAGTTATTTTGTTTTATCACAGAAAGAAGACACTTTGGGGAATGATCTGAAAGCAATGGCCATGTTCCACTCACCAAAACGATATAAATAATCATAGCAATACACTCAGACTCTGGCTCAATTTTAAAGCAAGTACTGTAAGCTGTCCATGACACAAAATTAAAAGATGATCACAGCTATTCATCTCCTTGAGAGCAGTCATGTGGTTACCCCCAGACCACTATGAAATTGAGCTGTTATAGAAATACAACCTTAGGCAGAAATTTAGGGACAAAGGATACTAGATCCTCTTTTTCAGGGAAAAATAAAGTTAACCTTTTCAAGACAGCATTGTAAATATACCTATAATATCTCATAATATAATATACACTCACACCAATTCATCTTGTGGTAATTATATTTGTAAAACAATACATTTTCAATTAATTCATTTTGTTAGCTGCACCATAACACAGTTTATGATCTTGTATTTCAGTGCAGCAGTCGTATTATGTTGTCTTCTAATGCATGACTGTCGAGAAATGGCCAAAAAAAAAGAAAATCGCCCAATAAATTTCTTTAATCTTTTCTGAACTTTTACTTGAACTTCAAAGAAAAAAAACTGAAGTGAAGGAAAGACATTAAGAAGAATTCATAATGATTACTGGTGTGCTCAGAGAGTCTGACTGCACTTAACACTGGCCTCCTTAATATTGTTCTTGAATTAGGTCTCAAACGGCAATGTCCTGAAAATGTGGTAAGCTCATCTTAATTGCTTCAGTTCAGTAAAAGAGAACAACTGGTGAACAATATTACTTCAGCTGCAAGATTAAATTCCAGACGGAATAAATAGCCTATAAAAGGAAATAAAATGCTTGTCACATTGAAATTAGTTGCGTATCCTTGGCCACTCATGTTTTCTCTTCATAGACAGATGAGCAAGTGTAACTAATGCCTTTATTAAGGCTTTCTGTGACAGAAGAAAAATTAATTATGATCATCCTAAGGCAGCAGCACCTAAATTGAGGATATAATTAATGAAAACTGAATTATGGTAAACCTTAAATGAACTCTGATCAGTTTTATGTAGCTCATAATCCTTCTTTAGATTAGCTACGCAAGAAGCAGTTTTTATAACAGTAGCAAAATGTTCAAAGTTCACCTGTGGGTTTAACAGCCTGCCGCTAAAGGTTCAAAATATATCAGCAGGATATGGCAGAAAATATCTCTTATCTGACTGACTGTTTTCGCGAACGAGTGTTACTTTGAACTCTGGGACGGCGTTATCGGCTTTCCTTTTATAAAGGTCCGGTGTATAATAAAGGAAGCAGTGAAGCACCTTTCCTAGGGATTTAAAGAATTCAAACAGCTCTTGTTATGACTGCCACACAGATACTCCACAGAATCCCTTCACTCTGTTAGGAACCTTGCTAAAACCATAGGACTACAGCCTGTGTTTATCCAGACAGGGGGCCTGTCCACAACTACAACCATTGTTGTATTTGCTTAAGATAGAATTTCACAATTTCCCAAGCACCCACTGCCTGAGAGTGGTTACTTGATATAGTGAGATAGTTGAGATAGTCACATATTTCTTCCGGCAAGCTTCCAGCCGAGTAGTTTGTCCTTGACAATTAGTCGTGAACCATCTTGCCTCATCTGCAGGCAAATTTAGGAGGGCAAACCTCTCTTGGTGTGGGAGTCATCTTGTGAGCTTATGGTTTTACATCATGAGAGAAAAAGTATGTGTATCTCCCTCTCAGTCTGGCTTTCTGTCTCCCCCTTGACTTTCATCTCTCCTCTTCAGCTGTTTACACCAAAACAAGCAGACAGCTGTACAGACAGCAGAGTGATTGGTCTGTCAGGCACACGGCATGTCTTATATGACCATAAGTGAAAGGGTTACAGAAGCAAACAGTATATGCTTTAAATCAGACTCTTCGCTGGTTTTATAGTTTGTTTATAGTTCCTCTGAGGATGTAGGCTGTCTGCATGTCTGCTGCTTCTGTCTCTTTGTGGAATCCAAATCTCAGCGATGTTCAGGACTCAGTGGGGGTCACACCATCTGTTGCAGCATTCAGTCACGTTAGTTGTCGCTGAAGATGGTTCTTTACAACAATGACATTTGGCAGCAAGTCTTCCATAGAGAGCATTTTTGATCAGGCTTCTCTGGACTGTGAACAAGGGCTCTGCTCTTTATCTTTTACCTCTTACTAGTTCTGCTCCATAATGTGACTAGGAGACGTTTCATCCATTTCTGGCTGCTTACGAGCAACAGATAATTCCTGGCACTGGGGTGAATTCAACCTGAAAAGTGTTTGTTTGTCAGGGCAGTTTACCGTTAACACTTCAGATATTTTATGTGCACCCTCCTCAGAGGTTTATACTCTTTTTTTTTTTTATTTCATTTTAGAGTCATTTTAAGAACAACAATTTCTGTATATTTGAAAAAAGCAAATAAAACGAACTATACTCATAAACCGCCTGATGACATTGCAGAACAAGTTTCAGCCAGCAGCTGTCAGTTGACCTTTTACCTGTTATCAGACAGAAAATATATATAAGATATGTAGCGTCATGTGACAAAGAAGTACCCTCAGATAACCTTCACCAAATGTAATTTTACTATGTGTCATTATTTATTAAACAAAAATTAAACCAAAATGCAGACGCAGTGCACGCCAGCTTTCTCTTCACCCTGACATGAAGAAGACGATGGATGGATGGTTTTGTCAGACATGAAGCTGTGTACCAAACCTTTCAACTTTGGCCTTTTCTGTCCGAGGGACATTTTCCCCGAAGTCTTATGGTTTGTTCAGAATGTTTTTGTTCGCAAACTTTGCAAACCTGCTGCTATGTTATTTTTATAGAGAAGAGACTCTCTTGGCAACTTTTCCAAACAAGCCATACTCTGTTTTTTAATGGTACTGTCATGAACTTTAACATTTGACACTCTAAATGAAGCCTGTATGTCTGAGATGTAGCTCTCGGGTGTTCTGCATTTTCTCTCTGCATTACTCATTCTGACCTCGGGGTGAATTTCCTGGCAATATTGAATGTTTTCCATTTGTGAATATTCCTTCTGATTGTAGAATGATGGACTTTGATTAGCAGCACCTGGTTGCTATTTACCCTCTTAATTTCTGTGAAAGCAATAGGAGTATACTGCTTCTGCATTAAATACATATAATGAAACACTGTAACAAATTATGGTTACAAAATACTTTCAAAGTCAGTGGAAGCACATCACATTCGACATGGTAAAAATCCCATTGCTGAGTAATCTATGTTCAATGTAAGATCAAGATAACCGTGCGTTGGCTAGTCTCATGTTTTAAAAGTTCAATTAGCGATTATTTTTAATTAACATTAAAAAAATTCTAATTTATTTAGCTAATAAGAAACCATAGCATTTCTTTCTAAAGCAAAGACAGGGAGATACACATATAAGAGTGCAATCAATAGTGTGTGATTTATCATTGAGATCTATAGCTCTAAAATTACTTTGTTACTTATAAAGAAAGAGAAATCATTGTGCAGTCAGTTTATTGGCAGACTCATAAAGATCGCAGAGATGCTGTATATTCACTCTTCCATTGCAATTATTTATACACAGGTGCTTTCTCCCACACACTGACACTATGTCCCAGTATGCAGCAATGTGTGGGAGTGAGCTGGCCTATTAGTGTTGTAGATAGCCCTGTGTCTGGACTGATGCTGACATTTAGCCCTGACCCATGTAAGAAAGTAATCTAATTATTTTGTGGGAGCAGTGAACATTTTTTCTCTTTGCATACTTAAACAGTTAAACTGTAGCTTGCCAATGATACACATTGTTCCTGTTTATATCGTTAGTTAGCTCAACTTGTTTGTGTCGACATACCACATCAGAGACACGTCTAATGGGCTGTGGCCACGGATGTATACTTGACATGCGTATACTTCTCTCTCTGTGACTATTACAACAAATTAGCTAATTACTCTTCAGAGCAGACATGATTTGTCTGATCTGAAGCTGGCATTTAGCACTGACACTCAATAAACTAACAACAGAAATAGATGAAAAGCAGCAACCACTACAGGATCCCCTGAGAGTACTGCAACAGATGTAATGAAAGATGCATTCATCTAAATAACTTTAAATAAATTATATTATAAGTGTTATTTCAAACTTGTCAGAGGAATAAACAACTGCTTTTACTTATGAGGGTACATTTGCAGTCAGCACTTCTTCTATGCATAATTAAAATGGTCTATCAGTAAAGGAAACTGAATGTGTGTATAGGCAGAAGGGGATTTTGGTAGTGTCCCACATTAGCAGATCGGGTCCAGATCGGGTCATAAACCAGTGTACTTCTGTTGAGAGGCATTTCATTCTTCCATATATTATCATTAGTCGTACAGCTGGAGCATCTCTATACATAAAAGTTTAAAACGTTGTAAATAAAAACAATATTCAGAATGCAGACATTGAAATGTTACTTCCTTTAAATCCTACGTGCTTATGTTTGTCATAAATTTTAGGTAAAGAGTCCTAAACACAGACTTACAGAGAGGCAGATGTAGACATTTATGATACAAAGAAAGCCCACAATACTTCATGAACAGACAGAAAATACAGAGAGACAATGGGAGATACAGAGACTAAGGGTTACAAAAGGACCTCCTAGCTACTAATCCTACCCACTTTTCCTCGAGGACAAAGGAAAACTGGGTTGGAGAATTGCTGGGGACTTGAGAATTGAGAATTGAAAAAGCCCTACTCTAGTCTCCTTAAAAATGTGACACTGGATTTCCGACGTTTTGAAACTATAATATGCAGAAGATGGACTACAAAACAAGCATCTTACTTCACCACAACGTGTTCTAACCCTGTTGTTTTATGGAGCTCGTGTAAATGAGAACAGCCCGTGAAAAATATCCCTTTGTTACAAAGGTTGTCATTTTAAAGAAGAGGGAACATTTAGTACCAGATTTACTAATGTCTTAGGCAATTTAAACCCTTCTTTTAATGCTAAAAGGCTTCAGGATTTACTAAAGAGGCACAGTGTCAATTTTATGACCAGGAGTATTTTTGTCGCTGGTTTTATATGTATTTGTAAGAGTTTCACTTTCAGAAGGAGAATAAATGAGTCACAAATGTCAATTAAAAAGCCTGATTTTTTTGGTGTTAATTTGTAAATTGGACAAATTAACACCAAAAAAGCAAATTTTTTGCCTGCTGTGGTTGTGATAGTTACTAGGAGACAGTCACTGTCAGTGTTTTCATTACTTTGTAAGTTATTTAGTAGTGCCATAATCGAATCATTAATTAAAATACTTTTTTAGCCTCTGCCCCACACGTTCATTTGTGCCCACACTAAAAGTTGATCGGGCATCAACACACAGAAGCTCCTACTGTGGCAGCTCTGCAATTTTCTACTGATTTTGTTTTAGTAACTGCTGAGTATAACAATTAGTTTCAGCAGAAATGTCAAATACACAGTGTCCAATCAAAGGCACAACACAACAAGAACTGGATTGGCCCCCAAACCCCCCAGATCCTTGTCCAATCAAACATCTGTGGCATGTACCAAAACAACCATGGAGGCCTCAAACACCCCACAGGACCCTGAAGATCTGCTGCCAGTTGGAATGCCAGAGACTACAGGAGGCCCTCAGTTGTACTGCATCCACGCCCTGATTGGTCCAAGCTGTTTTGGCAGCACAAGGTGACCCTACACAACATTAGGCACTGGGTTTTAATGTTGTGACTGATCTCTGTAACATCATATTCACTGTGCATTTGATTTGTCAAATAAAAGACAAGTTTTCAAGAACATATAACATTTTCTGTTCAAGTGTTTTGGTTGAGGTTACTTTATGCGCAGTATAAGGATGTGATAGAGAGCAGCTTGAATTAGACACCATACGTAACAAACAAGACAATCATCAACATATCAGTATCAAGCAATATAATAAACAGCCTTTAATGCCTATACAGAGATTATAGAGCCTGTCTTGTAAAAGCAAATATGTTTGGCACAGCAGTGCATTCAGACCATAATTCTGACTGCAAAAGCTGCCTAACAAAACAGGCTAGTTTCTTCAAAAATAAAACTAAGGTGAAAAAAGAAGCCTTTTTGAATGGCCATATATGAAGCAGGTGGAAAAGTAGTGTTTATATATTGTGCTTCCTTTACACCACCTGAAATCTTTCAGAGTCAGCTTGGGGGGGGGGGGTTGAAGGGGAAATGAAAAAGTTTAATTTGTCACTCAGTTTCTTTTTGACGTTTTTTCCTTTGTTTCATGATTCTCTGCTAGTTTTACTTTTGAATGTTTGATCTAAAGGTTTTCTTGGAGTCTTTTGTGTTCTGGTTTCATACTTTCTTGTAAGCATTCGTTGGTTTAAGTCTGGTTTATGAATCCCTGGTTTTTCCAGTATAATCTCTTTGTTTGTTTATCTTTCTGCCTCCCCCGTCATTTCCTCTTCAGTCATGTCCTGTTCATATGTCTCACTCCTGATATGAGTATTTGTTACATCCTTTTTTATTTTGATAGTTCCTTGTCCTGTGCGTGTTCTGTTCAGTTTTGCATCCCTGGCTCTTTAGTCTGATAAGTTTCACCTGTTGCCTGTTCTTTCGTCAACCTGTGTGTATATATAATCTTAGTCTCTCTTTATCTTTCATCATGTTCCTCATCAAGCTGTGTATCTCATGTTTGTTCCACGGTCTCTTGTTAGAGCCTCGTATGTTCCTAGTTTCTGCCTGGCCTGAGTTGTTCTGTATTATGTATTTTCTCTGACTTAGTTCAGCAACAAAGCCGCTTTTGAGTTTTATCGTGTGAGTTTGAGTCCTGTATCTGGGTCATATCTTCCTGCCACAGAGTGCGCACAGATTCAGGTCGAAATCTGGCTAACATGTATTAATCTTTTTTTGACACAAAAAGCATTATTTTAAACTAATTTTATTTATTAAAATCAATAACATATTGAATAGAGTTTTATATAATATTGCACAAACATACAACATTATCGGCGATCGCTGAGCGTGACCTGCTACAGCTCCCCAAAAGCTCCCCTCCCTTTTAAAGACGGCACTTATTTCTGCCGCTCTGTGCTTGCAAGACAGTAATCGAATATATGATAATCTAATGAAGTAAATACGTCATGCACCTGCTCCAAGCAGGCACGGGCCGGGTAGAGTTGGATCACTTTTTTCCCTTAATAAATAAAATCGTAAAAGTATGGCCGCAAGGTCTCCTAATCAAATCTCCATTATTATATGGTCCAAAATGAAACAACTTTTGCTAAAACTCTACACACTTGGTTTGGAGGTGGTTTTAAAGTCAGGTTTTTTAAAATATGGTAAATAGACTGGTACTTTAATGGTACTTTTCTACACTGTTTAAACACTCAAAGCACTGACACAATACATTACAAATATCTCTAATATATAAATATATTACACAAATTTGAATATAGATACAGCTGAAATTGAGATGCCCTGCTTATCATCCAGACTTTTATCCATTTTTTATTCATCCATATCCATCTGTGACTGTGATGATTTCACACTTGACTTGGCAAACAAATAGATTATGATGTCCTATCACTTTCTTGCAGCACGTCTTATAAAGTTGTCCTCAAATTGAACCTGGACTTAGTTTTAGATAAGTAATTCCTTTTTTACAGGGAGTCGGTCTATGTGTGTTCTTTCCTTTTTATACTCACAGCTGCAATTAGTTTTAATTTTGGAAAATAAACCTTTGTTCGGCAAATCACAGCTTCACGGCTCATTTTCTTCATTGCTTTCTGACTGGATGCGAATGATGATGGCAAACTTTTCTTTCGGAACCTTCTAATTAACAGTTATTCAATTTGTGCACTGGAGTTCTACCTGTGAAAATCCAGACTTTAAAACACCTATATCTGCTGCTAATGAGCCATGAGTGACTGTGCACATGAAAAACCTTAATGATTAATATGCAGAACATGATTGAAAGATCAATTCAGTCAGGGGATTCAGGTGCTTTGTCTAATGAGTCTGCTGAAGAGCAATTATATCTCTGTCTTTGCCTCTGTCTCTTTTTCCTTCTTTAATTCTTTAAGTTTGGCTCTGACCTTTATAAATAAACACTACAGACGAATCGGTGGGGTGAGTGGGTCAGATTGTGTGTATATGCAATAAAAATATTTTTGTGACTGTGGTCATTGTCCATCACAGAGATATAACTCCTCTGAACATATCAAAGAAGTTGCAGGTCGCACAGTTGTTGATGTGCAGAAATGTCATGTCAAGACACAACATATATAATCTAGGGGAAAAAAACGTTACAAATTTGTACCCTGTAGTTGATATTCTTTTTGAGCTCGTAAGTTAAAC
Source organism: Haplochromis burtoni (assembly GCF_018398535.1). Classification (NCBI taxonomy): domain Eukaryota; kingdom Metazoa; phylum Chordata; class Actinopteri; order Cichliformes; family Cichlidae; genus Haplochromis; species Haplochromis burtoni. The sequence continues at coordinate 2,903,567 of NW_024582372.1, forward strand.
TGAAAACCTGCAGAAAATCAAGTAATAGTGATTGCTGTGACTTTAAAAAGGGATGAAAGTCTTTCTATTAAGTCAGGCTAACTACCAGGTTACCAGAGTAATTTGCTTTAGCTGCCATGAGTGCTGCCATCGAGTTACCTGCAACTAAAACTTGTCAAATAATTTATTATATAGAATTTACCTTGAACTAGTTTTCGTATATGGTAATGTGACAACCTAATATTTTAAAAAATAATCACAGTTTCTTACTAAACACTACAACTGTGTCGCACTTTTAGAGACAATACTGTAAAGAAGTCTTGAGCCATTTCTCAGTTCTTTATATTTCTTGTATGTTTAATAAAGTGGTCTTGAGCTATAGTTCTCCAGGCTTTCTGAGGTCTTTAAGAGTTTTTTCTTTGGACATTGGCTGCTTTTTGACTCATTTTCTCCACTGTACTTGTACCGGATCATTGTCAGAGGATTTTCTTTTTCTTTAAGCCATTTAACACTGACCTAACTAAAGGGATAAACCAGTGAGTTGCCCATACATAACAGACAATTTGTATGGAGGAAGTCAGGAGAGGGATGCAACAGCGACTCTCTAGAGTCATCTGTAAAACACAATGAAAGCTCTGTGAGTCAGTGGTGCTGGAAATCTTGTCAAAACTGATGGAATTATAAGTTGTCCTTCAAAACACCTGGATAACTTTTCCTGAAAACTACAGCTGCTGTATAGAATAATCGAAGAATAATTGAAGGAACTGTGACATGAACTCCTGAACTAAGCTGAAATAAATAAATTAAACAAAGATGTCACACCATCTGTGCCTGGTTCAGGATTGCCTGAAGTAGAAACTGTATTCAGAGATCACTGAATCATGCTTGATGCTCTTATACTACTTTTTGTGAGAGGTGAGTTTCCAGGACGATGAGCTGATGAGATAGAAATTAAAGAAACACTGAAATATGATCTTTGTTTTGTGTGTTATTTCTAAAGAGCCCTTTTGTAAGTGGTTAAGGTTTATTACAGTGTAAACACATGGGACAAAAGGACTGTATGTCCTTGATATGTTTACAATCCCACACGGGTTTTAAAAGACAAATGAGGACTTGTAAATTCCAGTTCTGTCTGATATCTGACCACTCAGACTTGGTGCTAGAACTGGGGCTTAAAAATGCATTTTAATGTCACATTGGCATCTGGCTTGGGTAGATCGAAGTGTGCATTCTTTGCAGGCTGAGCTCTGCCACATAAAATTTAGATGGTGCCTGGTCTCTGCTCTGCTGTGTGTGGCCCCCCACTGGTATGTTATTGTCTGAGCGTGCTGAAATTGTGTGTTCTAAGCCTCAAGTCTAAACAGACGATATATAGTAGTGGTATTTCTGGCATTTTAAAAAGGTTTGGCAGCTTAGGGACACAATGGGGAGAGAAACAGGAAACATATGATATACAATATAGAATAGGAATTATTGTGAAATAAAGATCCTTGATTACAAATGAAAAAAGTCTGTAAAGTATTTTAAAGAAATCGTATTCTTGTTTTTTGGAGGATAAGGCAGTTGTATGGTTTAGAATAAAAGTACATACAGTGATTCAAGATTGGGGTTAAATGATACAGATTTATTTTCGTTTGCAGGAGAAATGAAGACAAATGGAAGATAAGATCTAACAAAACAGTGTTTCTCAACTTATGCTCTCTGAATAAATGCGATAAATCAGCCGTTTGTGGCTACAACGTTGCCCAAGGTAAACCATCTGTTGCTTTGTGTGCGTTGCTGACTGGGAGCTTTATTTGGATATCTGCTGCCATCTCATGGTGGACAGCTGCAAGAGGAAATCTGGTTAATTACTCGGGCAGGGCAAAATTAACCAGCTGGGGGGAAAAAAGTTTGAGATCTCTTTGGATTTAATGGAGATTTTTGATTTGAAAAAGAAATTAAACCTAATTGAAGTAATAAGGGGGGGAAATTTAACTTTTCATGTCTTTTTTGAATATATAATCACTCTAAAACAGGATATTTACGAGTTTTAATTCAGGAGATAATCCTGGGTATGCAGGGTGTAGAGATGTACCTACAGAGAAAAGCATACAAACATTGGTTAGTGATTTGAGCAAGACTGGTGCTTATGTAGCAGCTTTCTACTCAGTTGCTACTGCAGATCTCATTCATGTAATCTTACATATTCATTCAGCACTTTTATCTATACCTAAGTGCTTTCCAACATTTGCACCTGCACTTACATGGACGCTTTGGGAGCAACCTGGGATTCAGTATCTTGCTGGAAGATATTCAGCATGCCAACCGGAGGAGTCAGTTGATCCACAAATCATCCAATCAGTAGGCAGCCCACTGTACCACCTGAGCCGCAGCTGCCCCAGTTTTGTTGGCTTGATCGTGACAGCATTCAAAGGCCTTAGGTGAAGCATTTTAAAGATGCCAAAATAGAGCACTGGACATGACAACAGCAAGAGTGAAAGTGAAGTTTTAGAAGATGGGAGTGAGAGCTGTGTGGTCTAGAGACTGCGGCATTGACGAAGAGACGGGAAGCTGTGATGAGATGTTAAGAAGAGCTTTTCACTGGGACTGACCAGGATGGAAAAGAGTAAATCAAAGGGAAACTTTAGCTGAGATGGTTTGAGCAAGTGCAGAGAATGGATAATGGATATATTGGATATATCCTGGCTGAGCATGGAGCTGCCAGCCAGGAGGAAAATAGGAAGATCGCAGAGAAGATTTATGGATGTAAGGGAAGGAGAACACGCAGAGGGTTGAGACGACAGGGGTCGGGTGAGATTAAGGAAGGTGATCTGACCTTGCAACCCCTAAAAGAACAGCAAAAAGAAGAACTTTCTCTCTTTCTTTTTAACTTTCCTCTTGATGGGCAGGGGGAGAATTAGAGGCCTCTGATATGTAGGCAGCCTGAAATCAAACAGCACTGAAATAGGTGATCAATACAAACATGTACGTCATTATAAAACAATATCCAGTAAATGCTCCCATGGTACTAAAATACCTAACAACCAGTAGGTGGCAATAAAGCTCTATCATGGAAATATGATCGTATTAGTGTGCCTCGGCAATCCTTTGTTGCCATGTCCTTCTATAAACGTGAATTCGCTTTTACAGCGTGCCATTTGTATTTGCTGCAGACAGTTTCACTGGGCAACTTCAGCATATTTATGTTCTTGAAAGTTCGTATTGCATGATTTAAACTTTTGTTTGTCCGTTTCATGAACATTGTTTTATAGTATAATACAGTCCTATACAATAAAACACACAGTTAATTTTATGGTATATTTGTGATTTGCAAATTACGAAAAGATACGATGATTGTGAGTGATCACGTGGATGTGGTTACACTTGTGTTCAGAAAGTCATTTTAATGTTGACAGTTCTTGGTTTTCTCGCGATAGCTGGCAACCCAAAAGCAGCCTTTCACCCCTGAGCTCGTCCAAAAACAGGCTAGAGGACTCTTATCGCCCGCAGAAATGTTCAAAACAGAGAAACTAAGAGCTGTGGTCAATGAACGACTGCAGGCGGCTGCCGAGGAAATATTCAACCTCTTTGAAGAAGCTGTAAGAGACTATGAGAAGGAAGTGCTCTGTTCAAAGCAGGAGGTCGAGCAACAACGGCGAAGCCTGGCCGGGTGGAAAGGTAACGGCAGGACAACCCTGAAGCTGCATGGACACTTTGTAGCATCTGTTAAGCTCAGCCAGTGTTCAGTCTTAGGAAACATCTAGTAAACAGTTTACAGAAGCCAGCAAATAGCGCCATTTTGCATCCCTGAAAGAGGGAGGGGGATGCAAAATGGCTGTCAAATGAATAAAAATGAACCACAAGAGGATTTCCTGCATATCTTAACCAAGATTTAGGTTTAAATTTCAGCGCTTTTCATCTCTCGGCTTCCTTGTTTAAAATAATTTGTGTGGTAGCTAGCTTAAAGAATGGAAAAACGAAAAAATAAGCTTTTTCTTTTTTTCATTTTTAAAGATATTATTATGAAATGAACCTGTTCCAAGTCCAGAATATGCTTCACGATAGTGTTCGGTGCTTGGAGACAGCTGATTAGTAGCCACTCTTTTTCCTATAGTGCTCATTGGTTCATTAATTAAACAAATAGTGACTGTACAGAGTAATATCTGGTCATATTATAGTTTCAAACCTCAGTATCAAAAAGGAATTTGACTGTTTTAAGCCTGGTTTATGTATCTGCATCTTTACAGCTGGGCTCACCTGTCAATTAAAGTGCCACATCAACAACAGAGTATCTTAATAATCTAAAGACAGAATCCACCTTACCAACAGTAGGCTATTTATAGCATCTTTATATCCTAGCACAGGTAAAGGATTTGGTCTCTATAGCCAGTTTACCCCAACAAAACATTAATCAAAAAATTGTTGAAAAACAAATTACAACATTGTATAAAAATTACAATCATCAACTCAAATACTTGGTTCTAATTGAACAGAAATTTATATGAACTTGTAAGAACTGTGTAGGACATGAATCAGTCTGTGTCAGATCCTGAATTTGAAATTTCCACTGAAGTCACGGGTAAGAGACAAGTGGAACCAAGATCTAGGCCATTTGCTTTTTGAAGTTTGCAAAGACTGCTAAATTTTGCCAGTGGTAGTTCATTCTTTGCAACATAGTACGCTGTTCTAAACAGATTTTCCAGGTTTATTTTTAGTATGTTATTTGCAATTGGTGTTTGTTCTGGGAAAGATATTGCAGACTGAGCAATAATGCATTTCTTGCATTTCTCATGGGTTCTAATGGGGGCCTTTCTTAAAATGACTGGTCCCAGTAACAAAGGCGCTTGTCGACTCAGAAATCGAGAGAAAACCAACAACACACCCGGCAGAACATTATGTTATTTACAGGGGTGCACATAAGTCGTTCGCCTGTGCGCATTCGCTGTCAAAATAAAAGACACGCACCAGATAAGAAGTTGCAACGCACGTTTGCGTCCATATAAAAAGCACTGTTTTTGTCCGCTAGAGTGGGATTTTCACGGCACATTCTGCACCACATCTCTGTGCGTTCATCATTTGTTTGAAGCCAGCTCACCTCCTGCAACCACTTTTCCGAGAATACGCGCTTCTTTTGTGGTTCGGACTCCTGACATTTCTTTGGAGGTGGGAGGAACATCACAGTAATTGCTTAAAGGAGCTTCTTCGACATCTTTAAGAGTTTTAAACAAATGTCTGTCCTCCTCCAGAAAATCTTATGTATGCAAACACGCGTTGCAACTTCATATCTTGTGCGCGTTTTTTTTTTTTTTTTTTTGACTGCCAATGCGCACCTGCGGACCACTTATGTGCAGCCCTGGTTATTTCGCTTGTCATATCACAGCCACAGAAATTCTTTTGTCCATGAAACCATAAAGCTGCACTTTCTTTTTGCCTTAGTCTGATTTGTCATAACTTTTCCGTTTTGTTGTAAGCTTTTCTTTGGCTGTCACTTCTTCACCCTGACCTGTCTTATTTGGCTCAGCAGAACTAAAATATATATCCTGCTGCTTTTACACACGCACCACATAAGCGGTCAGCGATTCTCTGCGCGATCAACCTCTCACATGTTTAAGCTTGCTGTGGGAGATTTCACTTGTCATGTTTGCATAGTAAGCTAACGATTAATAAGACGATGTCAGAGGAATTGGTGCCAAATTATCATCACTCACCAGATCAGTGCTGTCGCTCTCTATACACAGTTCGCCGATTGCAAAGTGAAAGCAAAAAACAAGCGCAAATTCAAACGCGATTTCAATATGTCACATATTGACAGTGGCTCACCGATGCCAATGACATAATTACCCAGCTACATTTCCGAAAGAATGCAAAAGCATTGACATATATTTTTCCTTCCTACAATAGCCCGACGGGCAGGGAGAGATAGATTTTGGTAGCCCGACTGGAAAAATCGCTAGCCCCGGGACGTCGGGCTAGCGATTTTGCGAGCCCTGTATCTGATTGAGGAATCACTCATCTTTGGAAAAGAGAGTTTATTACAGAGAAATGGCTCTTTCCAAAATAAAAGCTATACTATACGCTTCTTCTGGGCTATATTCTCAGCAGCATATTGTAGCGGGTCAGGGCTGTTCGGGGTTCTGTTTGTACAGTTATGTTTTGTTTATGTTGCCATAGTGACGGGTGACGCCCTCTCGCTGCGACGGTGTGTCCTTCCGGGGTCAGAGGGCGCCCTGTGTGTTGTTGTTGTTGTTGCGTGGTTGCCGCGCTGAGCAGTTAGCTAGCGGCAGTGTTCTTCTGCAGATGTCAATAAACGCTTCTCCCTGGCTAGCTCACGGGAAGCAAGACCAAACGACACCTCCGTCTCCTCTTGTCTGAGCTCGCCACATTGGTGTCAGAAGTGGGATGATGGTGGCACCCCATGTTCTGACCCGAGTGACTTTTCCCCCGCCGGTCGTGACCGGCCGGTGCGCCAAAAGAAGGCAGCTGGACATTTGCAGGACTTTGTGTGGGGTAATGGGGTCGTCGGGGACGACTGACCCCTTAGGTGGGGGCTATGTAGCGGGTCAGGGCTGTTCGGGGTTCTGTTTGTACAGTTATGTTTTGTTTATGTTGCCATAGTGACGGGTGACGCCCTTCTCGCTGCGACGGTGTGTCCTTCCGGGGTCAGAGGGCGCTCTGTGTTGTTGTTGTTGCTGTGCGGTTGCCGCGCTGAGCAGTTAGCTAGCGGCAGTGTTCTTCTGCAGATGTCAATAAACGGCTGTGCTCCCTGGCTAGCTCACGGGAAGCAAGACCAAACGATACCTCCGTCTCCTCCTTGTCTGAGCTCGCCACAATATTAAACATATCAGGTCCCCATAAGGAGAATCATGTGCTAACGGCTGTCTAAATGACTCGGGTAAAGTTTGTAGCATGCATGCTTGTTGTTTTTGTCTGCTTCCACTTGTCTTTGCACTAGGATGATGTCGGCGTAAATGTGCAGTCATATTCGTTGTGTTCCCACTAGTGCTTGTCAGGTTAATCTCGTTGAAATGACCTTAACGCCACAACACGGCAAATCTCCGTTAACGAGCTACCGCCGATCGCCCGTGCTGGGGCTAGACGGCAACACGTTAACGAGCTAACTGCGCTAACACACTAGTTCCCACCCATGTAATTGAGCATTGCGTGGCACATCCAACATACTGTTTTACTTTAGTCCATGACGCGCTTACCTTCAGGGTCATACGTCACATGAAAACCAAAATAATTCCAAACGCCAGATCTGAATGAGGGTGGGGGAGGTTCAATTTGCCATGTTGCAAGGAGAGCTTAACTTCTGTCTTCGCTAGCTTGCCCTGCGCTCTTCCTTCTGACTATGCTGTCTGTGTGGAGCGCTCAGTGGATCTGCGCTCGACAGTGCAACCTAGGCGGAGTAGTCGAACGCAGATTCACTGAGCGCTCAACACAGACAGCATCGTCAGAAGGAAAGTTGATAAAATAAATTACAAATTTTGTATTGTTCGATACATATGCGTACCGAAAGCACTGTATCGAACGGTTCAATATCGATACGAGTATCGTTGCACCCCTACTATTTAGATATTATGGAGGCTAAAATGGAGGAGTGACAGGTGTGCAAACAGACCTGAACCAAACCTGTGATTGTGTTTATGCTGATCGTGCCTTTTGCAGCATTTTTTTGGAATTATATATATCCTGCTGTGAGGTAAAGGCTGTCAACAATGTTTAATGGTCTTTAATTTAGTGCTGAAAAGCAGACTTTAGTGTCTTTGTATTGCATCCATACATTTTATGGATTCAGCTTGCTAACCAACTATGCTTTGCGTTAGTTGTTAACTTAGTACTCTGCCCTCTACTCTAAATAGTTTCATGCCTGGCTCCAAAAAAATCAACATGGTGGGGACACAAAAGTTCCCAGCTTCAATTGTCTCTAACTTAAGATGTCAGCTGAGGTTGGAGACAGTTTCTGAAATTGGGACAGAGCCCCATAGCTGTTTAGGAAAGAGTCATCTTCAAGTCTCAGCTCCTTCTCTGTGGCTCTGACTGTGTGAAAGACCTGCATCTCCCTGCTCAGAGCCTCCAGCTTCTTTTTCATCATTCTCCTCTTATGCCCCACTGCTTCCCTGAGTGCAGCCAGCTTGGCATCTTCCTCTGTTTGGAACCGGTGAGGCTTTTTAAACTGCTTCTCGGTGTGGTGTATTATTCTGAGGATCTGTTGAAGAGACACAGTGGCTGCTGATGGTTCAGGCAGAAGAGTCATGAGTTTTTCAGACTTTAGAGGGCCAGCAGTGCTAGCAGTCTAAGCCCAGGCACCCACACCCTAATCTCTCCAGCCACAGCCTCTGACTGTTATGTAGGGACACAGAGGCATCCCCATGAAAGCCAAAAAACCTAATCTTTCCAGTGTGTTGTGGGTCTACCCCTTTGGTGCAGAGGAGCAGTTTCTCACAGGGATTATACTTTCCACCCCTGCGAGTAAACTCCAGCCCCAGTGACGTAAGCTAGGGCTGCTCGATTATGGCAAAAATGATAATCACGATTCTCTGTGAATCCCTTGCCGCAGACGCTACACGTGTGCGGCTTCTGTCCAGAGTGTGAGTTCATGTGAGTCTGTAAATATGAGCGCTGGATGAAGCTTTTGCCACACACGCTGCAACTGTGGGGTTTCTCTCCCCTGTGCGTTTTCATGTGACGAGTCAGAATGGATTTATTCCTGAAATTCTTGCTGCAAACGCTGCAGGTGTAAGGTTTTTCTACTGTTTCGCCAGATTTCTCTACTCTCTTACTGTTTACACCTGAGTGACGTTTTACACTGTCTTGCTGTTCATCATCACTTATTTCACTCGATGGACACTCGCTGGTTGGGTCTGATGTGCCACAGCTTTGTTTAACAGTTCGAGCTGAGCAGCTGGGCGAGTGATCTTCCTCACCATTCCTGACAGTCTGGCCCAGATTTTCTGAATGCTTCCCATCCTCACCTCTATCCACATAAACTATATTAAACATGGCGTCTTTGGTGTCAGCCTCTTCCTGCTTTTCACACACTGGAGCCGACCACAGTTCTACCTCCTGTTCTTCTTTAATCCGGGGCTCTCGGTCATCCTCACACAGGTCTGTCTTCTTCTCAGGGTGATCCTGCTCAGAGCAAGCACCATCGTCCTGGACGGAGAACTGCAGAGGGACTAGACAACATCATATATCAGAAAATGGATTTAGGTTTTCACCTTATCAAGCAGAAAGCTCTACAATACAAATCTCAGATTTTTAATTTTTAAATTATGACGTGTAGTCTGCTGTTGAAAAAGACATCTTACTACTTCTTTTGCATAAAACAATAACAGATGCACTGGAACTTATTCTCTTGATGATTTCTTGTTTTTGATATGAAAGCAAAGACTCTGCTTTATTATGAAGCTCGGATAAAACAAAAATACCGTAAATAAACTTTCAAATGCAGTGATATCAAAACTGCAATTAGGTTTTTATTTTACAGTGTTAGAACTACAGGTTTCTGGGTCACGTTTCATTGTTTTGGATGCAGTAGTGAAGATGAAAGGTGGAAACAGGTCCTTGTGTTTCACTGGAAGTTTTCTCTATCTGAGGCTTCCTGAACCAAACAGATTACATTGTTCTTTGCAAAATGTTTATTGGGAAAATCATTTCAATTCTTCCATATTTCACTATTTATTTATTGTCAATATAAGTATACAACATACATACCAGCTAAACAGCTTAAGTAAAAGAGCACAAAAATATGTTAAATGTGAATGAAAAAGCTTTGAACCACCAGGACTCAGAGTCTGGCCGACTAGCAAAGCTGAGAAACTGAGAATGTGGTGCTTGATCAGCAGAGAGGTGAAAAACTGAACAATCACTTCAGAGAGCGCACAAAGCTGTGGTTTAGATTTGAGACTGTGGCACCTGACCTAAGAGTCAACTACTTCCAAAAAGTTCTGCGTTTTTATTATAATACATGTCCTGATTTTCCTAAATCCTGCCTGTGACATATGCCCTCCAAACAATAATAAAAAAAGAACAAAACTAACACTGAAACTAAAAAATCTAAACTAAAACTGAACATTTTTAAACTATTAAAAACGAAACTTCTGGAAACTGACTTAAAAAACCTCAAAATTAGAATAAAAATTACAACTAATTAGAAAATACAGGACTGTAATAACTCTGGTGGTTGGAACGGTTTCTGCACTGATGATGATGATGATGAATGTGATGATGTATCTGGCTGTTGTGGTGTAGAGTGAGATAAGTCACTGGTTGGTTCCTTGGACTCTGGGGCTAACTACATAATGACGAAGCTTACGT
>NW_024582372.1:2913872-2916708 GCF_018398535.1 Haplochromis burtoni
CGGTTTATGCCCGACAATATTTTCACGGACCGGCCTTTAAGGTGTCGCGGATAAATGAGGGAGGGGCTAATAATCGGCTCAGTCATTTTTAATGATCGTTGAAAGCCCAGATCGTAATCGTGATTAAAATTCGATTAATTGAGCAGCCCTAACGTAAGCTTCGTCATTATGTAGTTAGCCCCAGAGTCCAAGGAACCAACCAGTGACTTATCTCACTCTACACCACAACAGCCAGATACATCATCACATTCATCATCATCATCATCAGTGCAGAAACCGTTCCAACCACCAGAGTTATTACAGTCCTGTATTTTCTAATTAGTTGTAATTTTTATTCTAATTTTGAGGTTTTTTAAGTCAGTTTCCAGAAGTTTCGTTTTTAATAGTTTAAAAATGTTCAGTTTTAGTTTAGATTTTTTAGTTTCAGTGTTAGTTTTGTTCTTTTTTTATTATTATTGTATGGAGGGCATATGTCACAGGCAGGATTTAGGAAAATCAGGACATGTATTATAATAAAAACGCAGAACTTTTTGGAAGTAGTTGACTCTTAGGTCAGGTGCCACAGTCTCAAATCTAAACCACAGCTTTGTGCGCTCTCTGAAGTGATTGTTCAGTTTTTCACCTCTCTGCTGATCAAGCACCACATTCTCAGTTTCTCAGCTTTGCTAGTCGGCCAGACTCTGAGTCCTGGTGGTTCAAAGCTTTTTCATTCACATTTAACATATTTTTGTGCTCTTTTACTTAAGCTGTTTAGCTGGTATGTATGTTGTATACTTATATTGACAATAAATAAATAGTGAAATATGGAAGAATTGAAATGATTTTCCCAATAAACATTTTGCAAAGAACAATGTAATCTGTTTGGTTCAGGAAGCCTCAGATAGAGAAAACTTCCAGTGAAACACAAGGCCCTTTTTCCACCTTTCATCTTCACTACTGCATCCAAAACAATGAAACGTGACCCAGAAACCTGTAGTTCTAACACTGTAAAATAAAAACCTAATTGCAGTTTTGATATCACTGCATTTGAAAGTTTATTTACGGTATTTTTGTTTTATCCGAGCTTCATAATAAAGCAGAGTCTTTGCTTTCATATCAAAAACAAGAAATCATCAAGAGAATAAGTTCCAGTGCATCTGTTATTGTTTTATGCAAAAGAAGTAGTAAGATGTCTTTTTCAACAGCAGACTACACGTCATAATTTAAAAATTAAAAATCTGAGATTTGTATTGTAGAGCTTTCTGCTTGATAAGGTGAAAACCTAAATCCATTTTCTGATATATGATGTTGTCTAGTCCCTCTGCAGTTCTCCGTCCAGGACGATGGTGCTTGCTCTGAGCAGGATCACCCTGAGAAGAAGACAGACCTGTGTGAGGATGACCGAGAGCCCCGGATTAAAGAAGAACAGGAGGTAGAACTGTGGTCGGCTCCAGTGTGTGAAAAGCAGGAAGAGGCTGACACCAAAGACGCCATGTTTAATATAGTTTATGTGGAGAGAGGTGAGGATGGGAAGCATTCAGAAAATCTGGGCCAGACTGTCAGGAATGGTGAGGAAGATCACTCGCCCAGCTGCTCAGCTCGAACTGTTAAACAAAGCTGTGGCGCATCAGACCCGACCAGCGAGTGTCCATCGAGTGAAATAAGTGATGATGAACAGCAAGACAGTGTAAAACGTCACTCGGGTGTAAACAGTAAGAGAGTAGAGAAATCTGGCGAAACAGTAGAAAAACCTTACACCTGCAGCGTTTGCAGCAAGAATTTCAGGAATAAATCCATTCTGACTCGTCACATGAAAACGCACAGGGGAGAGAAACCCCACAGTTGCAGCGTGTGTGGCAAAAGCTTCATCCAGCGCTCATATTTACAGACTCACATGAACTCACACTCTGGACAGAAGCCGCACACGTGTAGCGTCTGCGGCAAGGGATTCACTCAGGTGGGAAACATGAACGCCCACATGCGTATCCACACAGGAGAGAAGCCTCACAGCTGTAACGACTGTGGTAAAAAATTTAGAGAGAAAGCCGACCTTATCAAGCACATGATAATTCACACAGGTGAGAAACCCTACGGTTGCACCCTGTGCCATATTAAATTCAGTGCCCACTCGAATCTGACTCGCCACATGAAGACTCACTCAGGCGAGAGGCCGTACAGTTGCACGGCTTGTGGGAAAAGATTCATCCGACGCTCCCATCTAATTATTCATATGAACACTCACACAGGAAAGAATATCTAGACTTCAGAAATTACTTGCTCTTTTATATTTTTCTTAAATGAAAAAGATGAAACACAAATGTCATACTGAAAAGTTTCTTTGTGCTATTGTGGAAGAAGACATGAAGAAAGTTGTAATACTGTAGGTGATTTGGTAATGCTTCAGTTGCACGAGTCCAGAGACCAGCAGTGACCTCTACCAACCACCGCTGGTCAGTAAGCGAAAATGCATATCCCTGAAAGGTTTGCAAGTGGTTGCTGGCTGTTGCCAAATAAAATTGGTGGCAAAGAGATGCATGGTGCTGCACTAAAAATAACTTAGTTACTTTGGTCGCTAGAGGACCAAACCAGAAATGGAAAACATTCACTTTTAAAGCAAAAGTTGTGCCGTGCAGCTGCAGCCAACATGTTTCAGTGTTCCAGTTTGCACTTTTAGAGTACTTGGTGACTGCTGTTGACTTTACAAACAAAACAACTGTAATGTTTTATGCTTCTATTATGTAATAATTATGTTTTATTCCAGGCTTTCAGGAACAAATAAAATAATCATTCTAACACACTTTATAAATATTTCTGTATGCGCGCGTGTGTGTGTGTGTGTGTGTGTGTGTGTGTGTGT
>NW_024582372.1:2922943-3034411 GCF_018398535.1 Haplochromis burtoni
TGTGTGTGTGTGTGTGTGTGTGTGTGTGTGTGTGTGTGTGTGAGACAGAGAGAGAGAGAGAGAGGCCTATACTTCTCTTGCTATTAAAAAACCTTGTGTTTTTGATGTAAGGCAAGGTAACAATAACTTTGTGTATGCGACATTTGTCACAAGCATGTGAAATTAGGTTAATTGTGTGAGGTATTCACACTCTAGTTTTCAATTCGTTATTCATTACCAGAATTATTATGGATGTGATGAGTCACAAAGGTTATATGAGCAATCGACAAAAGTCAAAGTAGCACAAAATGTGCCCGGATTTGCTTTTATTGGGTTCTTTTAAAGTATCCCACATTTGAGCAGGGGCTGTCAAACATGAGCAGGAAATGACACCAGCTCAGAGCACCTGAGATAGTTTTGTCTTTGACATTTCTATTATTTTTTTTAAACACATGAAAAACAACACATACTTTAATATACCTCCCAGTCTGCATATGGAAATAAGGTGAGCAAAGTGTTTTAAATCCAAACAGCATAGCTATCTGGATTTCCTAAAGCTCCTGTCAACCTGAAACAAAGCTCATTTTCTGCTAAAATACCTTCATTAATTTATATGATTTATCTTAGTTCATTTATTTTTTTGCAGAAACCAATCCATCCATGGATCAATGTTTCGAACAACTCGGCACAAGCATGTCAGGAGAACACCTTCAACTCCTGGAGCTGTGCCTCCATCAATGTATTATCCAAACGAGACAGCTGAACTTTACATTTTGAGTAGTTGCTATTTACACCTTGAAGAAAACGATTTATTGTCCTATTCATGATCCTCCCATCAGCCTTTTTAGATTATATATTTTGGGCAACATAACGTTGCAGTTGTAGAAGCTGAAATGTAGCGCAAATATTTAAAAATATTTAGATGTCAAAGGTGAGATTTTACACAAAGACTTCAGGCACTTCAGTAAAACAAAGTCAGCTGGTGTACTAAATGGTGATGACTGATTCAAAAGAGTACAACAAGATTTAAATGTATGTCTGCGTCATTAAATCAGAACTTTGTTTCTTCTCTGATAAAATAACATGTTGAAGTAGCTGCTCTTTACAATTACTCAGTTATTCAAACATTCAAATGTGCAATAAATTTAAAAGAAAAATCCAGTCCAATCCACTGGGCAGCTATGGAAAATGTGAAGAAGGGCAATTTTGGACTTTTACCTGTATTTATAGTCCTGCTGATAAAGACTTCTCTCAAGACCACTCACACTACACTAATAAAATAATAGATACACAATTAAATGACAATGGCCACAGTAAAATAAAAATTAGAAACTTTATGTGAATGAAAAAAAGACTTTCTGCTTTATATTTAGAGGACAGTCTGGGCAATGAGCTACCAGAATTTTCAGTAATTTTGCACATTTATTTCCTACAATTTAAGCCCAAACGTTTGTGCTGACAGGTTTCTTTCATTTGCTACAGCAGCATTTCTTTATCATATAGAAACACTAAGACATACTGTTACTCTTCTCATATCGAGTTTTATGTTATGTTAAATGTTAGTTTAATGTCTTTACACCGTCAGAAATGGCATTTTCACTGGTTCTGCTCGCTTAAGGTCAAAGTGGGCTGTATGCAGCTCACAATATAAAACGAGTTTGCCATCCCTTCCCTAAAAGGAGCAACCAAAAGAAGGTTTGTCTAAAAAAACAGAACGTAAATAAAAATATAAAGTCGATAAAAAAGCTGACAGATACTGTATGTTGTAGTTTAAAGCAAATTCACCCTGATACTAATTCCTGGGAAAATAAATACATATCTCTTGCAGTGTAATTTTTATTTCATATCTAATAAAATTAAATAAAAAATTAATTCACGTAAAACAAACTTTCGATTTTTTTTTATTTATTTTTTGCCATTCATGTATGGCTGTTAACCGTTGGGTGACAGCATGATTCATCACTTTACTTCCTGTCCCGCCAAAAGTTGCTTTCTTTTCTTTAGCGGAACTGCGTAGATGTAATTTCCGTTCCGCGAAACTGAAAATCGGCGCGCAGGGCTTTTAAACAACCTCAATAGCAGACAGAGAAAATGAATGACATCGCTGAACCAGCATCGTAGTTTCTTCAAATAATGGAGCAATACGGTTAACTGTGGCCGGGACATTAGTGATTCATGTCGGTGTGGTGGAGATGCAGAGTCGGTCGAAATTAAATGAAACGAGCGGTCTTCTGGGAACTGTGACGGTGGCTGCTGGGGTAGGCTGCTCCTGACAACAGGGTAACTACCAGCTCATTAAAGAAGCGCCCTGAAGCAGCTGTGTTCACACTCCTGGCTGCTGTTTAAACTGTCGCCATGAACAGGATGAAAATGAAGAAAGCCGAGGTGGGTTGTTGTCATAGTAATAATGGGTCACTGTTAATTGTGACACCTGGTTTAGTGCTGCTGCATCATCAGTCATCCACAGCTCCACAGTGTCGTGTTTATGTTGTTTTTTTGGGGTTTTTTTGGTTCACCAATGTGAAGGGTGTCATTGTGGTTTCTTTCAGGTTCTTCGAGGCTTACCTGGGGGGCAGAAGAACATCTCTGCCTTCTTTTCCTCCCAGAACCGAAAGGTATCACTGTCCTGTTTCTTTTAGGTCTTATTACAGATGATATATTAATATCACCAATTATTGTCCTTATTGGTCATTAAGAATGATGATACTTACTAGTAATCTGTTCATAATGGTCACGTAATTCCATTCATATACTGTTCAGTCAAATATTTTAAGAACTAATATAGCATGTGCAGTATAAGATATGTATTAAATTACTTATTGAGTGTTTTACTTGTAGGTCTTCCCGACTTCCACAAAAGTATCAACCACGGGTGCGGTCCAGCCCAAGACTGAACCTCCAGTCAAAGATGGTGAAAGCTCTCTGTTCAGAGTCCATTCCCCATTAATGAGGAGTGTCCTTGGGGACCTTGAAAACCTCCTCCCCTCCTCACCAGATCTTCTACTTTCTGTGCCTGAGACGCCAAACAGTCAAATCAGGCATACCTGCTCTCCCTCCTTTAAGAAGGACCTCAGCAGGAAGGTGGTGTGCCTGGCAAACCTCGGCCAGCTGTCTCCTGTCTGTCGCAATCCTCGCTCCAAAGGGCCAAATTTACGGAGAGTAATGGCTAAGGATGGAGGAAAAGCCAAGAGGGAAGATAGAACGTCTGGCTCCATGAAAAGGCTGTTCAGCCCCCCTGAAGAGTCACATGATGCCAAGAGACCAAGAACTACCAGCCCATTGACCACAGGAGCAGTGATTATGAGTAGAAGCCTGAAAGAAAGAAATCCTATAACTGAGCCAGAGAAAACACCCTCCTTACCCACTGAACGTTCAGCAGGTTGTTATGACAAGTCTGTGGGTCACAGTCAAGGCACTGAATTGATCTTAAATGATGGTAGAAGCGCAATAATATCAGTGCAGTCTGTGTCTTCCCTCTCTTTGGGCCAAGAGAAGAAACCTCAGCAAGAACATGATGAGCAAGATTCTGGTTTTGCTTTGATAACGGAGCAGACAGCAGCTGAGGCCGAAACCAGCAGAAAGCTACACACTAGTGTGGAAAAGGACACTCCTAATGCACATGTGCATGAAACCAGTGCTCAAGCTATCACACCTGCACTGCACGGAGGTTCAAAGGAGAGAGAGGTTCACCCAAACGTAAAAGAGACCATAAGAACATCGAAGAAGGTTGGAGATGGAGACCAAAAAACACAGGATCAGGAGCAAATTGGCGGTATGACCTTCTCTCTTATTTTCACATAGTTTCCTGTGCCAAATGCAACCATTTTGCCAGCATGCTTTAATGAATTAAATTTTCTCCTGTCCAGGCTGTACCAGAGTTACAAATGTTGAAACTTCTTGTAGTCTTAAAGAGTAGAAAAAAATAGTACAATACACCTTACCATGTCTTTGCTTGTAGTTTGATTTGAATTTCTATTTACTTACCTTTTATGCTAAAACACTAAAAACAAACAATTTATAACACAGGAACGGCTCCTGCGTGTCCCACAGAAGAGCGACTGGATGAGAGCTGGTTTGCAGATCAGATGGAGCATAACGAAGGTCTTAAGACCAAAAAATCCCGGTGAGAAAGACACCAAAATGCTGACTTGGAAAGGGGAAAAAAGATGAAGAAGCCCTGATGGACAAAGTATCTGATTTTTGGGCTGAAGGATTTGATGTTAATGTGATATAATTAGCATTGCCTATGAAAAAGAACCATCAGTATTTATGCAGACCTACTAAAAAAGGCAGAGATTTGCCAGGTTGATGCAACAGTCATCTTTACTTAAAACTGATGAAACTGATGCTGCTGTCTGCAGTTTGTTTCTGCTCATTAAAACATGTTTGGATCAAGTGCATTCAGATTTTTTCTGAGGAAAATGGGAACGCTTATGATAAAAAGTCCCTTCTGCCCTCACAGGAAAGTACCAGACCATGTAATCCTTTGTGGAGGACCGAAAAACCGTTACTGGGTCATGAAT
Source organism: Haplochromis burtoni (assembly GCF_018398535.1). Classification (NCBI taxonomy): domain Eukaryota; kingdom Metazoa; phylum Chordata; class Actinopteri; order Cichliformes; family Cichlidae; genus Haplochromis; species Haplochromis burtoni. The sequence continues at coordinate 2,927,446 of NW_024582372.1, forward strand.
GTTGAAGAGAGACCTGGCCTCAAAACGCTGACCATCTCATGCTCCAAGCTTCTACATCCAGCCGAGACGTGCCTGCTTAGAGATGGATGGTAATAATGTGTTTGGACATTATCGACATTTTATCACTTTTAAATCAGTATGTCTGGAAATTCATGTGACTACTTGCTGTCTATTCTGTGTGGTTTTATTTGTGTTGTTTGTTTTCCTGTGGATTTTAACTTGTTACATTTATACAGTCCATGATCATTGAAGAATAGTGTAATTGTACACTCTTGCATCATTATTCACTTCACTCTCTTTCTAATTCATTTAAAAAGATTTTTCCTTGGGTGTTCCCAGGGAGATGACACCTGTTCGTCCTGGTGATGTGGTGCATCTGGAGGGCCACTCTGATGGTGGATCCTGGTTAGTGGACAGGGAGCAGGGCTTTCTGGTTTTACTCCCTGATAGCCTCATCTCAGGTACCAGCATCTCCAGCTCCATCCGCTGTATGAGGCGTGCGGTGCTGGGAGATATGTTCAAGGTAAAAGGCTCTACTTGTGATGGTGTGGTGGACACTCATATTAATCACTAACAAAATAGCCACTTTTTTCTTTTAAAATAAAAAATGCAGTATTACTAAAATAAATTCTTATTAAGTGAGGTTTTTTTGTTGTTTCAAAGACCACAGTTAGAAAATAGATTTTAGTGCATAGTGTTCATCCTGCTTTGAACACATGTACTTTACTATGTTTATGCAGAGTTTTGATGGTGGCAGCAAGCAAATGCTTAACGGCACCATGGTCCATGAAGTCTTCCAAAGAGCAGCTACAGCTAAAGATTTTTCTTCGGAGACGCTGTCTAAGCTCGCTGATGAGGCTTTGCACAGTCCTCGATATCTGGGAGATATGTAAGTGGTTAGACTGCTAGCACTGTACCCCAATATTTGATTGTTTGAATAGTTGTTGGGTAGTTATTCAGCTTTCATTTTCAGGATGCATTTTTCCCCTATATGGAAATGGAAATGCTGTATAACCATGTCAGTTTGAGCACATGAAATTTCTTTTTCACTGCAGGGACGGGTTGAAAATTCACTAATCGTGTGACATTTTGCATGTTTGGTTTATGTTCCTTCTTTGTTTTTGTCATGCATGTGTTCGTAGGTACAGTTTGGGTGTAACTCAGGAAGAGATGAAGCAGGAGCTGCATGATTATCTCCCCTCACTGGAACACTGGGCAAAGGAATACCTCAACTCTCAAACACCTAAAGCCATAAGCCTTAAAATGTATGTATGCATACACACACACAAATGTTATCAGCAATGCAGGAATAAACCTAATGATGCTCAGTGTAAAGTTAACCATAGGTCAAAAAGTGATAGCAGACATTTAAAAACAAAAAAGAAGGTACAGGGGTTACTATGAAGCCCTGTGTCTAAGTAGAATAGACACTTCATTAACACCTTTGTTTACTTATTTATTTCAAAATGGCTGCTTTGACTTAAATACTTGCCTAACACCAGTCAACACTTTGTTTATGCTGATTATTTGTGCATCTCTGCCTTCTAGCAGTGGTGGAGCTCCAAGTAGGTGTCAGGACTCGGGAGCTGTCGCTACTGTTACAGAGCTGGCAGACATAGAGGAGAACGTTTGGTCTCCGAGGTTTGGGCTGAAAGGAAAAATCGATGTGACGGCCCGGGTTCGAATCCAAAGACCGCGAAATGGCTTTCATAGAATTCCAGAAGAAAAGACCATCCCTCTGGAGCTGAAAACTGGCAGGGAGTCAAACTCGATAGAGCATCGCAGTCAGGTTACTTGGCATAGACACTGATATGCAGACCAGTAGATTCAGATGAAAAAAGCCGTTTTAATCAGGCAAAGGTGTGTTTCTGCGTGCAGGTGATTCTGTACACTTTGATGACCTCAGAGAGATACAGTCCCGAGGCCGGCTTTCTACTTTACCTCAAGACTGGCAACATGCACCCTGTAGCACCCAGCCACATGGACCGCAGAGGTACTGTATGCCGACGCTTCATGTAGCAACCAACCTGAGCAAAATTCACATGAAAAGATTCAAAAGTAGGGAAACTTGGAATAATTATGCGTTTTGCAAAAAAAAAAATCAAATTATCACATTTATTGCTAAACCTCTTGTTTCATGGCAGAGCTGCTGAAGCTAAGGAACACTTTGGTGCATCACATTCACAACTGTGTGGAGAAAGAGGCTGAGCGAAGCTGCCTCTCCAGGCTGCCAGACATACTGACCAACAGACAAACCTGCCAGTACTGTCCTCAAAAGAGAAACTGTGCCTTATATGAGAGGTAAGCCTTTTCCCCCCCTTTTTTTGTCTTCCTTGTGTTGAAGGAAAGCAAGCGTCGCAATTTTTATAAAAATCCTCAACTTCTATCCTTCTTGCTTCATCTCCTTCACTTTTCAGGGCTGTGGATCGCAGCTCTGCAGTCACTGAAGATGTTATACATGAATTTATACAGCAAGAGACTGGCCACCTGACATTGCCTCATCTTAACTATTTTTCCCACTGGCTGCTTCTCTGCTGCTTGGAGTCTGTCACCATGGAGACTAGAAACAGCCGAAAGCGTGTGTGGCTTCAGACGGTTGAGGAAAGGTACGAAGCCAGACCTTCAAACAACAGATATGCTAAGAGTCTTTGGTTTTATCAAGATGTTGAGTTAAAGTTTACCAGAGAGGAAGGAAAAGCAAACAGAGACAGCAAACTTGCTCCTTCCTCTTAAAATTCAGCATAATCAAAAGACTCAGAGGTTGTGAATGAAGACAACTGCTTCACTGTGTAAAAATAAATAAATAATTTGCTTAAATTCCCTTGCTATAGTTCTGAATACTTTGTTTACCTTGGCTTGTGTTTCCAGTGAGAAGAGCGGGAGCTGCGCAGGGAACCTGCAGCTCAGCGGGCCAGTGATGGCTCAGTCTGAAGGTGTTTTCCTTCATCGTTTCCACCGCAGTCATGTTGCTTCGCAGCAAGGTTTGACCAACAGCAGTCTCTCCAGCAGGGATCGCATTGTCGTTAGCGACCTGGAGGGTCGCCTTGTTGGCTTGGCAACAGGTTACCTGTGTGAGGTCAGCCAGACAGTAATCAGCTGCACACTGGACAGGTTAGGAATAAAGGGGCAGTGAGTTGCTGGTCTTTAGATAACACAGATAAGCTCAGCTACCTGATTTTTCACCTGTTTTACTGTTGAATGTGCTTTAAAGGGACCTGTCGAAGTTCAGGGATGTGACATTTCGGCTGGATGGGGATGAAGGTGTGGTGGGCTTCAGCACCCACCTCACCAATCTCTCCAAACTGATGGAAAACTCTCAGGACAGGTGGGGACAGTAAGATGAAATATGAAGTTATGATTGTACAACATTTAGGTGACTTAATACAAATGATGATTTCACACATTTTACGCTTGGTATTTCTTGTATGGATGAGAATTTTTTACTGTGTGCAGTGATCGTCTGAGGAAGTTGGTCGTCGACCTTCAAGCTCCAGAGTTCATCTCCAACCTCAGCTCTGTTTTGCCCAAGGAGGCTAAGGACACCGTGGCTGACATCCTCAAAGGTAACTCATCATTCATGTTGCTTTTTATTTGTTTTATCCTTTTTAAAGTTTCAGTTTTGGTTTACATTTTGCTACTATGACGTAGATCAAAACATATACATAGAATTTTATTAATAAGCGGATTCAAAAAATGTGTTTTTATAAGCACATTGTTAGCAGCTCTGCACAGGTGTTCAAATTTCAGTTTCATACATAAGTATTTGAAGCTTTGAAAAACTAATGAATTTGTGTTACTGTGTAGGTCTCAACAAACCCCAGAAACAGGCCATGAAGAAGGTGTTGTTATCTAAAGACTACACGCTGGTAGTCGGCATGCCAGGCACAGGCAAAACCACAACCATCTGCACCCTGGTAACCACCACTATTAACTTATTTTAACCATAAATCAACGTTTTGTGTGTGCTGTAACACCAACTGTGACCTTGGTCCTTGTGTCCTCCTCACTTTTCTTCTTAGGTTCGTATCCTGCATGCTTGTGGTTTTAGTGTGTTGCTGACCAGCTACACCCACTCTGCTGTTGATAACATCCTTCTGAAGCTTAAACGTTTCAGAGTTGGTTTTCTGCGTCTGGGTCAGGGACAGAAGGTGTGATATCTTTGACAGTGTTAATGTCCACATTTTGTTTATACTGCAATGAACTTTCTATTTGTACTGATTTGTGCTGTTAAGTAAAGTTGATTCAGTTTCTCATATTTGCACTAAAACTTAATGTCGATAACATTTAATAACTTTATGTGGTAATAAAACTGGTTTATTTTTTGGTTCTCTGCAGGTTCATCCAGACATCCTGCCATACACAGAAGAAAGTGTGAGGAAGAAGGGGGTTCACACTCTTTCAGACCTGGAACAGCTTTATAGCAAAGAAGTGAGGAGTTAGTTTTTGGAAACAAATGCAACATTCACTGATTTTAAATAAACTGCCATCATCATTGCGTTATCCTTTCAGACTTGTTTTTTTTTTGTTTTGTGTTTTTTGCCGTATGGTTAGCCAAGCCTTGCTGTTCTTCTGTCTTTCCAGCTGATAGTGGCAACTACTTGTATGGGCATCAAGCATCCTATTTTTACTCGACGCCGCTTTGATTTCTGCATTGTGGATGAGGCGTCACAGATCAGCCAGCCTATCTGCCTGGGACCTTTGCTCTACGCCAAGAGATTTGTCCTTGTTGGAGACCATCAACAGCTCCCACCAATAGTGCAAAACCATGAAGCCAGGTCAAATATCTGTTTCCATAATAACATACAGCTCATTTACAGGGTCACTGCTCAGAGAAGATTCAGCATTTAGGGAATCTGTCGAGTTGAGTGAGAATGTTTTATTTATTTGGGGTTTTTTTTGGTCCTTTAGGTCACTTGGGATGGATGAGAGTTTATTTAAGCGACTAGAGCTGCATAGTGAAGCAGTGGTACAACTCAACGTACAGTATCGAATGAACAGGTAATCTACATCCAGGATAACACTGCATGATTTGCTAATCTGGTCTTCTGAAATCTAAGCAGAGCCTTTAAACCCACGCTGCTCTTTTTTCTTTGTTTGTTTCCATGTCACTAAGTGATAATCGGTCACGTACAATAAATAATCCAGCTGGATTTTATTAATGAGTCAGCATGATTCTTTAGCTAATTATTGCCACCCCTCAGCTGTAAAATTCTGATGGGGTGTTGTGTGGACACCCAGGTTTGTGGATGTGTTAACTTAAGAATAAGGTGACAAGATTTTGAAATTGATCGCCAGTGTTTTTATTATTTGAAAATGTTCAGTTGAGTTTTTATTAGTTTAGGTATTATTAGTTTATAATTATTAGTTTATTATTAATTTAGGAAAAACCAACACAGATATTTCAATAAATGAATTGTATAACTGAATTATTAGAAAGCAGTGACTCAGTCTCAATAAACACATCCATTAATGCCACATCAGGCAAGATGTAAGACCTTATTTTTACTATAACACACACCACACCTAAGGATTTTTCCTCCCTTTCCAAGTTCACAAAATCATTTGCCTTCATGTTTTTGTTTGGCTGGTTTTTGTTTGTTTTGACAAGTTTTGTTTTTTGTTGATTATAATCTTCGTGACAGCCACAGGTATATCCAGACCATGACATCTGTGTGTGTCTCTTATCTTTTTAGGCAGATCATGTCTCTCAGTAACTCTCTGATGTACGAAGGCCGGCTGGAGTGTGGCTCAGAGAGGACGGCCGCAGCGCTGCTCACCCTGCCCTTCCTGCTGTCTGTCCAGTCTGAGCTGAGTTCGTACTCTGAGGCTCATCCCCAGCATGCCCTGTCGTGGATACAGTCTACGCTGTTGCCGAGCAATCCTGTTTGCTTCCTGGACTGCTCGATGGTTAGTACAGTAAAGCGTACACTTCAAACATTTTATAATTTGAAATGTGTTGAGGTTGTAAACATAAAATAAAGCAGGTACACTGACTGGAAAAAAAGTAATTAAAATAAGATTGGGTTATTGTGTGAGACCCTTTTTTTTTTTTTTTAAATTAAGTTGGTTTCGTTTAATCACGTCTGACAGACCTGGTGTGTGTGTGGAAAGATGTTTGATTTTTTTTCATCTCTACTGGTTCATTTCAGGTGCCTGCACTAGAATCAGTGGAACAAGGAGGAATAAGCAATCACACCGAAGCTGCTCTCATACACACTCTGCTTTCACTTCTCATAAAAGTACACCAGTTTCCAAGTTTATGAGCTACTTAAGACATAATGAATTACCTATTTTAATACAATCCCCCATAATTAATAGTGGAAAGTTTAAAAGTTCTATCAATTATTGGTAGTTGGTACTCATTTTAATCTGTGTTTATTCTTTTTGTTTTCAGGCAGGGTGTAAGCCCAGCGATATTGGTGTTATCGCCCCCTACAGGCAGCAGTTAAAGACAATTCTGGCTCTGCTGCAGTCGCCTGCATTCACTGGTGTGGAGGTGAACACAGTGGATAGATACCAAGGACGGGACAAAAGTCTGATTATTCTTTCTTTTGTCAGGAGCACTGCAGAGGAAGGAAACGTAAGTACTTCTCTTTTCATCGCCTTTTTTTTCCTCATGTAAGCGAGTGAATAGAAACCCGACCAGAGTCTTTCTTCCGTGTCTATTTAAAGTTAGGAGAGTTGTTAAAGGACTGGCGTCGCCTGAATGTAGCCATTACCCGCGCCAAACACAAGCTGCTGATGGTGGGCTCAGCCACAACGCTAAGACGCTACACACCAGTGGAGAAACTTCTCAACCATCTTCAACAAGAGAACATGATATCCTTTAAAATTGGTTTTGGTTCTACCACTAAACCTTCCTTTATTTTCAGTAGAAACTGGACTTTAATCTGAACACTGTTGTAAATAATTCTAGTGATTTGTGTTTAACAGCGGGTCACCAATGTTCCCACAGTTTCTCTTTGACTTCTGTCTCTTTTCCTAAACTCTTACTTCACATTATCCAGCTTCCATCAGCTGCCCACAAGGCCTTACCCAGCATGGACCTGTGAGAGAAGCCTAAGAGGCCATGAAGGTGTATCAGCTCGTGTGTATGTCTCAGTGGAGTAGCACACGGTTATCATTCACCTCAACTGTGCAGAGATCTAAATGACCTAGAAGAGGCAGAATGTTTCTTTTTAAAACCGAATACTTGAAGTCTCCTGAAGATCAAACGGTCTGCAGTATTAGAAATAACACCTCAACTAAACGAACAATGTTATGAGTGCTACTGACAATGTTGATTTTCCTGTTTGTGTGAAATTCTGAATCTTTTCTTGTATATTTTTGTAGATCAATAGATGGCCAGGTGGCCAGTTTTTAATTCGACACTCTTATAGCACTGCAGTTTTAAAGGTTTCCGTTATTGTGAGTGTTATGAAACAAGGTACTGAGACAGGGACCAGCTGAAAGGGCTGCATACATAATTGTACTGAATCTTTAAGTTGGTCTTACAGTTAAAATATGTTGGCGTGACACTATGATAGTTTAAAATATGATGCATAAACCTCGGTTTTGTCAGAATGTTCAAATACTTTATCAGATACCTCAATCTCAACACTGAGAACATTTTAGGTTTGACTTTTGGTACTTAAAGCATAGAAAACTTCCTGCTGTGAAAGGGTGGGGACAGCTTTCATGGCCAGATAAGCTCATACATGTCTGTCAGTGTGAAACTAGCTCGGTCTTTAGCATAAAACAAACTAAAAAGCCATATCCATCGTCGTCTGTATGTGACAAAAGGTACCATCCTCCAGCTCTACCTTTTAGAGGTATAGTATCATTCCCTGTTTCCTATGATAGTTATAGTATTTAACCAGAAATGTTAACTTTAAAATAACTTAACTATATCAGTGGGAGTCACTACACTTGTCTGCAGCTAGAAAAACTACATTTATTCAATTGTTTTCTCAGTAAAAACCTGTATGAGTCAGATCGGCAGAACTACATCTGTGCAGGAACAGATTATACAAAAAAACATATCTTGATGACTTTTAGTTTCAGGAATATGTATTATTATGTATGTATTTAGGATCAAAACGAATCTGCACAGTATCAATTTTACCAGTTTAATCCATATCAGCTGTACTTAACTTTATTGAACCCCATTCATTATTAAGCAGCAAATGTGAAAAATTCTCCCAACCACAAGGCTAACTGTGACTCTTCTGATTTTTACCTGCTTTGTTCTTGTGTTTCTGTTTTTCCCATTTTAAAATCTTTTGGTTGTAATTTTTTTGCTGTAATGTTATGAATAAATGATAGAAAGCCTAACAAAGCCTACAGTATGTTTGTCAGCTAAATCATTTCAGGATTGATCAGTCAGGACTTAAATGGGTTTTTTTTTTTCTTTTTTATTTGAACCTTCTCATTTTTATTCAAGAGCCATAAAGTGTATCTGCAGGAACACGACAGCTGTGATAGCACATCGGTCACTGTCTTCTCGGATGTGTCTCAGCCTATAGTTTGATTGTTCCCTGCAGAATAGTGATGGTCTGTCCAGCTATGTTGATTCTTCCATCATCTCTCACTTCAAGTTCCAGCTCGCCGCCACGACTAGAGCACTGGTAAGCTGCACAGGCACAGTAAGCCGATTGATAATGGATAAAAGTGGAACACAACATCAGTTATCAGATAAATGACACATTAGTAATACGTACCCAGCAATTTCTTCTTTCCTAGTTTGTCAGACCAGTAGCTGCCTAGGACTGTGTGGGCAGATCCTGCCAGAGCACATAAGCAGGAATAGGTTAACACTTTCTCTCAAAATGCATTAATAAGACACCTGTAAATGCATCCACTTTAGTCCAGCTGCTTATATGTAAATGTTTTTAGACACACAAATGTTCAGAATTGTGTTATTTGATGAATAATAACTATAGATTACATATTAGTGAAGGGCAATCATCTTACCAGTGACAGGATCCTCAGGGATGCCAACCCACGGAGCAAAGTTTCTGGAGTAAAAGTCATATCCTGGCTGGCAATCCGGTGATCCTGTTTCCACATTTTAGCAGCGTTTGATATTTAATATTTGTTGGCAGAAAGATTCAGTGAATTTTGTTATACAAATTAAAATGAGCAACAAACGAGTCCACAGGACGGTGATGGCAAAGTACTGTGCTCTTCATCACCATCATCATTAAAACACCAAATGAGGGAATGTTTTTAGCAGAGTGCTGTTCATCCCTCCAGCAGAGGTGCATTGAAGCTTTTCTGATGGTACATGGTAGGACGACACCTCACTTAAACACTTCATGTTGGGTTTTCTTTGGTTTATTCTTAAAGGGAAGCATTGACTGTTAAGTCTTCAATTTAATGGAATTGCTACATGTGGTCTGATCCAACAAGTATACAACTCTACACAGCTCCGATTACCTTTCATAGTGACGACGACGGCTCTGACTCTTCCACTTCTCTCACTATTCTGAAGAGCCACACTGTCAACTTTCAGATGGGTAAGCACGGAGCTGGAGAAAACACACAAAAAGCACATACACATTTACAAAAATGTGATGAGTGGGTGTAGAAGGCTAGTTGCTTGATTATTTGTTTGGCCTTCAAACATATGAATAAGCCCCACTACCTGGAAGCCTGAGAAATACAAATGTTTGAGACTTCATGAACAACAGGACCATGATTCAGATTCCTTTCAATTTGGCAACAAGCAAAGTTTTTTTTTTTTTTTACTAACGTGTCACAGCTGTCAGCCAGTCGAATCAGCAGCTTCTTGGTGTTGTTGGACAGATAAACTTCCTGAACCGGGAGGTTTCCCACTGCCGCCTGTGTCACACATGTAAAGGCAGAGATTTAGCTGAAAACACACACACACACACACACACACACACACACACACACACACACACACACACACACAGGAATGTAGCTACACTTTCACAAACCGTTCACAAAAATGTGATTTCTGACCTTGATGGTATCTTTGAAGTCGTTGGGATCCTGAAATAAAAGGAGTTCAGAAAGAAAGCCATTTTACATACACTGTTAATAATACAAAAGAATCGTTTTATTTATTTATTTTTGACATTACAGGATTTGATGAAAGTGTTTATGTAACTAAAGAGAAAAGTTTATTTTACCTGTCGTGTGGGGGGGTTCAGAGGAAAGTCCATGATGTACCCTTCCTCCTTCTGGGTGACGCACAGATCTCCACTCTTGGTCTCAAACACCAGGGTGGGGTTTACATTTTCTGAAAGAAAACATCCATTACATGGTTATATGCTGGCACCTCTTTGCTCCTTTTTGCAGTCAGCTGCATTGTGCGGTACAGGCATCTCTAAAAAAGAAAAACAAATCGCTCCAGCAGCCTTTTCTAATGCACCGTGGTGTCACTTTTTCTTTTTTGGAAAAACATTTTTACGTGTAAATGTTGCATCTTACTGTTGTATTGGAACAGCACTGCTGCAGAGGCCAGAGTGGCATGACCACACAGATTGACTTCAGTGGTTGGCGTAAACCATCGAAGGCGGAACCTTGATCCTGTTAATCACACATTTAAGACTTTTTTTCAATTTTGTTTTGGTTTTAGTTTCAAATACACAAAGTTAGGCAGTGCAGATAATGATGTTGGTAATTGGCTTACGTCCACAAAGGTCTTCAAGGTCAACTTAATGATTTATTGGTTAAAGATTGACTAAAAGACTTATAATTTAGTAACCATCATTCTTAAAAGTGTGGTGTGTTGTCAACGTATATAAAAGTACTGTAAAGATTTAAAACGTCACATTTGACCTATGACCTCCCCTTCAAGGTCAAGACATCTAAACATTATAATAATGCTATATAGAGCTACTTAAAACTGTTTCTTACTGCCATTGAACTGTCAACATGCAGGCATATAGGGAAAGATACATGAGGTTTATAACTGCCACATTTCTTAGGACATCTGACCTTTTCTTCAATGTCAATAGTATAATATATAAAAAGCTTATTAATGTCCATTTATTTCCAAATCAATACCAATTATGAAGGGATATATACAAAATACAATGCTATTAAAGTAAATACTGCCCAGAGAGTGAGCAGTCTAAGCCGAGGTTTGTGCTCCGAGTATTTCTTTTTTGTAGTTTTCACACTGAAAAAGTAGCAAAGTAAACTAAAAGCAAACATACAGCATGCTGTGATTATTCATTTTTGAGCATGCTTGTGGTGTTGGACTCTGTCAGTGGAGTCAAAAGGAGACATAGAGAATCTGCTCATAGCTGGAAGTAATTAAATTGTGGGAGATGAGAAAAAATATGGGAGATGGCTCTAGAAAACATCTGTGTGTCAGCAGAGAACTGCAAATTTCAGATGATATTTTTGGCAAATTACAAGAATACTGAACCCTTACTGCCATGGTTTGGGTTCACTTTTTACTTATTTAATTTAAATAACAGGCGCACTTTAAAAAGTCATACATGCTTTCATCTTATTACATTTGGACTTTTGTAATTCCCTCTAACCAGTTGTTTTTCTCTCCTTTCTCAGCAAATATAATTCAGAGTATTTTTCAAAAGTCACATTTTTAAGTCTGAAGTAAAACTTATTGTATCTGTTCCTGCTTCCTCTTTGTACATAATACCTGCATTCCTCTTGGACCGACTGCACACTGCAGTTTTTCACTGTGACAGCTTGTTGCACAATTCTTTGGACTCCATACAATGTAACATTGTTACCTGACAGACTGCTGAGGACAGGTGTTTTTCAGTTTGTGCACACAGTGAGTGAAATGCTCTGTGTGTGTTTAACTGCAAAGGAACACTAAACATAAGCTAATGAACAGATAAACCTAACTTGGAAAAATAATGAGCTCCTGCTAATGGTTGTGGGTCCTTAATTCTGCCTAATGGCACTAGTTTGATTTTGCTGAAGGCTAACCTTTTGTGATGCTCTTATGCAATCCAAAATTTGTAATTGACATTTCCTAATAGGTACAAAGTGCCATGAAATAGACTTTGTGGTGATTTGAATATATTTTTCTCTAATTTAACTGTATTTTGATCCTTAAATGTCTGTTCTCTGTGGCAAAACTTCAAAGTTTTAATTGTGTGACAGTGTCACATCTTCCTATGGTCACTAGCAGATATTTATGTCCTCAATAGTAACCTGGAAGCTGAACTTCTTGCTAAATTTTCATCCTAATACCAGCTATCTCAGGGGGGCAGTTTGCTTTCATTGAGTAGATTGGTCCTTTTTACGGATAAACTTTTTTCACTTTTTTTGTAATCTCAGGCAGACTGATCCAGGCTTTTTTCCTCATCACATTTAGACTATTTTAATTCCCTCTATGGAAGGCTCAGCCAAAAGTCCCTGCCCTTATCTGCCTTGTTCAAACTTTAGCTGCCTGAGACGAGAAGAGCCAAGATCACATTACTCCCACTACATTAGACTTATTCAATATAGAATTGATTTTAAACTTTGCTTTATTGTTTGAACAGCCTTACATGACTTCACTCACCTGGTTAACAGAGCCACAGCCTTGATTCAGACCTTCCTAACTGTTCCTGCTGCTCACATCGTTACAAAAAGAGATCTGGCATTTTCTCTTAGACCCTCACAGCTGTGCAAATTCTTCACCACTCCTCACAACTTTTTTTTTTTTTTTAAATAGTGACTCCTTTTTTTCCTATCATACAATTTCCTTGACTCATTTATTTCACTTGTCATATTATTCAAGTTTTGTGTCGTGTTTTTATCTTTTGTTTTATTTCAGTCTGGTTTTTTTTTCTGTAAACCATTTTGCAACGATTATATACATAAGCTTTATTATTATCATCATTCTTATGACTATAAATTCATACAAACTTGTTAATCTATATTGAAAATTTCTATCCTGCACCTATAGGGGCTACTTTAAAGTTTAAGCAGCATGTGAGCCGTACACCATACTGTACACTTTTGAAAGAGAGCTTTCCATTACAGCAATACAATCTAAGAGGCTTTGGAATTGGCAAGGCAAAAGTGATCTGTATTAAAACAGACATACCTGTAGTAAAGCTATCAGAGGGATTCGTCCTGGTGATGAAAGCAGTTTCTGAGAGGTTCATCTCTGCTGCTATCTTGTGATACAAGTCATCACTCAGCTCCTGTTAGAAACACACGATTTAACGAGCAAATGATAGTGTCCTGAGCTGCTTTGACCAGTTAATGATTGTAAGCTTCTGGCAGACAAACAGAGGAAGTTTGCTCACTGAAAATGAATAAACATTAAATAAGTTAATTGGAAACAGCAGCCTGATGTGTCTTATTCAGTTCTTGTGTGATAGCACAGTTTTCAGGGGAACGCAACAAACTACTTTCATTTTCATAGTTGAATTTACAAAAGATTGTTTAAGTTAAAATACTTTTAAAAACACATCTTGTCGAGTTTGTTTTGCAGAAAGAATTTCTGTTTCTGGTCTGCACTTGTGCGAAGCACCGATGCAGGCCGCCATAGCGCAGGACTAAACATTAAGCTTTGACCTAAATATTCTTACTCACACGCTGAAGTGGACAAACTGCCGCTGGGTTTCCCCTGAACGGTAAATTGGTGAAGGCATCCAGCGTGAACACTGGTATCTCCATTGTAGGTGAGCGAAAGAAGACGAAAATGGCTTGGAAGTTAAGAGCCTCCGTCCTTCAGCACGGATTTTGATGGAAAGGGTCCACACGCAGTGCTGTGGATGGACTTTTGACCCTCCCTCTGCATGTGTTTTTTCTCTCTCCCTGCAGCCTATCCTATTTTCCACTTGTTTTAGTCACATTTAGACATAACCGGTTTGCGACTGTAGTAGAATGAGTATGTGTTTAAGACTACAAACTTTACCCCTTAAGATTGTCAAATAACCACAGTTAAGTGACTATCTAAAAATAACATTTTTAATGCGATAAATACTGTTTTGTATTGTATAGATAGCCAGAATATGCATGACTAGTCTTACAATATTTTGAGAGAGTGATTAATTTATGATTATAGACACACAAAAAATCCGACTACCCTGACGATAGTTTAGTCTTAAACGCATAATCTAGATTTTGAGTTTACAATAACGGGCACGCTGAATATTTGGTAAATTTGTATTTTTATTACATGTCCCAGATACCAGCTCTCTTTGGAGTCGTAAACACAAGCGTCATATCAATAAGCAATTTGGAAAACACGGACTAGTAACAGAAAAAAAAGACGCTAGAATGAATCAACGTTTATAAACCGAAATCTCGCGAGAACATACCTGTGCAAGTTTGCTGGCAGTGTCACCTGAGGCACGGGGCAGGAGCAGGAGACCGGGGATAAGAGGAAGCGGTGAGATAATTTTACCGGTTCACTCATTGCTAACTGTGGATGTGTTTCTTTATGGAGTTGTGTTTTGACATCCAGTGAAGACGCAGGACCGTTAAAACGAGAATTCGTTTGTCCTGTACGTTTGACCGCTGTCTGTGTCCTACAGTTAGCCTTAGCGGCTAGTCTGCTAAATGCTAATGTTGCCGAGATAACGTTTTCGCGTAAGTCTGGCTTACGAGAAACATATAACTAGTATGAATATTAGACTGATGGATACTCAGATTTGGAGAACTTTTTATTAAGATGCCGTCTTGCGTTTAAAGGGTCAAGTTGGGTATAAGTTGAACTCCGACTAGGTTAGCTAGCGCGGCTCTCGAATTTTTAGCACAACACAGCTGGAAGGAGGAAGTATCAGACCATAGCTATTTAAGCTGTTCTGGCCGCTGCAAAGATACAGAAAGTCGTTATTAGATATGTTCTTTGAAAGCTTTTTGTGTCATATGTTACTAATAGTTATTTACTTTGTTTTATTGTACAGTTCCGGCGAGGTTTGTTGTCGGTTTAATCTGAATTTAAAAGTAAAAAAAGAGTCTAGTCTGTCACTGCGTCGACATATCCGCAAATGTTAAAATATGAGCTGAATGCAAACTATCCGGATAGATGCACCAGTAAACATTTAATCTCAGTGTTAACTTTTGCCAAACCTGTTGCTCTTGCAAATCGGTTGACAAAAATAGGATTGAAGGGGAAGATTCGGCAACAACTCGAGTGATCTTATTTATTCCTTCAGCTTTTATTTACCAGATTAAAATTGAGGCCATCATGCCCACACTTAACAATGAGGGATTGTTAGTGCAGCCTAACTTTGTTTTTAAATTCTTTTTAAAATTCATTTTGTGTGTAAAGCACACACGGGGGATGTTGGCTATCTCAGGATCTTACTCACAAGTGAGGGCAGAAAGGGATTGGATGTCGGGCTGAGGCTTTTTTTTTTTTTTTTGCAGTGATGCAGATGCCGAACCGGATTTTTGTGATAAAGAGAGACCTGAACGTGAAAGCAAAGCTGTCAATTTACCGATTGATATACGTCCTTACCCTCATCTATGGTTATGAGCTCTGGGTTGTGGCTGAAAGAATGAGATCACAGATACAAATCGCGGAAATTAGTTTTCTCCTAAGGGTCGCTAGCCTCTCTCTTTTTAAGATGGGTTGAGGAGTTCAGCCAAGCCACAGGCATTCAGAGTAGAGCCACTACTCCTGCACATTGAAAGGAGCTAGTTTGAATATCTCAGGCATCTGATTTGGATGCCTCCTGGGCGAGGTGTTCTGGGCATGTCCTACTGGAAGAAAGCCCTAGGTATTCCCAGGACACTTTGGAGTGCCTTGGTGTTCTCCTGAATGAGCTATAGGAGGTGCCTGGGGAGAGGGAGGTCTGGGTTTCTCTGCTTAGGCTGCTGACCTCACGATCTGGCCCCAGAGAAGCAGGAGAAGATGAATGGTCAAGTACTGTTTGCAAACCAGAAGCATTAAAAATTTTCCACTTCATTATCATTAACAGTGAATGCACACATTATTAAAATGCACACCAGAATGCAAAGAAAAATAGTAATAGCAAATAGTAATTCATAACAATAAATGCATTTTTTTTAAAAATTTGTTCAGTGTCCAGTACCCCCAGAGCAAATGACCAGAATACTTTTGGTCCTTTATATAGATCTGGCACAGGACTCCACATAGTGACCCGTGCTTGTTGGTCAGCAAGACTAGAAGCATAATGTTTAGAGATACACTAAATATGATTTTTCTCGGCCGATTCAGATTTGTTTTTGAAGTCTGACCTGCCGATCCCTATTTTCTAAGAACAACAAATGACAACACATGGAAATGAATATCTACTCATCTTCAATGCTAATATGAGCTGCTTTCTTGCCACAAGGAGTAGCCACAGCAGGTAGTGTCCCCCTTTTTTTTTTTTTTTTTTTTTTTTTTGGGGGGGGGAGGGGTGGGGACTGTTTCGAACTGGAAAACTATACACCCTTACTGACGCATCCGACTGGAATAGAGCCAGTAACTTTTTTTTTTTTTTTTTGGCAAATGAATGTTGATCATAACACTGTGGAGTCAGCTTCAATGCAAAATATCAATTTTGTAATAAATGGATTATTAAACTTAAGAATTCATAACTAAGCAAGTGTTGCTGACACAAATGTCTTTCTGCTGTGTTGTGCCGTCTGTGACAGTGAGGATGTCTTTGAATGACGAGGGGTACGTGGTTCGGATCAGAGGACTTCCCTGGTCCTGCACACAGGAGGAGGTAGCCAGTTTCTTTTCTGGTGAGGAAACAGACATCTTTACATCCTCAGACAAGACCTTAGCTGTTAGTGTTGAAATTGTCACTAGACTAGTTAAATCGCTTAGCATGGCATTCAAGTTTGCATGCACAAGTCTTTTGTAGCACATCTCTGTTTTTGTTATATGCCACACTATTCAAATTTCAGTAGCAATATCAAAGAGCCAAGGGTATCAAGAAAAATGGAAATTATGACCAAAGAATTGGATAAAACATCCAAGCTTACAAGATGATTTTTAGGACAATAATGTAAAGGTTGTTTATTACTTATCCAAACTTACCTTGAGTGCCTGAACTTGGATGTTTAATTTTTTTTTTTTTTTTTTTTTTTTTATATAAATCTTTTTGCAATGGTTCCTTACCATTACCTCTTCTCTAGCAGAAGACATCAGTTTAAAAACTTGACGCAATCTCTCTTATGTTTAGACTGTGACATCGCGGGAAAAGTAAATGGAGTGTGTTTCACATACTCAAAAGAAGGCCGTCCGAGTGGAGAGGCATTTATTGAGCTGAAAACAGCAGAAGATTTCAAGAATGCTCTTGCGAAGGACCGTAAATACATGGGGCACCGATATATAGAAGGTAAGCAAACTGGTTAAAACTGATTTGAATGTTAAGGACGCTACACACTGAACACGTTGAATTTTGCAATGTGATCCATGAGTTAAAGCTGTATCACGCTGCTTTTGTACACATTTCACAATGTCAGTGGGGCGATTTGAACTATTATTAGCAGAGTTGGCAACACATAAGGCGGTATCAATCATTCTAGAGAGGCGTCACTGTTTAGCTCTGCGTCTGAGGTAAAATGGTATTATTTTACCATTTCTATTTCATTGTGTATTCAGTCCCAGTGTGCAATCTGAGTTACAGGTACACTTGCTGCCAGATACAGTGATCTGATTGGTTACATCTGTTTATTCAGATCCATAAAATCGAGCTTGGTTCAAAATAAAAGCAAATGCCCCAAATTCATCAACTGAAATTATGCGGTCAGTGTGAACTGCTGTGTTAAGAAAAGGTGAGTCAGAAGAATATTTTTAATGCAAGAAATAGTTACATTTTACGCGTCTGGTGCATAAAGGTTTTTTTTTTTTCTTTTTCTTTGT
Organism: Haplochromis burtoni; assembly: GCF_018398535.1. Taxonomy (NCBI): domain Eukaryota; kingdom Metazoa; phylum Chordata; class Actinopteri; order Cichliformes; family Cichlidae; genus Haplochromis; species Haplochromis burtoni. The sequence continues at coordinate 2,945,204 of NW_024582372.1, forward strand.
ATCATTAATGGTTCATAAAGCAGCAGTTATTCAGTTATATTGGGTTCCTCATTTGCATATGAAGCCTTTAAGAAAACTGTAATGAACATGTTTAAGTTTAATTTATGACCAGCATGTGATGTTTGTGAGTCTCTGTCTGTCCAAATCAGTGTTCAAGTCGAACCGTAGTGAGATGGACTGGGTGCTGAAGCGTAGCGGTCCTGCTGACTATGACAGCTGCAGTGGCTGCATGCTGAGACTTAGAGGCCTGCCCTTTGGCTGCAGTAAGGAGGAGATTGTTCAGTTTTTCTCAGGTACATGAACACTGAGACTTTTGGGTAAATACTACATAAAGTTGTATTGATGTTACAGTAGATATTTTAGTCTGAAGGATAGTTTTTCAGTGCTGTAGTTTGTGTTTTGTTTTTTTTATTGTTATTCAGAACACCGTAGCAGTCAAATGAGATGCAACCATAAATTAAATTTAAGACAAACACTTAAGAAAGCCCTTTGTCGCTTCATTGCAATATAGACCTTGTGCAGAATATTTAAAAAGGCTATAAAAAGACAAGTCTTTTAAAAAAAAAAAAAAAAAAAAAATAGAGCTGTCAACTTCACACGATCTTCACTATAAACAGGGCTATATTAGGAAATGTGATGTGGATCATTAAAAGAAAAAAAAGAAATCCAAATACTGCCAACTTCACTTTGAACAGTGCTTTTCACTTTTGCCACTAAACCACATTGCAATACATAGGCATATGCTAACCTTCAGAGTAGATTGACAGGTTATTAAACTTAACATGATTAACTGTGACTAAGTTATTAAACATGTCTGCGTGTTCTAATGTGTGTTTGTTCTTGCAGATTAGTCATGCTGTGCTTACTAATTTGTCCTTGTCCGAATTGTTAGTAGTACAGCAATGATGTTGGTGTTCTGTTAGTCCATTATTTAGCACATTTGTATGACTTAAGATGCCATAGCTCCTAAAGTATTTAATAATAGAATGAGCTGGGCTGTTTTGGCTGAGGGAAGACAATCCCATAAAACTGATCTGGGGTCAGTATTAATGACACTGGCATTGGCTATCTAGGATAATATACACTAATGATTAATAGAGATGGATACTAATATTACATTTTTTTTTCAGATAAAGCATAATTTGGCCATTGTGCTACATATACTCTGTAGTTGTTGGTTTTTTTTTTTAAAAAAAACAACAACAAAAAACCCAAAAAAAACCCCCCCAAAAAAACAAAGGTAAACATACAGTGGCTTATAAGCTGACTCCAAGGCAGTTTTTGTTTTTTCTTCTTCTGTTCCACTGCTGAGCAGCAAGTGTAAAGTCAGTCCCCTAAGATGCTCCTATTTTAAGTAGTATGAGATAATACAGCTGTTGTTTATTTGCTTTAATGACCCATTAATCCTTAAAGCTCCACTGATGTAGTGGGTGTTGTACAATCAATTCTATCAGTCTACCTACCGACCTATGTATTTGTGTGCTTGGGTTAAAGGGTTGAGAATCGTGCCAAATGGGATAACTCTGCCAGTGGACTACCAGGGGAGGAGCACAGGGGAAGCCTTCGTGCAGTTTGCCTCAAAGGAGATAGCAGAAAAGGCTCTGGGGAAACACAAGGAAAGAATAGGGCACAGGTGGGACAGATGGGAAAGGGACGGGCTGGACTGGGTTGGGCTTCTGTTAACAGCATTTAATGGGTGGTGATATTAGAATAATTGTGGTATTATTGGGTTGGGGTCTGAATATAAGCATGGGTGGATGTGCTAGTGTGATTATTATTATTATTAATTATTTTATTTTTGGTAAAACTGATAAAATGGTAATTAATAATGGGTGGATCATGTTATATTTATTTTTATGCTAATAAGCTTAATTGGTTTATATATTGTAATTAAATGTGAAATATTGGGATGGTCTGTCTGTTTTTTCAAATAAAGGTTGGTGTATTATTTTTGTCATAGACAATTTTCCCGTGTTCATTTAAGATGTGGGAGCTCTATTTAATTGCCTTACAGAAACATTTGGGTTTAATAAATGATTCATTGGTCCTTATTTTATGACCTTCCTTGATTTATGTAGATCATTTATTATGGGTGGGGGGTATAAGTATAGAATTAAAACAAACAGCCAGCACAGGTTCAACCATTAAAGCAGAGAAACAATAAAGCACCTAAAAGCCCTGTAATGATTTCCTTGGCTGTAAGTAACAGTGGTGAGGTTGGTGTAGAAATCCTTTACTTCAGCCTTAAGCCCAGCTAGTGAGATTTTGAGGTCAATCATTCAGACCACTGATTAGAATATTTCTACTTTTGTGTCTTTATCTTCTCTCTGTAAATTATATCTATGTTTGTAACCTTAATTGAGCCACTTCAACGCCTTAACCCTCTCCTCTGCCTCTTGTTTTTTTTTTATCCTGCGTATCTCTATGTACCTCATATTTCAGGTACATAGAGATTTTTAAGAGCAGTCGTAATGAAATCAGAGCCTACTATGAGGTGCCCCGGCGGGGAATGGGAGCCCAGAGACCAGGGCCCTATGATAGACCAATGATGAGCGGCCCCAGAGGAGGGTTTTTTGGTCCTTCTCCTGGCCGTGGTGCCACCATGATGGATAATATGAGGAGTGGAGGTGGTTACGGAGGAGGTAAGCAGTTTTTGTCTGACCCTGTAGAAAAGGACCTTCAGTTATATTCAGAATAAATTATATTCAGTTCTCTCTCATTCTGCTGGTGTAAAGAGCCTTGTTTCACCTGTAGTGTATCTGTGAGCGGTGAACTGCAGATTGTCTTTGCTGTGTTACTGTGTCCAGGTTACAGTAACTTTGACAACTACAACGGGTTCAACAACTACTGTTTTGGCAACGGCATGTTTGACGAGCGAGTGAGAGGAGAGAGGGGAGGAAGAGGTAAAGTTCAGATTTTATTTGCCTTTCAGAGTTGTGTATTTGGAGTTTAGTGCCCCTGCTGAAAGGCTGAAATATTTTCTGATATTTGGTGATTACATTTGGTTAATTGCATTTTATTTTTCTCAAACATGTACTTTATCTGCACAAAACATTTGTTAATGAAAACAGGAATGTGCTTGGATGTTTAGTAAGTTGCCCAAGGACATTTTAACATACGGATGAAGGAACTGAGGATTCCTGCACTGCCAAGCTTCTGAATAGTAGACCAACCCTCTCTGAATCTGAAAACAAGATTTTTGGGGCCCACAGTTGCAAACTGAGTAACCAGTGAGGAACGTAACTTGTCTATCCAGAAGATATGTTTAAAAACCACGTGTACTACTACACCACACACCCCTGTTTCAAATGATTAAAATAGAAAATAACTTCTGAGCAATTTCAGACTTCTACATGTTCCAGCTTGTATGATTTGAAACTAAAATCATTCAAAAGGCTTTTTTTTTTTTTTTTTTTTTTTCTTTTTTTTCAGGACAAGTGATTGCCTTGCCTTTTTCAACAGCCATCTTAAAAATTGTCACCATCTTGCGTTTTCAAATAGCTTATCATGAAACTGTAACTGGTACTTCTACCTGCCTGTGAATGATTTCCCTGCAATTTTATCTACTGCACTAACTGCTGATGTCAATAAGTGAAATTAGGATTTGCTTTGTGAAGCAGATGTCTATGGCAGTAAATCTAAGACTTCTCAGTGAAGATTTAACACCTTTTATATAAGAAATATATATTATACATGTGAAATACTGAATTACTGTTTTGTTTTTCTCTCCGCCCCACCACCACCACTTAGGAGTGGGAAGCCATGGTTACAGTAGTCAGAGTGATGTCGGCTCAGGCTTTCATAGCGGTCATTTCGTCCATATGAGGGGTCTACCTTTCCGTGCCACAGAGGGAGACATCGCTAAAGTAAGAAAACGCTAATCTGATGATTTGTCTTAATGTCTGGTTCAAGCATATCAAACTCTGTGGATTTAACTGAAAATATTTTTATTAGGTGGCAGAAAACTGCATTATTCAGTTGAGTGTGTCACGTGTGAGAGAGGGTTTTCATACCTTCTCATTTTTGAAGTTAGAAGTTGGAAATGTATTATCTATGTGGGAACCCAACCTGTCCAGTCCTTTAGATCTGAGATGTCTGGTTTCTGCTCATGTCCTAAAATATCCAGAATTGTATTAACCTTCATTTATTTTTCACAGTTCTTCTCTCCTTTGAACCCGTTAAGGATCCACATCGATATGGCTCCCAACGGCAAGTCAACTGGAGAAGCAGACGTGGAGTTTCGCTCCCATGAAGATGCCGTGGCCGCCATGTCCAAAGACAAAAACCACATGCGTATGATTTGGCTTTTTTTCTCTCTCTCTCTCTCTCGCTCGCTCGCTCGCTCGCTCTCTCTCCCTCCCCCCCAAGCCAGTGTTTCCATTACTCTCACTCAGAGATACTTGTCAACTCACAGCAGAGATGCAGAATAAGACAGAGTGGGAAAAATTAAAATAAAAATGTCAGTGAGGCAGAATTAACATAGGAATACATTTTAAGGAGGTTAGTCTTCCTATTGAGCTTAGACCAAGTGTATAAGATATTTCAGCTTGATTATCTTTACTAATCAGTTTCAGATAAATGCATACATGTCATTTACATTAATGTCTAACAATATTTATTTTTAAATGAAACGTCCATAAACCTCTTTGACTGATTGGGTTGATTTTGGTTTTCCACAGAACATCGCTACATCGAGCTGTTTCTTAACTCGACAGCCAGCGGTGCCGCTGAAATGAGTGAGTTTTAAGTGTTTTGTTCAGCTTGATACAGTTTCATTATACATTTATAATTTTGAGAATGAATTTGATCATTTTCAAACCAAATGATCTTTTTTGAAAACCTTTCAGGCCGTGGCAGCGGTGGTTACTATAGTAACTCAGGAGGAAGCTCCCGGAGCAGCGGGCTGCGAGGTGCATACTGATGATGTCATCCCACAGCTCCAGTCCATCCTGGCGTTCATGTCACGTCTCTGAAGGCCACATTTAATCAATGAGTGTTTCTAAGCAGGAAAGCTGACGTGAAGTTCCACATTTTCTTTCCTTTTTGTTTTTTTTTTTAAAAAAAAGGCAGAATGAAAAAAGTAAGACACAGACATGACCACAACGAGCACTATTTTCACACTATTCCTAGAAGCATATGAAGAACAACACGGCTTACACGGAGATAAAAATCCCGGAGCTGTCACAGGTGCTGAACGTGGTCAACTGGTCATGTCAAAGGATTCATGTTTCTTAAAATTGAAGATTGTAGTACAGTTTATCTGAATACACACAAATACAGAAAAGATACAAATTGCAGAAAGAGATGTTGTCTTTTGTAATTATATTTTATGGAATGGTATTAAGAGCGTTACATCTGAATGCATTAGTTTTTGACGACTTTAGTGGGATGCACTTTTTTTTTTTTTAAATTCTCCAGTGCAGCAGGAGCTTCATCCCACAGAGCAACAGCTGTGGTGTTTGATATGTAAGGGGTGGGTGGATTGCTTTGGTTTGGGTATCTCGTTGCAAGTCTTCATAGGTTGCGGTCTTAATCATCTTGATTGAAGTGTGTTCAGATAATAACATCCATTTGACCTTGACTTCAGATCAGCTTTTCTGGTTGAGAATGTTTTGTAAATGTGAGCCTGTGTGTTTTTTATGAATGTTTTCACAGTTCATTACAGAATTTAAAAAAAATAAGTTGAAATATTATATTCCACTCTCAAAGAGTGGAATTAAAATAAAGTCTATATTTGAGCTGTAAGATAGCTTGTGCAGCTGTTGTACATTTTGCCTAATAAATTTTATATTTAATTGTCTTTCTGACTCTGATGTTATTTGAGGACAAATCTCCATATTGAGGTTATTGAAATAAGAGTCCACATTTTGTTTAAAAAAATGCAAAGCTGATTCAAGTTGAGGACTTGAATCGCTAGGAAAAAATGACAGGAAGCAGGAACCCATTCTGTGAGTGTTTAATCAGAAACTGCGAAACAGTCAAGACAACAGACTGTTGGCAACAGAGTTAATTTTAAACTGCAAAGTAAGCTAAAGGGCAACAGTGGTAATCAATATTTATATACAATATTATGTATCAACTGTACAAGTCCCACATTAATCTGGGACATTTAAGACAAAACAAGACTAGTCTGGGTTCAGCTCGGAAATATCTGCAAATAGATCTTCATGACATGTTTAGACTATATCGGAAACAATTTTATCACTTATTGAAATCATCCCCGGTCTATTGTCTCTTCACTGGAATTACAACATCCAGTACTTTAATGAAGAAAAAAATCAATTTGTAAACTTTGCAAGCACAAAACCAGAATCTGCACTGGAACTCATATTTCAAACTTCCATTCAAAACTCTTAGTTTGGCAACACAAATGCACTATTTTAAAATGGTTAAACTTCCCCTCACGAATGGAGCAGCAGTAAAAAAAAAAAAAAAAAAAGTGATTCTTTAACATCTGATTGCAACAAACTTCAAGTAAACAGGGGAAAGTTCAAATTTTCAGGCTTATAAAAGTACAAATTAATGTGTATAAAACAAACTCAAATCTATACTTCACCCAGTATGATTGGCAAGTGTTCAAACATATTTTGTAAGTAGGTAACACTCACGTTTACAACCACTAACTTTAGTCGTGAGTTTCTCTAATTTCCAAAAAAACAAATGAACCAGCCACACTGAGAACGACTGAGCTCAAACTAGAGCTGACTGCATCGACCCCTCCTCTTGCTCCTTAAAGCAGCACCCACTGCATTAGTGTCACAAAACAGTGAAACGTACCTTTAATTTTTTTTTCCCCCCTTGGCTAGTGTTGCTACTCTGAAATATTCTGGGCTCTCGTTTTAGATCCTCAGTGTAGAAATATAGGACTCATTTTGGCAACGTGAAAAGAAGGTAATCACTGCATTTACACAGGCACATATGGCACAAATACCACAAAAAAAAAAAAGTTCAAGTGCTTTTCATATCCTCACGGGAAACTAGTGTCAGCAGAGCTCAAGCTGCCTGGAGCAGTAAATAGTCTGCAGATTTAGCCTGAAGTGTGACTGCATACAAATCCCATTTATAAAAATGTTCCTGGATTTATAAAAATGTAGTCCTAAGATTTTTCCCAATGGTTATGCAAAGGAGTCTCAACATTAAATGCATACAGGATGACGAGTTCATAACTAATTTTGCTTGTGCATCTTCCAAGAACCCAAAGCATCTGAAATACGAGATCCCGGTGACCGAAGCTGAGCAACATAGACTGTATATTAAAGATGGAGATAATTTCTGGGTCTCGTGTTGTAATGGCCAGCAGCGAGCTTTCAGAAAGAAGTCAGACTATACAAATCTATTGGAATTTCTTCCTTTGAGCACGCTCATCTATGAAGTTAAACACGTTCCTCATGAGATTGTGGTCTTAATCTCTAGTGTTACATTTCACTAAATACAACATGATCTTTTATTTGTATATTATTGTCCCCATTACAGTAAAAAAAACAACAAAAAAAGCAGTTTATGCCTTTTAGGTAGACCTACTTTGTGACTTAAAAACCTGGTTAATCCCTTCCCTTCTGCGCATAGTCCTGTTCAGTCCAACCTGTAGAATCAGTGTGTATAAACGGGGCATCCCCCAAACATCGAGATGAGAAACGAGAAACACTCAGCTCACATAAGGGCTTCGCTAACCAGTGAGTCCATCTTTTATATACAGTCTAAGGTCCCAAAGTGCAACATGTCATTTCAGGACATAACATTACTTCTATGTCAAAGTCAGGTTTAATAAATAACTTCAGTACTTCAGATAAAAAGAGGCCTTTAGCCTATTTTATGAGGCCATGACCATCTTCGTTCTGTGGCGATTTGTCTGTCAACCACCTGCTGCTACAACGGTGACAGAAAGTGATTTTTTTTGTTGTTGTTTTGTGGCACAACTCTTTTCTTCCTTAAACGCTGTCTGAGGCATTTTAACTCTTAATTGAGTTCTTTTAAATCCATCTTAAAAGAAGGTGCAAAGGAGTCCGAGCCGACAGCCGTAGCAAGACCACCATACTGCATGTGCAAACTTTAAAATCTCGCCTGTTTGACTATAAAGTTATTGTGGAGACTTTGAGGACTAACAGATGCATTAGAGGTTTGGTTCATAGAACTGTCTGCTTTTAGCTACAAGGAGTGTTCATCATAGTGCAGTTTCACTTCCACCTCTGCAGAGCCGTTTCTGCTTTCATAACCAAACACTCACGCCCTGAACTTTAACATGAAGTCTTAGAGTTTGAGCTTTTACTTTAGTGACCATTATTTGGAGTAGCAGTTACGACAAATGGTTACCTGGTCATTGGATTGTGCACCATAAACTAAATATGGTTTCTTCGTTATTTTCATTGAGACTTAATATATATATACACTTGGGGCTGACAGTCGTAACTATTAATATTACAGCAGACTCTTCTCTGTCTGACTACAAGGGAAGATATTTTAGACTCTCTGCAGATGTTCTGCATTCAGAGTCAAGCAGCTACATCGACAAGTTAGACAGATGCACATGTCGCTCTTTTCTTTCTTTTTTCCTTCCTTTAAACAAATGACAAATCAAGTGTAAGGATCATAAAATGCATGTGCTCCACCCCTTAGCAGCAAACACTGTAGATATAAGTTGGCATATGGATCCTATACAACACTGAAGAGGTGGTACTCATGAGTGTGACTGTTTCGAGGCCGTCACGGCAGCGGCGCAGCACTCTTTCATGTTGGATTGGAGGAGCATCGCTGCAGGAGGAGGGCGTGGCAGGTGTCACAGACTCGCACTGGTTTGGGAGACGCTGGCAGAGGAAGCTCGTTGTCAGAGCAGCTGTTACAGAAAATCTCCCCACAGTTCCTACAGTGGTGCTGTAGAAAGAGACAGAGAGTAAAACCAACTTAAATGCTTCTGGATTAATTTTACATCCATTAAGATCAACGATTCTTTTAAGTATTTCTTGGGGTCTCTGAGGTTTAAACCTATCTAAAAGATCCTGAAGATCTTTTAGATAAAATGGGTGTAAAAATCACAAACCATCCAAAATCATTCAGTGCAGAATACGACCCCGGTTCAAATATAACTATCTGAAGTCAACTTAAGACAGACCTTTCTTCTTGAGATGGAGAACTCCTTCTCACAGAGCTTGCAGTGAGTGGCTTCTTTGTCCTTCAACCAAACCTGACCCCCCTGAAACAAACAACAAACCTGTGTTCTTAAATAGCACACAAACCAAAGTTAGCTTTGCTAACTACACTTATTCTGGGATTTTGCAGCTTCTTCTGATCCTTTTTTTTTTTTTATTAAACTGTGTGAATTACCTGAAGAGCTTTGTTGGCTTCTTTGATGTCCTCAATCTTCAGTTTGGATCTGATTTAGACAAAATGGACAAAGTTACCAATCGAAGGGCATGAATTTCATTTTGTAGCACACGCAGAGAAAAAGAAGATTTTAGCTGTAATGATAATGATACCGGTATTGCTGTTGTTACAGTTTTTCTGACTCATTAAAACTGCTTAGTCTGGTGCCAAAAACCTTAAATAAAAGTATCAAACTACGTTAAAATTAACTTATTCTCACTAAACACAATTTTCCCAGTGATCTACATGTGATGCGAATGTCTTCTTCTTTTTTACATTAAACAGATGACAGCTTATAATTTAGATTTAAGCCTTAGTCACAGATGTCTAAATGCCTTTGTTGTGTGGCAGTGAAAAGCAAACTGGAAACTAAGGATGCTCATTTTTGCCACTGAAAAAAGAAAAATGTTTCCATCCATAACTTAAAATGTTCAGTAGGGTATCTCAAAAAATTTGACGGAATAACTCAATGAATGTTTGAGTCAAAAGCTCAAAATTTTCAAGAAAAGAACTAAAAGATTTCAACTTAATAAGTCAAAAAATTTGTGTTAGTTCTGCCAATCAGGAAGCTCTATAAAAGACGTCATTTCAGTGTTACCCAGAAGGAGAAAGGGAGGAATCAGCTGTCCAACAGTTCATCATCACAACATCGATCAATACCTTTTATGCAGTTAAGGAGCCATTCAAAGCTGAAGAACCTCCCACCAATTTAATTTGTTTACACTTGCTACACATTGGTAGCTCACTCATGTTGTTAACACCTGATTTTGGCACATGTGTCTGTGTCATGTACTTCCTAGCAGCCACTGGTTGGTCAGTATGACAGTCTTTATAGTTCTCATGCTAGGATTTACTCATAAAAAGGCTCATCTAGAATTGTTCCTATACCACATAATGTATATCTGATTCATAATCAAGTTTTAATACGCTGCATGAGAAAAATGTGGAAAGGCCAAGACTTATGAGACATTGCCTCACCTCCCTCTAAACTGCTAAGCAACTTTGTTATGGCGAAAAGAGAGCTTTTCAAAATAAAGTTTGCATACTCGCTGAGTTTGGAGCCAAGCTCCTCCAGAGCCTTTTCCTGGTCCTCACAAATGGTCTTCAGCTGAACATTTTCATCCTGGAGACGATGAAACTCCTGGAAAAATCAATCAAAGGGAAGCAAGAAAAGAAAAGGATCAACATATATCAAGTAAACGGAAATATGTACTGTCATAAGCACAAACACGCACTTTAAAAAAAACATAGCATCCTGTCCAGTATTTATTTTCCCCCATCTCACCTTTTTTAGACCGTTTATCTGCAGCGCCTCTGTGCTGAGCTGAGCTACTGAGTCCCTCTCTCTGTGCAGGTCATTTTGTAACGTCTGCCTCCACTCCCTCTCTATCTTTAGGTCCGTCTCCAGCTGCTGACTACAGGTACAGCACATCCACATGTTTATATCAATAAGAAGGTGAAGGTGACAAAGTAATAGATTATATTATAGCATTCACGGATTCAAACATACATGGAAAAAAAAAATCAATGTATCAAGTATTTATGTAAAATTTAGTTAAAGCAGTGTGGGTGGGTGTGTCTTAACCAATCCATGTAGGCGGTTTGCTTACAGTTGCTTTTCTCTGTGTTCGATCTGCCGCTGGAGGCTGTCGGCTTTGTTTGCAAAATCCAGCTTGAAGCGTCTGGTGCCCTCCTCGGCCGAGGTGCGGTGCCGCTCTGCCTCCTGTAATCTGCACCATTATAACCAGGAACAAACTCAGGACCATGGAGAGAAAAAACTGGGAGGGCAGGGAAGAGGAAGTTGGGGTGTAGAGGGAGAAAACAACATAGGGAGATGGGCAGGAGGATGGACAGTAAAGTAAAGGAGGCACGGCTGAGGCTGGGATGAAGGAAGGTGTTGCAGTTTGAACTGCCAGGAAGTAAAACTGTGAGCAACAAAAGGACGCGTGACTGAGAATTTACCTGTGGGTGTTTAAAAAGAACAATAAGGAACACAAAAAGTGTAAAGACGGCAAAACAAAGATGCATAATCAAACAAAGCGTGGAAATCACCTAGGAGAAACTAATTGGACAAGGAGAGTAAAGGACAGCTGCTCTCACACTGAGTCTCTTTACCGTTGCTTGTTTCAGACAGATTATTTTAAATCACAACTCATGCAAAGCTACTGTAGTCCTCTTCTTTTATTTGCTCCGCCACACTCTGGCATACACCGACTGTTGACTGTTCACATAAAAAAAAATGTTTCTAAACACGGCATGCTAAAGGTTTCACAAAAAACTCAAAACATACCCGGCATTTTCAAAACATCTACCTTTATTTATCACGGTGATAAAAGACAGTAGTTGTGAATTTTAAACAGCTGTACTGACTGTTTCTTTTTCTTCAGATTAGAAGTATTAGGAACATGGAGTTAAGAGTAGAATTACTTCCTGATATATCACAAAAGTCAATAAATATGCCAAGACAAACACAATAACGCAGTTCCCTTGACAGGAACTCCAGAGGTTTACAGCTGTGTAACTACAGGTCTTTTCATTTGGATCAGCTGTCTGTTCTGCAGAGACAAAACACACTGACTGATCTAAAGCTGCTGGTCCCACAGAGTAGTATCTAAAAATCTCAACCTGACAACGAGATGAGCTGTGTGCAAATTTATGTATTTTTTTTAAAAGACATAGTGCACATATTTACTTTCCACTATATTACTTGAGTGTCCAAATTCTGAGCATGTGATCTAGGCTCTATATAGTGCCCCAACAATGAATGTAAACTACTTTCTGCTGACAATCTCATCAATCCTTACAATTTGTACCTTTACAGTGTCGTGTATCAAGAGAAATGGAGCAAAGTTTTGTGTCTGAAATCTCCATTTAATGCTTACTAACCAGGGGTAAGGTTCGCCATGCAGAGAAAACCGGCAGCAAACTAAAAGCAGCAGAAATTTCTGACTAGACATCTGCAGGGGGACCTCAGTGCCTGATTATGGTGAAATGTAGACAGCAGCAGAAACATTTTGTTTAGATTTGTGATGGTTTTCCTGTTCCAGCGCTTACTTGTGAGCATTAACAGTTTCGGCTGCCTGGGAAGAAAATAAAAACGCTCTTCCTGGTGGAGGAACACACAGCAAAGAACAGAAACGGTTACTCAAACAACTCAGCCAAGACAGTGTTAATGCCTTTAACTATTTTCCTAACAGGTGTGTCTGCATTTTGTTTTTCTATAGTGGCGGGAAGGTCTTTAATGATTAAGTACTAGCACCTTCCACCTTTATTTTTCATCTTGACTAAACGTTAAAGGGACTCGACTCAGCGTTAGCAGGTAAAACCTCTCAGTAGCTGTGACACAAAAGCCGAGCGCATGCCCCTCTAACTCAATGTGATCGATAAATACCTCTATGATTACATCCAAACAGCCAGCTATCTCACTATCTGTGTTACTGCACATAAACTGACTACTGGAGACAGGAAGAATATGTAGCACTTGTATGTATGAGTGTGCACGCCTGTGCATGTTCATGAATAGTAGTGCATGACTAATTGAAAACGTTTTTTCAGTTTCTATTAAAGTATTAACTGTCTCAATATTGGATCAGTTAAACTGTCATGACAGAGTAAACTTTCCCTCACTTAGCACTAACCATAGACTGTATATAAAAGATGGACCTGGTTTCTGGATCTGAAAACTGAAGTCAGTGCAAACCTGCATACTTTCTAATGTCCAGCAGGGGGCAACCTGTCTGGTTTTGTAACCATGCTTCATTTACTTCATCATAACAAGCGGCTTCAAACAACGCTCATCTTTTACCGCTAATGTCTATTATCTCAGGCATATCTTAAAAAAACTGGCAACATTTCAGCACTGCCAAATATAACAAATGCAATGTGGAAAGAACAGAAAATGCATTGTATATGTAAGTTACAGGTAGCTCGAACACACTACAAAAGAACAGTGAGCAGCACCGCCGCCATGTAGCCAAGGAAGTGCATTAAGATACCACACAGATGTTTTAGATGTCGTAGTTCTTCAAAAGTACAGCAACTCATTTGTAAATCTTATCAAACCTTTCATTAATTTACAGTGCTCATATATTCAATAAGGTGGCCACAAGGATATTAATAAACACTAGTTGTACTTAGCGCTGTGTTCAGTAACCAGCCTCCCCAGCACACTCTACACACTACAGCTGTGCAGAACTAGTTGATTAGATATTTAATGTCAGAAATATTAGCCGATTAAACATATTATCCGTATTTTATTAATACACGAGGACATTACTAGTTCAAAGAGGTTACAACACCACCGTCCACAACCTGGGGCTGCAACCCAACAATCGCAGGCACCTCCTCCTTTCTCTTTTAATAGAAGTTTAAAAAAAAAAGCGAGGCGGGAAAGTATTCTGCAGTACTCTGTTTAAAAAATAACAATCATAGATGAACGTCGGTCAAAATAAACTGAAATATAACCAAGCAACTCAAGTGACATGTAACCACATTCTGCACCGGGTTGTGGAAGAAACCAAGGCCGCTACTTCGGTTATCCAAAGTCTGCAGACTGTACACGTTTGCAATGTTATACACGGCTTTGATTAGGGGTGTCTGTAGCTCAGGAGGTATGGCAGGTTCAGTCTGTAAGCCAAATATCGTTGGGCAAGATAATAACCCGAAGTTGCTCTTCAATGCATCGGTATTCATCGGCGTATGAATAGATATGATAGAAAGCGTTTAACCATAGAAATAAGTGCTTAAATGAATGGGTGTGAATGATGCTTGTAAAGCGCTTTTAGTGCTCAGAGTAGAAAAGCACTATATAAGAAGCAGTCTATTTACCATTAACACAATTAATGTGATTAATGGTTTCATATAGCTAAAATACAAAAATTCTAATGTATGATAAAGTTTAAGCTTATCATACATACACGTGGTAAATTTTTGGATGTTTTCTGTCTTTTAGAGTAGTCAACTAGTCTAATTTTTCCTCTCATTTAACAACTAGTACGGTAAGTTAACCACTAGGAGCATCCCTACTTTCAACACAGCTACCTTTGAGAGAGGGTGGCATTGAGCCCATAAATGCCTACAGAAACATGGATAAGAAATTAAGTAAATTACAGTTAATGGAGTCAAATACTCTGACAGAATTGCAAAAACGAGTCAGAGATGTGAATAAACCTCTCAGTCATTAGTTTAAAGTCGCCCTAAATGCAGCACGATGTTCAGTTTGTACATTATGATCCATACTAGGAGTCTTTTAGGGTGGGCCTACATAACTTGCGTGTAACATCCCTCCATTTCTTACTCAGATCCTCCCCTCGTTTGTCATGTTTCAAAACACCAAGGTGGCAACAATCAAAGCGCTCAGCTCACAGTAACTACATCCATTTTTTGTATCCAGTCACTGTTGACCAACAAACCTCTTAAAGTTGTTTGGATGCATTTTAACCAAAGATCACGAGACACGGCAATAATCTCTTTGAATCCCAGCACTTTGCTGATGAAGTAAATAAATCAAACATGCAGTCCCAGTTTCACCTGAATCTGTGGCAGCTCTCAGGCCCTAAAACCATCTGAATATTATGTGCAAAAAAACAGGAATGTTCTTCTAAGTAAAGTCCGTTTAGTCATGCGCTCATATCCTCAGAAGGAGATGTCCTTGACTAGCTTATACTGGTGCTCTGTGTCTGTGCTGGCACACTTGACAAATGACATAGCAAGCGTTCTGGTCTGACTGAGCAGATCCTTATCACTGCACAGAGGAGCAGGGATAAAAATCGGGAAACGAAAAAAAACCAAAACATTAAACATGGAGGTTTCGAGGGAGCAAAATGAATGGATGGAAGTTATAAAAGAGAAACAGAAGGGAGGGAAAAAAGAGGAAAGAAAGGAGGGAAGGAAGAAAGGATGTCAATACATCAGTGGCCCGGGTTATACTTAACACTTTTTGCGACTTAACATCACAAGCACAACAGGAAGTGTAAACGTAAGGCATTGTAATATTCATCTGAGTAAGCTTGAGTAATGAAAAGAAGTTGGAAAAAGAGGGCAAGGAAATGCAGAATATAGATGATTATGACTGCGGCAGATAAATCTGGAATTTCCCAGCTACATCTGCACAACACTGCACTATCAACATGGAAGATTTGAGCCTGGACACAAAGCTTTACGCTCACAACAACTACATGTCCGATTCTCAGGGGTCGATTTTCCATTAGATGTAATAAAGTGATTCTTCATAAGATTAGATTTACTTTATTAAAACGTTTTAGCTACACCACAAAACTCCCACTAATGTGTCCTTTAGCACCGGCCTACAAACATCTTTAGGATAGCCAAAAGAAAACATTCACAACCAATCGCAAATAGGATGGAACAGATTTAAACCAATGGGAGAGGAGATGGGAGAGGTGGAGTGTGTTGACTGGAAGACAATGGGCTTGGGTAGGGGAGGGGGGGTCATAAAGCATCAATGAACTCGCAGATAAAACCACAAACATGGAGCAGGTACACACTGAAGGACTGAAAGACATGGGCCAATAGCAACAGAGCTGAACATGCATGAGATTTACTGCAGTGTGTCAGATATGATAAATATGGGATTGCAGGGTTTCCACAAGGAAACTAGTAATAACATATTGAACTATTGTTTTAATGCTAGGCATCTGCCTAGTGGCTCTGCTCCCCTCTGAAGAAGAAAAAAAAATCAAAGTTTTTGTCTTTTTTTTTGTAACCACTGCACAAATCAAAAACAATTAAATGTTTAGGGAGAAGAGAAAGGTGCATTTCTACTTGTTTGTTATGTTTTATGTGACTTTTATTACTTCTATGGGCTACCATCAACCAATCTGCCCTATAGCACATATTGATTAATAATCATAGTCCCAATTCTTTTCTGTATAGAGTTATTTACACCGAAACATAACAACATCATCAAAAAAAATTCTCAGAAATATTAAACTTACTTTTCTAAAGAGGCATAAAGTATTATCAGCTTAACTTAAAGGTTCAGAAGTCTGAACAGAGCAGCAGAGAACATGGTGTAAACACCTGGACGTGAAACAAAGGGGACAAAGTGCTTTGACGGTGTGTGCTGTGCATCCAGAGGCTGTGTGTCTCACCTTTGCTCCAGCTGCTTCATGGTGGCAGTGATCTGATTGGTCTTCTCCTCCAGACGACTGATCACATCATTCTTCTTCTTCATTTCCTCGTCAGACGACTTAAAAAAAAAGAAAAAGGGAAGTAGTAAGGATTACTATAGTTCTGTTATTTCTGGATCTTAAACATTATATGACGATGAGTGTGTGCTTGTACCTGCATCTTCTGGTACATTTCTACATTGATGGCTTTGACCTCATCCAGCTGCTGTCTCAGTCCAATCAGTGTGTCCTATTAATGAAATCAGAGACTTAGCTGTGTTCTGGTCCAGTATTGGCTGTCTTCTTTACGCACACATGCATGTTTTTTGTTTTTTTGACTTACTATAGCAGTTACAGAAAACTGGACGCTCATATTAAACATTCCCTGTGAGACTTCAGACGGCTCTAAATGCTCTGCTACCAACAAGTTCTTCTACTCTTCTTATCAAAGAAAGCAGATAATTATTACTGGCTGCAATCCAAGATAGTGAAGTTAAGTTTGGGTTGACTGCAGGACAAGATTCTCTGTAGAGAAGCAACTGAATGATATAAGATATATGATCTGCATAACATCAGACTGACCAGTGAGTCACCTGGTAGGGAACACATTAGACTGGAAGCAGCGAGCTGGTTAGCAGTGACTGAACATTAAAATCAGGAGTGTGAGGGTTATAAATTGATCCTATCACAGATTGGGTTATTTGTTTTACCAATAAAAGTTTTTTAAAAAAAATACTGGCATTCACCAGTGCTACCCCTCAGCCTCCTAGTCAATACACCTACGGTATCAATTTGAAAATCCTAGGTCACCTCCTTATCACGTTCACAAGACTTTCAGAAAACTCCTCCCATTCAGAAACTTGGGAATCCATGTTGCCCACCCACCCGGCAGGGTGATGACAAAATCCCATCAACCTTTTTTGGACAGGTAATGATGGCTGACATTTTCTATCCATTGCAGTTGGAATTTTAATTATGTTTGCATCTCCTCACAAAGATGAATTAATGCCGCTGCTTCAGCATCAGTAAGTAAGAATCTGTTCTGCAAACAAAATATTTGTTCTTACCTGTTTTTCGTGAATATCTTTCTCCAGAAGTTTCATGGCGAGCTCCATTTCCTGCTTCATCGACACCTGGACCACCAGCTCATTCTCCACATCCTGAAAATGGCAAAATGCATAAATGTAATGTTTGTTTATAATGACGTCATGAACACATTCTACACACACACACACGCGCACGCACACACACGCACGGCCACTGTCTGACCTGTCTGAGCTGACACTCCTCTTTTAGCTGTCTTCGCACCTCGTTGTACATCTCATCCAAACCCTGACGAGACTGTTTGTACGTGTCTCTCTCCACTGACACGTCACCTTGAGTTAACTAAATTAAAAAATTAAAATAAATTTAAAAATTAAAAAAATAAAATAAAAAAAACATTCAGAAACGTTCATTTTGTGACACAGTGTACCTCTAAATGTTGCTGCGTCTTCAGCAGAATGAGGCTGTTTTCACTCCTCAGCTGCTGGTTTTCTTCCTGCAGTTTGATGATGTTGTTCTTGGCTATGGCTAACTGCACACACAAACATATCCACATGTATTAGGAAACATGTTTAAAACCTAAAACATTAAAATCGAGTATGGTATAAATGGATATCACAAGTAAAAGACTGTCTTCACTTGTTTTGCAAATTTAGGTTTCTTCTACCCACACACATTGGACATTTTGCTTAGCAAATGATCCCAAAAAAGGCAAATTCGTAGATTTCTCTTAAATAAGCTTAAACACAGATTTGTTGGCTTTACTGTACATGACTTAAAGGAGTAGTCACCCTTCAAAAGCCCAGTTTGAAAAAGAAAAACCCTGATAAGAAACTCCAAATTTGGCTGGAGGATTACAGCTTAAAGGTTAGACATACCTCAAACCTCTAACCAAGTGGTGTCACTAGAGAGCTGCATGTGCAACCGTGTAACTTGGTGAAAAGCATTGTGCCAAATAGGCTGTAACGGCTTTCACAGACACTATTATACTCCAAATATACTCTATGACTTTAATGTGTAACAGACAAATGCTTCTCCACACAGGTGACAGGTGGGTGATTATTGGTTCTCACCTCCTCAATGAGTTTAGAGTTGGACTTCTCTAGAGAGTCGACTCTGCCCTGAAGCCCGTGAACTGTGGAGCTGCATGAAGAAACAACATTATGGTGGGCCTCTGACCTCTATATGAGTTTCATTAAATTAATGTGCAAACATTTAATATTTTGTATATGAAACCAGGACTGCAGTAGCTGTAATATAATCACAGCCGCCACACAAGTAGGGTTTATTTAAAATTGTTAGCATTAACGAAAGACTCAGATTAGTCTCCGTTCATTACTATCAAGTCTGTGAGAAGACAAAAGTTGGATTTCTAAACCACCCAGACGGGTTTAATCTCAAACTCTGGAATACTTTTATTCTGGGAAGTGTTGTGGTAAAAATACAAAAACTTCCTGCAACTTCCTGTCAGTTATTAACAGCACAATCTGCAGGTCGTCCAGCACACAGGTCTGTTTCCAGTACAAACAAATGTCTTACTTGAGCTGTCGGTTTAGTTCCTCTACATAATTCTTCTGATCCAAGATGGATGCTATCTGGCTATTCCTGTTGTCATAGAAACAGACACAAGAGAAAGAGAGCTGCATCACATTTGGGGAAAGAAACCAGCTGCATCAAACCGAGGAGAGAGAAGAAGAAAAAAAAAAAACTGTACCTCTCTTCACTCCTGTAATCATCTATGTCATTCTTCAAATACATGGAGAAGTCGATCACCCCGACCTTAAATGAATAAAACGAAGGCGCTAGTATCACTCAGAGGCAGGCATGTTGCTTTTCACAACGACTGCACAAACATCAATTTGAAGGAATTTGAAGAAATCCAGACCATTTACAGAAATTAGATGCCTACAAGCACATGTTGACTTATTTAAAAGTCACAAAACAAACACAATATATGCAATTTGTAACTACAAAAATGTATCAATTAACCGTATGCATGCATAAAAACCACCGGCTCATTATAGCACTATTAAAATGGTGAGTTGGAGAAGAGCTGATAAGAACTTTAAGTAAACCAAAGTTAAAGTAAACCAAGTCACCATCCTTTGGTTTCATCCTGTCAAAGGAGAGGATGTTATCTGTTAAATGACCTCAAAAATTGAAACATAGTACTGCTCTCATTTCATTTCTGCCCAGTCAAGCTCTCTACTGGTGCTTGGCTTCTACGGTGAAACACAGATCAAATGAGAGTCTTACACACACTTTTAGACACACTAGATGCAGCTGTAGATGTATTCAGGTTTGTGTAATCTGCTGTCCTGGGCTAACGGTTGAGGCAGGATTGGTTTTCGTCACCTCTAGTCAACACAAGATTTCTGCTACCTAATGAAACATGCAGGGCTTTGGGTGTTGTGTCTACATCTTTATATTTAGGCCTCTGAGGCTCCAACATGAACTCCAGTGGCTCTGAATTTTGTTTATTGCGCCTTTAATCAAAATCACGATTAAAAGAAAGAAGAAGGAGAATTTAAAAAAGGCAGTTTCCAATTGATTAATACTGAAAATAAATATTAAGAGAGAACACAGACTGTTTTTACAAAGGGAGTCAGAGATGCAGAGATAAAATAACTTAAACTGGCAATCACACTTCCTGAAACCACACAACAAAAGATAAACTGCTTATGCTCAAAGGTCACGTAGTACAGGACAAATGAGTAACATTCTTTGCTCCACTGACACAAAACACCACCCTCTGGTGCTTAGTATGGTGTAAGCAGGAAATTAAATAAAACTGGCTGCACAGCAATGTCAGACTTTTTCTAATATCAAAATATTTCTCCCCGTCAGTGGCGTACCTGAGAGTCCAGGTCCTCGCCTTTCACACACAGGTTAGCATCGATGACGTTAAGGCCCACCAGCAGGCCCACGATCACTGCTCCCTCCTCCTCCAACATAAGAGCCGAATTCTCATAGAAATCACTGAGGAAGCAAGAGATGACATCATCTGTTACCCTCAACGGCCTGAACAGTCAATCGGCAATGTTTCATTATAAATATATAATAATATTCACATATACACATTCTCTCTGGTGTACCTGAGCAAGTCTTTTCTGGTGATGAGAAGTCGTAGGTAGTCGGCCAGCCGTTTCTGCATGAGAGCCAGGCGCAGCCATGCTCTGGCTCTGCCTAATGGAGTTCTGGAAACAAACACCAGTGATAAGGTTGGATTTCAAGGTGTTTCTGAGGGTCTGTCTACTCAAGTCTGCTGTAGTTAGATTCTATTTAACCCTGACTCTTGTTACTGTTCATCATCTATGAGATTGGAACAAGAAAGTGCAGCATTCAGTATTTTCTCTTAAAGTTTGACAGAGATTTCGAAACATTTTCTAAATACTGAATACAAGCTTTTTCTATTTTCAGTGTATTGGTGTTCTCGCTCACTCCGAACATCCAAAACTTTGCTTTCTTTGTGGGCACAGACACTGTTTGAGCTTCCTTGTATCAAACCTTGCGTCGGCACTCAGCGTTGCTAAAATCCTGCTTTTTTGCACGTCTGTTGCTCTTACTCAGCCCCAGCAAAGGAAACAGACTCTGTTCTATGTGTGAAACAACACAACTGTTCCTCATTTAGGACCAGATCAAACTTGAGAACTTAAAGCGTGGCGTGGAAACTGTCCATGAACGAGGTTTAGCGTAATCCTCCTCGCTAGATCCACTGAAGGACACACCTTCAGTATGAATGCAGGACACGACACTTTTTGTTGTTGCTAAACACATCACTTCCAAACTACATAAAGGTTGGTCCTGCTCTATCGCTAACATTATTTTTCTGAATTTTCAGAAGTTTCGGCCAAAGACAGTTCCACGTGTCACATGTTCAGAAATTGTGTCGATATAAAAGAAGAATAGGGAAATAGGAAGAAATGAAGCGGCAGAACGATCAAAGGTGAAGTGAAAGTAAACACCCAGGTACTTCCCTGAGCTGGCTCACGTCACATTCTCATTTCAGCGTTGATTTGCAGTCTCACACTAAATCCCTTGTTTGCATTTACACCTGTGCACTGCTCTCTGTGTTTGTGTGTGGGTGTGTTTGTGTCACAAGTGGAGCTGATCATGAAATTTGAGCTAAGAGAGCTACTACCCTGTTTTGCTGAAATATAGAAAAGAATGAAGCCTGTAAAATGACATAACAACCTGTGTCTTCACAGGAAAAACACTAGCTCCTGCATTAGCATTAACAGCAAGCTAGATGTAGTTAAAACCCTATTACATTGGCGCGATATGGCAGCCTCGCTTCTGTCAGTCTGCCCCAGGGCAGCTGTGGCTACAACTGTAGCTGCCTCCACCAGTGTATGAATGTGAGAGTGAATGAATAGTGGTATTGTAAAGCGCTTTGGGTGCCTTGAAAAGCGCTATATAAATCCAATCCATTATTATTATTATTACTACATTGATTTAACAGAGGCATTATCTGTGCTCTAATCAGTAAAATGTCTACACAGAAAAGCAGATAATTCACGGCTGTGTCATGAGATGTATAGCGCTTTTTCTGGAGAGGTGTATGTAGTACTATAAATCAAGCTTTACTTCTGATTATGATTGCACGGTGGACGAGAGGTCAAGCCATATGAGAGCAAACTTGTGTGTAAATACATGTACTTCTTACTTAAGTCCTGGCAGGTCTCGTACGGACGCTGAGATCTCTGCCGCTTCGGGACACAGTTTCTCCACCAACTCCAGAGGACCCCACAGGGACTTATTAAAACCCAGAAAGGACTTCTTCACTGGAAAAATAAGAAAGCAGGAAAAATCAGACATCACAGATTCCCAGCTTACACATAAAATTAACGCCAGCAGGAGCAACAAACTAAATCACAAAGTTGGAACAAAAACTGGCCAGAATATGGAGATTTATGAGTCACTGAGAGACGTAAGACCACTGAACAAATGCTCTCCATCATGGACAAGACATCACACCTGCTCATATACTACAGAGGCACCAGAGCTTATTATCACTCAGATTTATTCAATCCCACTGCCATAAAGAACACCTCGAGAAATCGCTCCTGCAGTTCTCTATAAAACTTATAAATTGAATCAAACTCTCTTCTTTTTCAGAACTGTGGATATTATTTATTAATGCCATGTGCATTTTTTTATTTTATCACTATTGTATATAATGTTTTGCACTACCTCACATTTAAGGCCTTTTTTATTATTAGAGATTACTATACTGTATGTATTTTTCTTTGTGTTGCTGTTTAAACACAGTAATTCCCACTGCACGTTCAGTAAACAACAATAACAAACAATTTATCGTGCAGTTACACTAGCACAACGCTGACATCTTTACCTCTGAGCCCGTGTTTGAGGCAGTGCTCCATGACCACAAAGAACTGCTGGAGAGGGGGGTAGTCTGAGTCCAGGGTCCGCCCGAAGCTCAGAGCCGACTCGATCAGACCTTTGATACTCAGCTTGGCCATATTCAGTAAGTTAGCTCGTTCCATAGCCATGGGGTCTCGCAGGGCTGTGGGAAAACAAATGGCAAACACTTTTAAAAAAATATCCATGGCTTTACATTTTCCTCGTACAGAAATACAGATTTAGAAAGAAATTATATGGAGTCTATTACATTCTCTTAAGAACTCCATGCAGAGTTTAATCTAGGTTTAAACACAGCCACTGCACAGCAACAAGAAATAACTATTAAGAATGATTTATTTACCTTTACACAACACATTATTTCTTTTGTACACACAGAATGCAGATAGAAATGAAAAGGTAACTATCTCTCAGCAGGAGCGCCACCAGATTTTTTTCATAAGGGTGGCCATATTGATAGCACAGAAAATAGGTACACCAAATAAGATTTTGAAATCTATAATAATCTGTTTTGATTGACCGATTGATTGACTAATTGACTGACTGAAAGTCCCAACCATTAGTTAATGATTGAAAAGGAAGAAGCTTAAGAGTCGCTCTCCCAGAATAGAGTTAGCTTAAAGAGCAAACTTATTCAGGAAAAACAAATAAGTATTAGATCATGTAAAACTGAAAACTGTTGCCTGTCTCTATGTTGGCCCTGTGATCTGTCCAGGGATTGGCACCAGTTTTTCTGCAACCTTATTACATTATTACCAACACAGGACAGTTTTGCCAGGGGGTGGGGTGCAAATTTGGCCCCCACTTGGAGGCGCCCCTGTTTCTCAGAGATTTGGGGGGCTTCATTTAATGATCATTTTCAAGATGTCTCACTTTAAAAGCTTGACAGATTGATGATGTTTTTGTCAGAGGGCTAAAAAACTGAGTCAGAAGGGGTTAATGTCATACAGCTGGTAATTATCAGAGACAAGCTTGCTATACTGAGTAAATACCTTGACGTCAGGTTGCATATTTGTAATATTTTCTGATAGTCTACCTGAACAGATCAGAAATGTGTTAACAAATCTTTGTCCCAGTTATGCACCCATTATGGAAATTATCCTAGGCATGAAAAGCCAACATCCCAGAGAGGTAAGGCTTTTAACTAGACAACCCAGTTAATGTAAAGCCAAACAGCAGAACAGGACACAGCAGGGTCAGGTGAAAGCGTGCAGATATGTTGCCTAGCACCTTTAATTGCAGTGACAGGTTGGCCCTAGAGGGAAAGACTTATCAAACCAGGTCATGTAAAGCTGTTGATACTAAAATGCTTAACACATGTACCATTATGAACGTTAAGGAAGCCTGTTATACTCGACTTTATTCGCTGGATATATTATACATGAAATAAAAACCCTCTCAAAAAACAAACAAACAAACAAAAGGTCAGTTAGGCGGTCAAATGCTTCATTACAGATATTTTTTTAAACACTTGTCTCTGCATGATGTCAGTGAGTGCAAATATCCACAGCAGGTTTCTGAAGCTGGCCACGAGCCAAATTTGAAAACAACAAAACACATGTCAAACATTTGAAAAAGGTTTAAAGTGTTTACTATCCCTGCATCAGAACATTTATTCAACTTAGCTGTTTTTGTGCCCTACCAATAATGTCCACCCCTCAGTTTAAAAAGCACTTGGTTAAAGAGGTGTAAGTGGTTTAAAATAGCTCCTATCAGACAGATGACCTGATGGACAACACCAGTAGATTGGAGAAGACAAATAAGGACCACTTTGATCTGTTAACCATGCAAAGTTACTCTAGTAGAGCCAAATAAGAAATGTGCATATACTGTGCCTTTGAACAGCTAAATTGTCTTGAGTGTTGCCATGAATCATGACAATCTTTCCACAGATACATCTTCATCAGACTAAAACACAGAGGTGATGCAAAGCAATTAAAAGCAACAAGCTCACTCGTCGCATAAGGCTGGAAGTTGCAGGGGTTTAAAATTCGTGCTAACAATGCAAACATTTATCAGAAATAACTGTTAACTGCCTGTTTCATCCTTAATTCAAACACAAGTCCGTGATGTACATCTGAAACCAGCCAGATTATTTATAGCTCTGAGTGTGGGAGGTGATGTGGTGACAGAGACAGACACTCGGGCTGCTGGGCAGAGGCAGTAAAGCTCTACAGTTACTGATTTTGTGAGATCACCAATAGGGTGACAACACATGCAGCTAACAGCTCTGCAGCATGATACAAACCCCGGGGGATGCAGAGGGGCATTTTCCATTTGCACCAATGCAGCATGTGATGTTGCAGGCAGTAAAGCTCCAGAACAACTAATAACAATAAGGCATGGGGATCTATTGTGCAAAAATCATACCGTTAGAAGTATCAATTAACTTAATTAGCGACTGTTTTAACATAACCAACATCCAAATTAGTTACTGGATGTCATCAGTCTCGTCATCAGTAACCAGGCAGTCCTTCACACCCTCACGGCCCGAGAAGCTCATCAAACTCTACCTTGGACGGCCCAGTCTCCTGGCAGGGACGTCCTGTGTTCCGACACTTTGGGCAGGACGTGAATGCTTCCTGAAATGGTCTCGGACGCCTTTCTGGCCAAAGCGAAGATAGGAGCCTGCCATCGCCCGTCTCCTCCACCTCCTCCTCCTCTCACCGTGCTGCTGCTGTTAGCTTTATCCCCTGCAGCAGCCTTCTCCTCCTGAAGCCTCAAAATCCCAAATACCTGGGATTTATCCTTGCTGCTGTCCGCTTCGGACAGAGACAGGTCGTGCTCTGCTGACGATGCCATGTTCAGGCGCTGAAATGACTGTAGCTAGGTGTGCTCTCCGCTGCGAAAACAGCCAGATTCAAACGGTTTTGCTAACCGTCGGCGAGCTAGCTTTGATGCTCAATTCCTCTGGCGAGCATAATGACAATCGCTGCGTATATGTCTATTAAAAAAATACCTGTGATGGCACTGGGCAAAGCAATGACAGCTCTAACCAGAATCAAAACCTGTCGTTACGTCTCCGAGCTCCAAAACGTATATTTGGCGCCGCTCTCGCTACATGATGAAGGTGAGCGCAGGTGCCGACCGCACAGAGAACCGCTGCTCAGTAAACGTGTATTTTCCATACATCGTGGTGGCGTAAAGATTTGTTTACAGCCAGCAGACCTAACCGATAGTTGGCGTCTCCGCCGTGCCACTGCACCCGCCCGAGGGGAGGTGTCACACACGGCTCACAAGACACACAAAAGGGAGCACTACGTAATGATTTTAGAGCCTACTCTGCCGCCCCCTGCTGCTGGAAACGGGAACTGCAGCTCTGCCCGCAGGTGGAGCGTGTACAGAAAAATAACAGGCTCCTTCCGAATAAAATCTGTCTTCTTTCTTGCTACCTTTAGGGGTCGCCACAACGGACCACCTGCCTTAATCTCACCCTAGCATCCTCCTGTGTCACACCAACAACCAACATACATGTCCTTCACAAAATCCATGAGTCTTCTCTATGGTCTTCCACTTTTCCTCCTGCCTGGCAGCTCCACATTCAGCATCCTTTGCGCAATGTATCCACTATCCCTCCTGTGCAAATGTTCAAACCATCTCAACCTTGTCTCTCTTTGCCTCCAAACTGCTCAACTTGAGCTGTTCCTCTGATGTACTCATTTCTAGTCTTGTCCATCCTAGTTACTCCCCATGAAAATAAGCTCTGCAACCTCTCTTGTGCAGTCAGAGCAGATCGCCGATGTCTTCCCACCCCAACCTTGAACTCATCTACCATGGCGTCCCCTGCCCTCTATACTAAACCTACAGTAGAAAATTCTTAAATAGCAATGCAGAAGCATATTAAAAAAGAACAGTGGAAATCATAAACACCCCCACACAGTCACCAGTATAGAGAAAGAAGACAAATATTGGCAGAGAGCACAGCTAAATGGAAAACTTGATTAGGTTTAGAGCTGATACTAAAGGCTGCAGCTAATAATAATTTTATTTTCAAATAATCTGAAAAAATAAAATGCCATTCAGCAGATTCAGTGAACACAACAGCATAAAAATGAAGCATCATCAAACTTATTTGCCATTGTCAGTGGCTGGTTTTCTAAATCCCTGAACATCCTATTAAACTCTTGTACCTCACCTGTTTTAAAGCAGTGATTTGTGGGTAAGCCACTGTTTTTCAATGTGAGAGACCAAACAGAAATTTCCATCATACCTTGGCTGTAGGCTAACCGCTCCATACTCTCACTATGAGTGATGCCCCAGCGGTGGAGACTCTGAGGGGAGTACATGATGAGTAGGGCTCTTTTCTGCCCACTGGGAACTGAAGAGTAGATCCTCCCTCCTGAAGTTGTCCACTCTGATCGGTCAGCTCCACAGTCAGCTTATCTTCAGTTTTCTAATATCCCACGTCTGAGGAACAGATAGTAAAGAGGGTAACAGACTTTTAAGCTCTTTAAGATTAAACTACATAAGTGATTGGCATTATTTTGACTTCTTTCATACATAAGACCACCTAAAGTCATACATTGCTAGCATTTGTTCACCGGCACACCAGGATGTGAAGATGTGGATGGTTTTGAGGTAAACACACTCTGATTATCTGCTGCACTTCCTCTTTTTAAATCCTCATTTTGATCACTGACCCCCAAAACACATCACTCACATATACAAATCCTTTGATGTTAATAATAATATATGCTAAAAGTACCTTTGCTCAAGTATTTCATTTATCCTAAAAACTAAATTTCCCAAAATGTAAGTGTATTTAAGTAAAAATACACTCGCCACCACATTTAACAAAAGGCTTTTTACCTTTTCTTTTAGCTATAAGGAATGCATCCACTGGGCCACCGCCTTTCCATCATACAGATCTAAAAGCCTCCAACCACACCAGCAGCACAATCCATTACAGTTGTGGCAGCATAGAGGGTTATAACACACTACACAACAAAGAGCACTGTTTCTCCTCTCTCTCTCCATGTCCTGCTCTCTCTAATACCTTAGGGCTGACCAGGAATCATATGACCAGGTTTGTGCAGATCTGTGCATTCCCTGAATGCTACCACCATTAATTCTCTGAATCTTCATTTGTCAGTTCAGTCAGTAGAGAATAAAAAATTCAGGCTTCTGCTATCTCAGTTTTTTTTTTCCATACCTCACTGAATTTGTCTTTATCCATCTTTATGTCGTGTTTGTTAGAGTCACCGAGTATAACCATGACTGTATAACTATGCATCACCGTTCAAGTTAAAATGTACTGGATTTTAAATGTAGTTATTCTTTTATTTCATATTTTAGAGCAGTAGCTTTAATACATTTCAGTTAAAACTTCTTTAGAACCAGAGCTG
Source organism: Haplochromis burtoni (assembly GCF_018398535.1). Taxonomy (NCBI): domain Eukaryota; kingdom Metazoa; phylum Chordata; class Actinopteri; order Cichliformes; family Cichlidae; genus Haplochromis; species Haplochromis burtoni. The sequence continues at coordinate 2,973,462 of NW_024582372.1, forward strand.
TATCATGTTCCCGTCTATCTCCTCCCTCCATCCATGAACCACACCTAAACATTCTCACTACACACCACTTCCAGCATGGTGTGTTTTTGTGCCATTTGACAATCCCTGGGACACGCCCTTCTGCCTGAGAGACAGCACAATGAGCCAATTGACATCCCCCACTGGAAGCTCTTTCCACCAATAGGGGTGTGGTACTGTTTCATCGTAGTAGGCAGCCATTCATTGTGCAGCAATGCTGCTGCAGTTGGAGTGGTGCTGTGATCACACTCTGACAGAGTCACAGATTTATTAATATTAATTTCAATGACAAGGAGCAAGGAGGATATCAGGAGTGACACATCTTATAAATAGAAAACACAGTATAATTATAACGTGCACACTACAGATTACAGTATGTGTGACAGCTAACTATCACTTCACCACTCACAATGTGCCGTCGTTACTTAAACATGTGGATGGTGCATCTCACCTCAACAGGAAAAAGCGGTGCGTTGATCCTCAGTTATCGGTTATGTCAGCGTCTCAGCAATCTGTAATCCGGTCACTTTCAGGTGATGACTTTGTGAAAGATTGGTTTGATGTACATCAAAGGTTCACCTTATCCATCCAGTTACCAGCTCCCAGTCATCTGGTGACAATAATCTGTCTATCTCGCAGGTGGTGTATGGATGCAGTATCACAACATGACTGTCTGTAGTTCAGGAGGAGTAAGCCGGTACACGCTTGGGGGATATCACCGACAGAAACCACAATCATCACCCCACATAGCACCCAATGACAAGAGAGCAGGGAAGCTGTATGGGGGAGGGATTTAGGAGTAACACAAGCAAGAACGGAGAGGAGGCTGAAAAGGGGATAAATACAGCAGAGACGAAGGGGAGCCGACAGAAGACACAAAGCAGGAAGAGACTGAGACCAGTGGGTCTCTTATTTGTGCTTATATGTACACATTAGTGTGACACTCTGAATGTATGAATGAAATGTATAAAGATATGAATGAAAACATGGAATTGTCTGTGAATAGTGACTTCTGAACACAAGAGGGGAGGGGCGAGTCTGTTACCATCCAATCAGAAGCAGGAAGCAGAGAGAGGGTCTCAGTGAAGCAGAGCGGTGATTGGTTCAGTTTGGGAGTGAATGACTCTGCAGCTCAGAGAATGAAACAGTTACCAGTGCAGCTGTCAAAGATGAGGCTCACTACATTTCTAATTCACAGAACGAGTGCAAAGACCAAGCTGATTTCATGTAGGCAAGCATGAGCAGTAAGAATGCAAATATTTAAAGGCACAATCAGCATTTTTTAAAACAAAAAAACAAACAAAAAACACGCATCTCTATCAGTACTGAAGCACTTTTATACATAGTTTGCTGTTAACTTATGCCTTTAAAATCAGCCAAAGTCAGAGGGAGAGGTGCTGAATCAGAGCCAAATGGGACACAATGGGACTATTAAAAAAGAAAAAGAAGAAAAGAAAACAAGAAGCAAAAGCTGTTTTGAAGGATCCATAAAATATTTATTTATAAAATATATACAGTAAATATATACAGTCTGATACAAACATACATCCTTAAGATCAAACACTGCCAACTACCAGTGTTTACTGGGACCTGAACTATTTAGTCCTCAAACTCAGCAGCATAAAGCACTTGCTGAAATTTCATTCGCACCTCCATCCTTTTTTTAATGGTTAGCCTCTTCAGTGACGGCAAGAGGCTGAGCAAAAACAGTTCATCCTCATCTCTGAGGTTGCTGAGGGGATCTGCAGAACTTATCTCTGTTTCTGCGGATGTTTGTCTTTTGCGCTTAAGAGAGCCTCCCACGTCCTGATCGCTGGTCGGACAGGACTCCGGAAGAGAAAAGCTGGTGCTGACGACAGGCAGAGAGCCCAGCTGCGCCTTCTCCTCTTTGTCTTGCTCCTTCTCAGCGTTGCCTGCTCTACTAGCTACCTGTGTGGTATGAAAACAGAAAACAAACACTGGTTAACACGGATTGCAACACACTACTGATTACGCTCAGTGATTTTCTTCTTCTTTTTTTTTTCAGATTGCAGTCAAACACCAGACATTTGCAATATTTCACTGTCTACCCCAAGATGGAGTGGTGAGCCAGTGTCCCAACATCCAATGGGAAAGAAGGCTTTTCCACTAGCACCTACTTCGCTTGACTCTGCTTTGGTTGTTTTCTATTACAATTGAGTACCAGCTCAATGTAGATAGGGTCATCATAGGGAGGCAGCTGGAAAGTCATGTGATGTCATTTGTATGCGACACAAACACAAGACAACAATGGAGGACATCAAGGTGATCATTCATTCATTCATTTATTTGTTCATTTCCAGGCACAACAAATACCTATATTGAACATAAAATGCACAAAACAAAAAACAAAAATTGCCTGAAAAAGGAGTGAGACGAAGAAAACTTATTAAATCCCACCCCTATACTCACTCATCAACAAAAAAACAAAAAACAAAACAAAACAATAAACTTCCCGCAGCTACGCCCATTATTGCATACAGTCCCATCAACAGCCCTGGGCGCATACAAGCATCTAAACTGCAGCTCGCAAACAACAATTAGAGCCTTCATAACTGAATACAGAATATATAAATTATAAATTACATTACCACAGGTAACAGGCAGAATAACTACAAGTAACAAACACACATACATATATATATATCTACACACACATGTACATATATGCACATACAAACGCACACTCTTTTTTTTTGAATCCATACATGATGCTATACATGTGGCTTGGTCTATGGCTGTTTGCTAGAGTCAGGGTAAAAGAAGAGAGAGAGAGAGAGAGAGAGAGAGAGAGAGAGAGAGAGAGAGAGAGAGAGAGAGAGAGAGGTGGCTGCAGGCAGCGAGATGATCGTCAGAATTTCAAAATTGGAGGGTTGGATTTTTGTGAAGGAGTTGACCTCATGAATCATCTAGTGATGTCACCTCCTGGCCAATCAGTGGCATGTAGTCTGTTCAATGTGACTCAGCTCGCTTAAAATCCCGGCCATGTAGGTACTAAAAATTTACCTGGTATCAGGTACTAATACCTAATGGAAAACACGAAAAAGTCGAGTCAAGCAGGTTAGGTGCTAGTGAAAAAGAGACAGAAATGCTCATGGAGAAGCAGTTGATTAAGACCAGCTTTAATGAACCAGGCGGTAGACATTTGCTGCAAAATCATCAGTCATCTGCCTTCACCTCACCCTATCCCTAGAATCTTCCTCTGTCACACATACCCTCTGCTAGTCCTCCTTCATTGTTGAGCTGTACCTCTGATACAGTTATTTCTAATCTTGTTCATCCTCATCACTCCTAATTAAATAATCTGAGCATCATCATCATTGTCACCTCCAGCTCTGCCTCGCGTCTTTTCATTAACGACCTACAGGAGAAATTTTTAGTTAAATTATGCAAATTCTGATTACATTTAGCTTTAATAAATTTATGTGATGCTGTTCTGTTGAAGGCTGATTAGACAGCAACATTATGTTACTGGCCAATATTAGTTCATTCCAGAAAACTGACTGAGGCTTTTAAGCAAAACAGTTTGTACAAGACAGAAATATTAAAATATCCAATCGAGACCAAATTTTATTTAAAAAATACTTTTTAAAAAGCACAAATATGACAAAGTACTGTCATACAAACAAATGTAAACATAAAATTTAGAGGCTGTATCGATGACTGAAACCCCTGTAGTGTACTATTGAAATAGATAAATAAAGTTTATATTGTAAGTATTGACCTAATTACAATGTTACAGAGATAAGTTCCCTTATTAATAAAAGAAATAACTCACAACAGCTTCAGAAATTGAGTATGTGTTAGTTTATCTACAGTATGGTTGCTACTTTTGGACTTCCAGGTGCTTTTATTTGGAAAAACGGATATCGTTATAGGCATCTGTTCGTAATGACATGGCTGGACGTTTTCATGATTTTAGCGAACACAACATATACTATAATGTTTACGATATTTAGCCATTTATATATTCTTGTTTATACGTGCAGAGTTTCAACACTATGCAACAGTTCGGTATGATGGCGGTCACTATGGCCTTTACTAAGTTAGTTAGCTGTAGCTAAGCTACGAAGCTTAGCAAAAGCTAATCTACTAAACATAAAAATGCATTTTACCGAATGGCGGACACACACTTCTGGCTCCCCCATGCCTCTTTCTCCTCTGGGTTTGACATAGGCGGTGAGCCAGGATAGCTGGCTGTACAGCACGGGGGTATGCCTGTCTGCCGGGTCCTCGTTGTCGTCCAGCAGGGGGAAGTGTCTCTTGGCCAGTCGCTTCTTCGCTTTACAGAACTTGTCGCGCAGATTTTTCCATTTCAGCTTCACCTCTTCCTCCGACTTTCCCATGGCGTCCGCGATCTCTTTCCACGACAGATGTCCCTTCATGTTGTCTTTGTAGTCCCGACGTCTCGGATCGTACAGATTCGGGTGTTCACGTATCAAATCCGCCAGCTTCTTTTCCATCGAGTTCATTTTGTTTTCCGTTGGTTCACTTCTTCACCGCGAAGTCCTTTCGTCGACAGACCGCGATTTCGGTTCGTTTTTCTCGGTAGAGTCTAACCGGCAGGAGGAAGTACTAACGTCGCAGACTTCAAAATAAAGGTTATTCTCTGGACTTTGGTGACACATGACATCCTACAGTAAAAATTCCTTACCATGAAAAAAATAGGAGAATTGGAAAAAATATGAGCTACAGATACTACTTTATTTTAAAGCAGAACATGAATTAAATATAATTCATCAAATTCAAATGTGTTTTCTGTGGTTCTCCAATAGATGGCGTATTTGCTCTATTCTTCTCACCCATGCTGTGTGGGGTTATCACGTACTCCGTTAAAACACAGTAAAAGCTGTAAAAATCGTGCATGTGACTTTAACTTTGCACAGAAACAGCTCTTACCGAAGTCGTCAATGACCTGAAGATCAACAGTGACTCACAATGAGTTTCAGTCAGTTCTACCTGACCTCACTGCTGCCTTCAACACATTGACACTTCAAAGTTTTAGATTTGCAGAAATAAAAAGTCAGTCAGGGGTTCCTAACGGAACAGTCCTTGCTCCATTACTCTTTAACCTTTACATGTTCCTGCTTGGTACTGTCATAAAGAATCACGATATATCCTGACATTCTTATGCAGATGATCCAGGGTTATACTTATCATTTTCCTCTGATGATCTAACCCTTGTTCACAAGTTAATACCTGCACTTATCTGATGGTTGCCTCAAAACGTTTTAGAACTGAACAGAGACAAGACAGAAAATTTGTTCATATTTATCCATTTCTATGAAACACTGTGAGGAATTGGGAATCTTGGCATTATTTTGGATTGTGATCTAAGTTTTTATTCATCATATTAATAAGGTCACCAGAACTGCTTTCTATCACTTAGAAAATATATTAAAAAGTTAGAAAAGTCTTACCATGGAACTTGATCGTTCTGAAAGCATGACAGAAAAGCTGGTTATGACACAAAAGCCCTTATTAACATAGCTATCCATTGGCAGACAGTTGTTGTTGTTTTTTTAGATGTATATGTTATAAATAAAGAAAATATATTTGAAAAGTTCATCGGTTCAACATAATAAATCATTTGAGCAGAGTGTTACACTTGATCTATACAGTATTTGTGTTACAGTGCTAACATGTAAATATTTTCTATATTAGTCCTGTTCAGATATTTATGCAGCCTTTATCACAGGACATTAGATTTAATTTGAAGGAGGCAATGCTGATCTGTGACAGATCACACATGGCCTCCGTTTCTCCTCAGCTGGTGGGCTCCTCGTGCAGGACACTGCAGATTACAGGGATGACACAAAGGATAACACCAATTATCAGGACATCAGCTCTGATCATAGGGATGTCACATGTGATTTGCACCCTGTTACAGTCACTATTATAATATAACTGTCTAGACTACCTATAGGTCCCAAAAGGGGAGGCAACATATTATTAGTATCCAGAAAGTCAAGACACCTTCATTTAAAAGGACAACACTGATTATACACACAGCATGAGACATATTTACCCGTTTAATCTACTGAACTGGTAAACATGCAGAGTTGCTGTTCTTGTTGGCATAGAAACAAATCATCCACTACTTTAAAGTGTTGTGAAGGGCTAAAAGCTTTATAAAACATTTTAATTTATCAATAAAATTCAGCTTTTGGATATTACATTGTGCAGATTTGGAAAAATAATATTAACTCAGATTTTGTTTTTTATTGTAGACCAATCACAGACTATTTCAGGCTATCGGCTTCCAGAGCCACAAGCAGCAGCATTAGTGTTTCTGAAAACCTGACGTGTAGGATTTTACTCTAATAACTCGATAGCTCATAAAAACTATAAGTGTAAATAAAATAACATTAGGCAGTTGTAGAAAATACTTTTGTCAGATGATTAGAAACAACTTTAAATATAAAAAAAATTGGGAAAATATGCGGTAAATAGACTGCTGTATTTAAAACAGACTTTCAAACCCTATACAGCAGGGGTGTCAAACATGTGGCCCAGAGGCCCCACCTGGTCCAAGAAATTGCCCATTTGAGCCACTGGATGTAAATGCTAAGAAATGGTAAGAATTGAAATAAGTACTCCAGTTTCTGGTGTGGCAATGCCAGAATTACCCTGGAGTGGACAAGTAAGAACATTTGGAGTATTTTCCCCACACAGTGTATGTGTATAAACGGCTACCTAGGGGGAGCCAAAGACCAAAATGAGCAGAAATCATCTGAAGGAAGTAGAAGCAGTCAGTGCAACTGGCAATAACCATAAAACCTTTACCTTCAGTTTGATTTTGAAGATATATACACAGTTTTTATCAAATCATTGACATTTATATTATCCTTGGCAGACAGTTGTGATGAGTGCTGTACTGGAGAAAATGTATCTTTGGTCTGTGGCACCTCAGCGTCTGGAAACCAACTTATAATGGGTATGGGTATCTTCCTCTACAGTATCATGATGGGTGTTGTTGTGCTTCAGCAGCTTTGCCTGCCAAGCTGTTCAGGAATGTGAACCACTGACCCGTTGTTCACAAGGTTACCGTTGCCAATATTTGGCTACTGTCCTCTACAAATGTTTATTTTCTGTACTGTGCTACTGTCCTTGCATGCCCCGCTGAAGTATCCTGTTTCACAATGAACTCATCTGCGTTTAAAATAACAAAGTATTACTGTAACAACTGTGTATTTACTAAATCTGGAACAATCTTGATTAAAAAAAATGAATGGGTTCGTAAAGCTGTTTGCCTGCTATCTTATCTTCTTTACTGTGGGTGACTCAACATCCCAAATCATCTGGACACACACTTTCCCTCAGCCACAAGCACATCCTCTGTAGTGAGAGTGACACATTTATCATCAGGGGAAAAGGAGGAGCGAGATACACCACCTAAAAACAGACACTGATCAGGTAGTCATAGATAAGTCTGTGAGCGAGTGTCTGACCCAACAAGCTTTGCCAGCACGAGGCAGATCAGTGAAAAACAGTATCTCTGAATGGGCAGTTTAATGGGAACAGTGAGTTAATCATCTTCAAGTGCTAAAAAAGTCGTTTTATCATTCATGTCTAGACCTGATAATCTTAATATCTGGTGAGAAGGAGATACATTTTCCAACCCGATTCATCCTCTGCTCCGTGCGTGTGTGTTGTTTCAGAGCAGCTCTTTCCCAGAGCAGTGATAAATGTCACCTCAGCGGGGCCTTTAACACCTATGCTGGTGTAAAGGCTGACAGGGTTGGGGTGGGGCGTGAGAAGTCTGGGGTTCACACCTCACTGAGGATAGGAGATGATCCTGTAACTGAGCTTTTAATACACACACACACACACACACACACACACACACACACACACACACACACACACACACACACACACACACACACACATCTAAAGCTCTAAAGAGGACAATAAAGGAAGAGGTACAATATACATGTAATCCTACCTAGGACACAAAACCCATTCCACTTTACTCAAGCTAAATAGAAATCCTGTGTTAACTTACAATAGAATCCATGGAAGCATCAATATCCAAATTAAAACTTTATTTGAGTAGCATTTTGCAGTTTCTTTGCCATCATATTGCATCTATAATGTTATGTTGTGGTTTTTCTATTTTGCCTGCTTTGACAGCACACTTTCACACAATTTTGAATATTGCAGCGTCATTAAATTAACCAGCATGTTAAAACGGTTCAGGCTACAACTGTGTCACCAACATTAAAATACATGTAAATATATGTTTCATTCAAATTGCAACCTTTTCTGCATGCGATAGAAGCAGTCACCTGTCTGCATGGTCCGCACAAGTGTCTGGATCTGTTGTTGAGGAATTGCTGGGTAAGAGCAACCTGCAGCTGTGCAGTGGTCATTAGCTGTTGCTGCCTCTGTACACATCAACCCAGCCTGTCCCGGCATATGCTGATAGGTTTGTAGCTTGAACCCATCCGCTGGAACGTTGAAGACAATATAATTACACTGCAAAGCAAGACACAAGTAGGCAAGCTTCTTCATGTTTCTCGTGCACGGGAGAGAACCGGACAGGCACCGTTCCTTCGCTTGGCCCCAGTTGCTCTCGTCCGTCCTCCCGTACACTGTCCTTTTATTGAGGTTACATGAATATGCATAAATGACAATCAACAATACAAACTCTAACATATGCAATAAGAGACACCCGCATAAATACATGCTAAGAAGTGTCTGGATGGCACAAGCACAGGTTGCAGCGCCTCACTCATCTTGGTACTTCTGTCCAGTCAGATTTCAAACAAGAACATTCAGATGAGAGATGGTGCTGCAGCAACAGTTTGGACACACATGAGGTTTGAGAATGCAGTAAACTGAAGCAATTCTGAGTGATTTCATTTGTGTGTGGTAAACAACTTCCCAGTCCCATCACTGTCTAAAACCAATTAACCAAAAACTGCTCACAGAATATGCTTGGGTTAAAGAGATTAAATTAATGTACTGAGAAATGGATTTAACAAAGACTCAGATATATTTCATGATGTAAAACTTTTATAAATATAAAGTGTTGACTGCCTAAAAGGAATTTTGGCTAACATTTTACTTTTGTGTTTTCATGGAAGCAGTACATCATGACATAGTTCACGTCTCTTATTCAGCCTACTGAGAAACCATTCCGTGCACTTTACTGAACTAGTGGGCTCGCTCACAATTGTCGTCATTTTAGGATTTTTCATTGTGTTTTGTGGCTTTGTGAAGCCAGATGTTTTTATACAGACACAAACAAAGTCCTGAAATTATTCAAAATGACAAATTTGTTTTTTTGCACAACACTTCGAGTACAACATAATTTTTTCATAAAGATTGGGAAATCTCTGAACCAGCCTGAATCTTAGGAGCTGAATTAAAGTGCCCACAATCACACTGTGGGGGCGTGACAAGGCTCCACACTGTCAGTGCGTGCCTATCCTTTAAACTCTGCCTCTGTAACACAGACTCACATACATCCTGTTCCTTTTGGCACATACATGTTAAAGAGAGACGCGGACTCATTTGTACTATTTAAGGCTTCAGTGAGACGTCTTCCTCCATCCTTTCTTCTGCCCTGCATCTTACTCATCTTCTGGGTGTGAGAATTGTCAGCGAGCTGAAGTCTCTCATTAACTCTGGAGCTCTTTAGCGTTTTCTCCCTTATTACACACACACACACACACACACACACACACACACACACACACACACACACACACACACACACGCACATTCATTTAGCAGGAGTTGCAAATGATTTGGCATATTTTCCTTTTTCTCCTGCCAAGTGAGCAGTCGTTTAAAGAAATATCAACCGTTCACTGAGCCATGCTTTCATTACTAAGATCATAAACCAAACAACTTCTTTTCAGTATATGATCTCATATGTTTGACTTTATTGACAGTAAAACTAAATTTTAACAAACACACTTTCAGTCCACTGAAACCTGGACAGCAGTTTTTGAAACGCTTCATCTGTGGGTGCGAAGACGAATAGCTCAACGTGAGCTGAAGACCAAAATGATGCATGGTTTGGGCCACATAGGTTAACCACATGACAGTACAAAGGACAGTAACTGGGGATGTGTGTGCATTTGTCAGACCTATGCTAAGGGGAAGTGTCTGTGCTTATCAAAGAGCAGGTTGAGCTGACATCTAAATGTTGAAGTGCTACCAGCTTTTTAAGTTGGCTGATACCTCCTACCGCCTTCCCCCACAGACACAGTGCAGAGTGTTTGTGTGTTTGGAGACGTATTTGAATATTAATCATCTGAAACACACTTTAAGGTGAAGACTCTGCAAACAGAGAGCGATCTTCAGTGTCATGGCTGTAGTCGGCCTCCTGTATATTTAACTCTTTCCCCCGTTTTAGCTGAAATCTGGGAACAACATGGACACATTAAAGAAAATGTGTTTTTTTCAATTACTTAGAGCATTTAAACATGGTGATAGATGTTTAAAGTATATGATAAATACACTGATTTACCCACTTTATTATCAGGGTTACTGCTAATAGTAACTAACAGTTGCATTCTAATGCCAAATTACAAGTTTAACATTTGCAGTTAATTTCTTCCATTATTTCTTTCAACCAGACATTTACCAGCCAAGTCATGTACAAAAACGATCAGAGCAGTTCTTCCCATTTCAGGGTGCATTCACATGTTCCCTTTTGAGAAGTAACTGTTGCAGTTATTCAAACCCAGAAGAATATGCTTCGAATTTTCTAGTGAACATCAAAGTGGTCCTTCCCTGTCCAGCAGCGTGGACAGGAAGCACAGTGCATGTGCAGATCCAGTTCAGCATCTGTGCCTCTTGAGAAACAAAATAATGAAAGACAGAATCTTTTGGCCGAACCTGCCAGCCTCGGGTGAATTTCTTGTAATAGCTCTTTCTAGAGCAGCATTTTCTCTAGCCCCCCCACCCACCCCTCTCTTTTTGGAGGGGGGTTTCATGGAAACAGCTCTAGATTGGATACCAGCATCACTGTCAATCCATTTTCTTATCCACTTCCAGGTTGGAGTGGGTCTGGAGCCTATCCCAGCTGTCATAGGTCAAGAGGCAAGGTATACCCTGGATAGGCCAATCTATCACTGGGCTAACTCAGAGTGACAGATTCACACTCACATTTAGAATCAATAAATAACCTAACATTCATGTCTTTGGACTGTAGGAGGAAGCCAGAAATCCTATACAGGCACAGGGGGATCAGGCAGACTCCGCACAGCCTCACAGAACCTGCTTGCTGTGTAGTGACAGTCTTAACTCCTGCATTACTGTGCTGCTCTGAGGGGGACCAGCATCACTTATGTGGTTCTCACTGTGGAGCATTCAGCGTGACTCTTTTACTCATAAAGTTGTTTCCTCTAAGCTCCTCACATGTCCAGCTGGAAAAAGATGACCTGGAACCCTCACCTCAGTTAAATGTGCACATACTCTCTGACACACATACACACTGTATGAGTGTCAGAGAGTCACTCTGATCAAAGCCTTTTCTTTCAGACATTTGCAGTAATAATTTTGATTTACACAGAGGAGGATGCCACTGCGGTGCAGCAGACTTGAGGATGTCAGTCTGATCAATGACTAATTAAGATAAGTGGCCTGGTTTATTAGGGCCTCTGTTCTCACACAGTGTGTCTTCACAAACCAAACCAACTCGAATTGCTAACACCTGTTGTTCACAGGTTTCCTTAAACAAGGAAATAGATCATGTGCTGAATGTGTTGGAGCTGCTTAAACCATGTGACTAAATCAAAAAGAAATGATTACGAGCACAACTAAAAGCAAAATAGCAAAGAGCACAAACCAGAATATACTGAGGAGAGCAGAACATCTTGTCACTTTTTTGAAGAAGTGATTTGGAAGAGCTGCAGATTAAAGCAGATTTTTGGAGTAATTATCCCACAGGAGGATGAGCAGCCCTGCATTGAGCTGTGGGATTTCCCTGTTATCCTGACCTTTGACCATGACCTGCTATACCCACCTCCCCAACCTGCTTGCTTGTTAACCTGAGCGTCATGCGTGTGACCCATCAGCACTTCAGAGGAAGTGCCAACAGAAAGTCATCTGTGGAGGGTTAAAGCGTTACTGACAGACAGGGAGTGAGACAGACAGAGGGGTATGAATGAGAGTGAGGGAAAGGAAGAAAGAGAAGCACAGAGTCTGCATGTCATGATTCATGCATTAACACATGAATGCCATTGAGCAGTGGAACAGGCAGGCAGCAGGGGGGACAGCATATGCATGCAACCAAAGATCGAGTTAAAGGGAGAATTCACAGCAAAACAAATCCATGTGTGCTGGTTTTCCCTTAAGCTGTAGGGCTTAAAAAAACAAACAAACAATATGTATATATATATGTATATATATGTATATATATATATATATATATATATATTAGGGGTGCAACGATATTCGTATCGATATTGAACCGTTCGATACAGTGCTTTCGGTTCGGTACGCATATGTATCGAACAATACAACATTTGTAATTTATTTTATCAACTTTCCTTCTGACGATGCTGTCTGTGTTGAGCGCTCAGTGAATCTGCGTTCGACTACTCCGCCTAGGCTGCACTGTCGAGCGCAGATCCACTGAGCGCTCAACACAGACAGCATAGTCAGAAGGAAGAGCGCAGGGCAAGCTAGCGAGACAGAAGTTAAGCTCTCCTTGCAACATGGACCTCCCCCACCCTCATTCAGATCTGGCGTTTGGAATTATTTTGGTTTTCATGTGACGTATGACCCTGAAGGTAAGCGAGTCATGGACTAAAGTAAAACAGTATGTTGGATGTGCCATGCAATGCTCAATTACATGGGTGGGAACTAGTGTGTTAGCGCAGTTAGCTCGTTAACGTGTTGGCCGTCTAGCCCCATGCACGGGGCGATCGGCGGTAGCTCGTTAACGGAGATTTGCCGTGTTGTGGCGTTAAGGTCATTTCAACGAGATTAACCTGAAAGCACTAGTGGGAACACAACGAATATGACTGCACATTTACGCCGACATCATCCTAGTGCAAAGACAAAAACAACAAGCATGCTACTAACTTTAGCCGAGTCATTTAGACAGCTGTTAGCACATGATTCTCCTTATATGCTGCTGAGAATATAGCCCAGAAGAAGCGGATAGTATAGCTTTTATTTTGGAAAGAGACATTTCTCTGTAATAAACTCTCTTTTCCAAAGATGAGTGATTCCTCAATCAGATACAGGGCTTGCAATATCGCTAGCCCGACGTCCTGGGGCTAGCGATTTTTTCAGTCGGGCTACCAAAATCTATCTCTTCCCTGCCCGTCGGGCTATTGTAGGAAAAATATATGTCAATGCTTTTGCATTCTTTCAGAAATGTAGCTGGGTAATTATGTCATTGGCATCGGTGAGCCACTGTCAATATGTGACATATTGAAGTCGCGTTTGAATTTGCGCTTGTTTTTTTGCTTTCACTTTGCAATCGTGCGAACTGTGTATAGAGAGCGACAGCACTGATCTGTGAGTGATGATAATTTGTGCACCAATTCCTCTGACATCGTCTTATTAATCGTTAGCTTACTATGCAAACATGACAAGTGAAATCTCCCGCAGCAAGCTTAAACATGTGAGAGGTTGATCGCGCAGAGAATCGCTGAGCTTATGTGAGTGCGTGTGTAAAAGCAGCAGGATTATATTTGACTACGATGACCTGGATGACTGAGAACCTTCACAGACAGATATATATTTTAGTTCTGCTGAGCCAAATAAGACAGGTCAGGGTGAAGAAGTGACAGCCAAAGAAAAGCTTACCACAAAACGGAGAAGTTATGACAAATCAGACTATAAGGCAAAAAGAAAGTGCAGCTTTATGGTTTCATGGACAAAAGAATTTCTGTGGCTGCAATATGACGAGCTAAATAACCAGGGCTGCACATAAGTGGTCCGCAGGTGCGCATTCGCTGTCAAAATAAAAAACACGCACAAGGGTTAGGGTTAAATTTAAAAACTGTACTTTTGAGTTAAAATATATATTTATAATTTTAATAAATGACAAATTAAAAAGGCATGAACATTTTTTTTGTATCGAAAAAATATCGAACCGTGACACCAAAGTATCGAACCGAACCGTGAATTTTGTGTATCGTTGCACCCCTAATAATATATATATATATATAATATAGGGGTGCAACGATATTCGTATCGATATTGAACCGTTCGATACATGCATTAAATTATATATTGTTATACATATATACTACAATTGTGTATGTGCTTACTTTAATATGAAGGAGATCAAATATGTACCTAAATCTGAATCTTGGGTCTTTTAATATTAGTATATAAAGGTTGCTGGTCTTGAGTATTCAGGTGTGCCACAATAGTCCAAGAACTTTATGTCCCAGCAAGTTCATCCCAATACTCAAAGAAACTGAAAAACAAACAAACAAAAATAAGAAGTACATCTCAGGCTTTATAGCCCTCAGTTAGCATTTTAACTATTAAATAGTCAATTCATGACAGCATAATTAAAAAGAAAAAACAAGTATGGGTTGCTATGAGAAAGCTTCCTCTCTAAAAACAAAACAAAAACAGAAATGGGAGCATGATTTATGTTTACAAAGTTGCATCTGAATAAACCACAAGACTTTTGGAATCTCTTTAGGCAGAAGGGTAGTGGAGATGTTTGGCCAGGCGTGGATGGGGGGTGGGGGGAGCATGTTTTACAGCAGAGGAGATAGGCTGATTGACTTGACAATGAACTTCACTGTAGACCAAAGTATTGTAAAGTCAAAACTGAGGCCATCTGTCAGCTAAAGTTGGCCAAAACTGGGTAACAGCAAGAAAAGAATCAAGGTGCTCCAATGGCCAAGCCAAGGCCACACCTAAACTTGTTTAAACTGCTGTGGTGGTGATCTATTTGCAACTCAGATGGCCTGAAAGTACGTTATAGTCTTACAATATTAGAGAGAAAACCTCAATAATCAGACGATTCCTTAGATGCAAACACCTGAACCACTTGTCAACTGTGGTAAGGAAGAACTCCCCTTTAGCAGGAAGGGACCTCTGGCAGAATTAAGGATGGACAGACACCTACCGCAACCAGTTGATACTAACGTGTAAAGTAATACATAATTTTAAATCTATTTTAGGTTTCAGGTTTGTGTGTCTTTCCACAGTTCTTAAAATATACTCCTCCACTCATACGCTGTGGATTACAGCTGTGGGAGCTAAACCCACAGACATCTGTAAAGATGGTTGTCTCACAGTACGAGACAAAACAATGGAAGGACTTTTTTGCTCATCATTAGGATGAACGCAAAACAGCAGCAGATGGGAGCTGTCACTGAGTCAGCTGACACTGCACGCATCCTGCTCTTCACGTGTACAGAATTTAATAAAAACAAAGAAAGAGCAGGTAGAGCTGCTGAGCAGATATTAAGACTCTGTGTGATTATATGTACTGGCTTGTAATGTTATAACTTTCTGGTTTTAGTGTCCTAAACTCTATGCGTACCTGTCTGAAGGTACGCATAGAGAAATATGACCCAGTGGGGAATAAATCATCTTTACCTTTTTTGCTCAAAGACACCAGAGGAGCTGGACAGACTGACAGACCTGAAAAAGTGCACTGAATCCTGCTTCATACAGATAGGAGTCAAAGTTAGAAGGAGCGGGAAGATGAAGGGAAGTAGAAAAGAGGGAAATTGGAGTGATTCACTTCGGAAAACTGCAAACAAAACAAAGGAAGACATCAAGAGAAGAAGAATGGAATAAGCAACAGTTGGATCGTGGTCTGAGTTTGCAGCTAAAAGGCTCACAGACACACGCAGTCAGATGTGGTTTGCTGCTATACTTCGCATGCATACATACAGAATGCAGAGAGACGTTTTGGTTAACCATAACTAGTTGAGAATACTGTGGTCGGTAATGCTGTGTTTACTGAATTTTTTCTATGATTCAGCTGTTGTTGCACAACATCACGCCCCCACCATACACAGAGATATATTGTGTTCATTGTGTCTGCTTCTATGTTTTTCTGCATCTGTCAACTGAGATAGCTTCACAGCTGCTCAGGACAGAGCCAAGATACAAAAGAGACGGAGCAGAGACTCAGGAGAAACTTCTGTGTACCCGAAAACTTCTGTCACTCCTTGAGTGATTAGAAGTGGTCTTATCTTAGCAGGGTATAGTAAAAAGAAAAAAAGATGACAAAACATCCTTTTTTTCTATTTACGTAAGTCAAGGCTGAAAGAATTGAAAATTGAAACTGTGAAAATAATTAGAAGTAGAACGCCTGAACTATATGGACAAAAGCATTGGACCATCTCCACTTTATAACTGCAGGAGATTTCTGACATTGTAAATCATAGGTGTCAAACTCTGGCCCGCGGGCCAAATTTGGCCCGTAGCCTAATTACATTTGGCCCGCAAAGCCATACCAAATTATTATTAGAGCTGGCCTACTGGTATTATACAGCTAATATATATATTGTTTAGTATTAAGCTTTGCTTGTTCCATATTCAGTTTTTCAGCAAAACTTGTTTGAGTCCATAAGAAGAGATTCATTCTTAAATCTGGAGGAAGATTTTTTTTTTCCAATAAATATTAATGTTAGCCCGCGACCTTGTTCCAGTTTTGAATTTTGGCCCACTGTGTATTTGAGTTTGACACCCCTGTTCTAAATCCATATGCTCTGTTTGGGTGGGTCAAGTTCTTCCACAGCCTTTGTGAACCAGTCATGTTGGACCAGAAAAGGAACTAATATGTCTGTTAATGTGACGCATCCTCTCACTGGAATAAGTTGCCCAGGCCAACCCCAGAAAAACAACCCTGTATTATTATCCCTCTTCCACCAAACGTTACACTTGGCAGAGTGCAGTCAGGGAGATGACGTTTTTCTGGTATTTACCAAACTCAGACCCGTCCGTCAGATAGAGAAGCATCAAAACCGAAGCAAAGCACTTCCTCACAGGAAGTCACGCTACATGGGTTTTCCCTTTTTTCGTTGTATTAATGTAGGGTCTTTACCTTACAATACGATATGTGGCACTATAGCTGCTTTTCCATTGCATGAACTTTTCCCATAAACAAGAAACAATTTCAAAGGTTTCTCCCTATAAGGTGGGAAAACTTGTTATAAAACTTAAAACTGCTTACTGAGGTACACTTTATACCTTAGACACGGTTGTTTGCTGCTTGGAAGCACAACATATAAACTTTGGCCCTTATGGCCTGAGAAAGAAAGAGAGAGAGCAGCACAGGTAGAGTGAGGTAGACAGGGGTAAATGGACCGGTTCATATAATACTTTAGTTTTACTCTACTAGAGCTCTCAAAGCACAACATGCCTCATTCAGACACAAAACTGCTTTCTATCTGACATTTACATTCCAGTGAATGCATCAGAAGGAACTTGGGTTCAGTATCTTTCCCAGTGATGCTTTCGCATGTAGACTAGAGCAGCCAGCGATCAAAGCACCAACCTTCTGATTAGTAGATATGACCTGCACGACCTAAGCAACCGTCACCCTGAGCGAAGCGGCGAATCAGAGAAACAAACAATACTGTTTAACTTCTTTTCACTGCAGTTATGTTTAGAAGCTAAAATAAATGTGCTGACAATTTCGCACACAACCTTGCAATAAGCTAACACATGGAAGATGTTTTTGCACAGGTTTTATCCGATGGCTACTCTTTGGTTGTGCACTTTTTTCACACATAAAGCCCTGAACTTGGACTTACCAGACAGAGGTGCATGTGGGACTGCAATTGTCAGATCATTTTAGCTGGTTTGATCAAGTCCACATGTTCTCTTACTGAGCTGATGTCTAAACGGTGTAGCTTATATTCCTGTGTATTTACCATTAGCAAGCGGGTGTCTTTTGTACAGCATCCTGCATGCTCTATACTAGCAGTTCCTCCCTTAAACCCACACCATGTATTTCTAGTAGTACAACTTTACTTAACAAAATACCTTAGAATTAATTTCTGGACCTGGTTTCAAGCTCCTGGCTGATTTCCTGCTGTGTGCTACATGTGAGAAAGCCCTGAGAAAAACATCCAGACCCGATTCTGACAAAGTTCAAATGCAGAAACAACCACACAGACCTGCAGCTCTGACACACAGAACAAGCAGGGGAAACACCCGGGGTCAGCAGAGATCCTGGTCCTTAAGTCTCATATGTAATAGCAATAGCAATTTTATTTTTATAGCACATTTCATTACATGTAAACTTAATGTGCTTAACAAAACCTGTGTAGGTTTACAGTGCCCTAAGGCAAAAAAACAAACAAACAAAATAAATCAACAGCACCTTTTAAAACGATGGCCTGGGTGAATAAAAAGGTTTTGAGTCTGGTTTTGAATATGTGCACAGCTGTTATTGATCTCAGGTCAGCAAACACCATGTTCCAAAGATCAGGACCACAATAACTGAAAGCACCTTCAGTACACTAAGATGTGGTTCTGGGAACATTTAAAAGATCTGAACCTGGTGACTGGAGAGGTCTGACTGAGTTGTAAACAGTGAGCAGGTCAGAAACGAACTGGGGGGCCAAACCATCAAGAGCTTTGTGAACTAACAGAAGAATTTGAAAAGTACCTGTAAGGATTCTGGCCGCTGCATTTTGAATCAGCTGAAGTTGTTACAGTAATCTAACCTGCTTGGTATGAAAGCATAGACCAATGTGATTATCAAAGCTGAGATGACTGTCCAATATGATGCCAAGGATCCTCACTTGCTCTCTGCCTCTGTTCATTTCTAAACCTTTAAAAAAGATCCTGGGAGAAAATGGTCCTAGTATTTTAGTTGTCTATCCCCCAAAAGGTTGTTCATAGTAAAGGATAATAACTAATCTACAAAGTGGTTTTTATCATTAACCATTCCCTAAACTAGTCATTTGAGTGAAATGATCTTTTAATTCTGAGCTCTAAAATCTGCCTTGGCTTTTAATTCAATGATTTCTTCCATAATTTAATGATCTGTCAACAACTGATTTATGTTTCCCAGATTTTTTATAAAGCTAAACTTGTCCCATACAGCTTTATTACCTTTTCTCAGATCCACAAACACAAGCTTATAGTCAGATAAACACAAAACAGACACACAAAAGTCACAGACTACCGCAAACATGCAGGATGGATGTGAATAATTTAAATTATTTGTTTTTCTCTGTTCTTGAGAAGTTAAACAAGACATTCAGCCCCTTGATTGCATTTAATCTAAAAAATCAGGAAACAATTGTCTTTTCTCTTGTGGGATCAGAAACACACAGAACTGTTCTCTTTGGTGACAGCCAATCAGCATTAACACTAATAATAACAGAAGTATTACTGATGGAAAATGTAATAGTATAGTCAAGCCATGTCTGCTGTTATGAGATAGTGGAGACAGTGGTGAGACATCAATAAAATGGGAAAGAATTTAGGTGGTTGACATTAAACCAAGATCATAATTTGGACTCAAACACAAGACACCACAACATGGAATGAGCCGCAGTCTGCCAAACAACAAGGATGCTCAAGTAAGCCCCATACTGTTGTTTTAGAGGAGGATTCCTGGGAGCTTTTGTACTAGACAGATGTTAGATGCACGAATCATTCACATGCATGCTCTGTAACAGCTGGAAATGTCCTTCCACTGCTGTAAAACACCTGAGCTCTCTCACCATCTTTTGATTCAATTCAATTCAATTTTCTTTATATAGCGCCAAATCACAACAAAAGTTGCCTCAAGGCGCTTTATATTGTACAGTAGATACAGAGAAAAGCCCAACAATCATATGACCCCCTATGAGCAAGCACTTTGGCGACAATGGGAAGGAAAAAACTCTCTTTTAACAGGAAGAAACCTCCGGCAGAACCAGGCCATCTGCCGCGACCGGTTGGGGTGGGAGAAGGAAAACACCCCAGCCTCTTGCACATTATAAGAGGCTCATTATGGGAGTTATCAAAGAGCAGTGTTCGATATGGATGCTAAATTTCCCTCAGTGCATTTGCAATTCTAAACATGCTGCCATATTGAGTGTAATTACATTACCAGGCAGTAAATATATGTAGATACATAATTATTTCACCATCAGAGATCCCTTGAAAAGACCCAAATCAAGAGTTAATTAATGAAACCGCCATTATATGATTATCTTTTGTGCCACAGAACTCAGTATGTGTTCATTAAAAATATATTATTGCACTGGTAACATGTTCCTTAACCACAGTAAATTTGGGCAAGGTAGTTTACTTTGAGCCAATACCGCAGCTGCTAAACAAGACTGGTCCCCCCCACACACACACACACACACAAAACAAAAACCACAATCCCAGAGATGAAGCACTTTTAGTTTGTTTGGTTTTTTTAATGTAAGGACTTCTAACAGCCAGTGTGTGTAAATGTGTGTAGTTCGATGGGGCAGAACTCAACATCCTGATAACCAAGAGAAGGAAGGTTTCTAAAATGTTTATAATGTTTCTATAAACTGCATTTGAACAGAAGTCTTGATCCTTTCCTAAAACTATTAAGTAGTTTGTGCCTAACCCAACCCTAAAAATGATCCAAAACACTTCATCTCCTGGTCAGCTACTACCCTCCATATCTTATATGAACATTTGTGATGTGGAAACACTCCTGCATGTTGTTTCAGCTATGAACAAACCACCAATATGACCGTTTAGTCAGATGACCGGTGAGCCAACACTCAATAGAAAACAATTTTGTTTTAATCTGCATCTGCATAAATAGTTCTAACAAGTGCACTGTTTGTCCCTGTTTAAGTAAAGTTTTATAAACACAACAGAACTAAGTGCTTTCAAAAAATCACTGAGGATCTTTCTTTTATTGCTACATTGGCCCTGATGTGTGTCACACTGATTTGTAACAGAAGGATAGCAGCAAGCGTCAAAAGGAGGATTTACAAGCCTCTAGCGAGAGCCGGTATGACGTATGGTTTGGGGACGGTGGCACTAACGCACTAAAACAACGGGAGACTGAGCAGAATAAGTTTCCCATTTTTTGTATATTTTCCACTGTTTCTTTTATCTTGTTGCTCATGTTAAGCATTTTGTGATGCAGATTTGCAAAGTGCCCTAGTTTATTTCTATTATTCTAGATGTTTCAGTTAAATAGAGTCCTTGTAATTCACTCAAGCGCATGACAGAATGCGCTTGAGTGAATTACAAGGACTAATAACATTTCTTGTATAAACAGCTTGTTTTGTGTAACTGCAAATAAAGGAGTTCATGGATGTGTGTCCTGATGTTGCACGCTCTTTAAAGTGCTGCACTGAGAGTGTCCTTTAGGACAAGAACGTCTGATGCGCTGCATTTTGTGAGTAATGGAGGTAAGGCTGTTTCTCTTCAGCGTTGTTATTGAGTTATTGTTTACATTAACGTGCCTGCAGTGAGACAGACACGCACACACAGACGCCACTGTGACAACTCGCTGAAACCCGCACTCTGAGTGTACCATTGTGTCTCCAGAAATCAACGTCAGCGATGACCCGCAGGCAAACAAGCCACAGGGGCCCACCACTGGTTTCAGCAGGTCCAAATTAAAACACATCTACTGCTTTCACTTCTAAAACTTGCAGCAGAAAATAGGCTTTGTCTTCACCAGCGAGACCAGAATTTAAAAATACTGAAACTAAGCAGATGTTATGTGGTTAGCTGGACTAACACGCTGTGTTTTAATTTCACTGGATACGGTGGAGAGTGAGACCGGCGAGAGATGGCAAACACATTAGAGAAGACACACGCAGACACACATGTATACAAAAGGAGCGGGGGTCCGAGAAGAGGTGTCTCTGAGGAGAAGGGCTGACATATGGCCAGCAGACCACTGCGCTGGGTGGGGCAGGGTGTGTGTGTGTGTGAAGGTGGGGCTGTTGAATGGTCTGACTGAGGGTGCAGATGAATAGACCAGTGGTTAGAAACAGTTGAAACGCAATATTCATTTTCACTGTTGCCCTGCTGCTGTTTTGTGTGTGTGTGTGTGTGTGTGTGTGTGTGTGTGTGTGTGTGCGCGCGTGTGTGCCTTGTGTTTTGAGCTAACAAGTTTCTCTTTGTTTCTCTCTTTAACTAAGAACAAATATTATATTGCATGTTATCCTATAAAGTTCTCATTAAAGTTAATTTGAATATAAAAGAAAGTTGTTTTATTAGTATTTTCTCTCCTGGTTAAACTGCACCGTGTTTTCTCCCTAGTTTGTGAATGGGTTTAGCAGGTCTCCTGTGTCCTCAGTCTGCTACAGTGTAAAAAAAGAATCTGTAAACGAGATCAATGGGGACCTTCAGATAAAGTAGAAGCAGGTCAACTCGGAGGGTCAGCTTCATTTTATCAACATGTGGGAATTCCTCCACTCTGCAAGCCAATTCCTAAACATAAACACATACAAACACACACACATACACACACACAGAGCCAGGGGTTGTTTGATGGGCAATTTGACTGAATGGCCTATCGTCATGGTTACAGCAGCACTCCATCAGTCCATTCAAGGAACAGATGGCCGATGTGCAACAGGAGGCATATGTTTCAATGAACGCATGTGCGTGCACACACACAAACACACACACTGACTTGTATTCAGGCAGACACATAAACACACACTCATGACACTCTTAGCCTCTTATACACCCACACACATGAGCGCGCACACGCACACACGCATGGATGCGCCCCGCTCAGAGGGAGGGTATTGAACAACCAGCAGCATATGTTCCACTAGTCAGAGAGCATTCATTCAAGGACAGACAGGGGTGGGGTGAGGGGCTGTGAAGGGATGGGCAAAAGGCAAAAAGAGTGAGCGAGGGAGAGGGATGGATGGAGGTGAAAAGAGATGAAGTTGGTGGGGGAGTGAGGTGGGAACTGATTGGACGAGAGCAGGAGACGAAGGAGGGAGTGGTCAAAGAGCTCCTGCCCACATTTGGAGCCAAAACAGTTGCAGAAAGTGCTGGAGTGCATCGTTTGGCTAAGGCTTCCAGGTTGAGTATCATGTTTTCTTGAAATTGTGTAATGAAGTACGTTCGATCTCATTTGGTGGGTGTGTCATTAGTGTGACCCAATCAGAAGCAAAACGTGTGTAAAGCCCCGCTGTAATAACTTGTGGTAGAGGTGAGACTTTTGTTATTGTACCACAGAAATGATATATGTTCTACAATCTGCGCTATTAAAAATTTTGATGGAAAAAGGAGTTAACCCAGATCACAGAGGTGTGATTCCTGATTTATTTATGGCATATTTTTAAACTTTTTTAAACTTATGTGTTTTCAGATTGGCAAACAAAATGTAATAATAGACAGAAACATTTAGAGTACATCATAAAAAAAAAAAGTTCATTCATCATTTAAGTTTTTAAATGATCATTTCATTTATTAAGGCCCTATATGATGCCACCTTTGAGAGCAAGAACTGCAATCAAGATCTGGAACTTTGCATTTACTTGTGTTAAATCTTTCTCTAATATTAAGACATGCAAACTTGCAAAAACCAAAGAAGAAGAAGACAAAAAACAGGAGGGGGCAAATACTTTCCCACAGCACGGTCAGTTAAGTATTTGCCTCAAGGTGTCTGCAGCAGTAAATGCTGCTAACTCTCTTGAATGTAGTGATCAGAGATGGATAACTGCAATACAATCAAAGCCTATAATAGAAAAAACAAGACGTATATATTCCCTGTCATAGATGATTTGCCACAACATTCCATTAGTTGCTTGTTCCTCTAAAAAAATAACTATTAGGAGAAGCAGAGTGACGCCACTCATAACATACGGGTACTTGGTCACTTAAAGGATTAATTATTACTGCACATAATTATGAAGCTGCCACAGGTGCAAAACAAACTGTTAACTGCAAATAAACTCATTCATTTTATTGTCACACTACTGACACTATTTGTGGAACAGTAGTAACAAAGCTTTTATTTTGAAAATATTATGAGGCATTATGGTTACTTAAGTTCACAAATCTCAACTGAAAACTAGATGAAATTCTCACTGGCTTGAAAAAGATTGGGCTGCTAGAGGAATGGAAGTAGTTCCATGCTCTCAGATTATAACTGATAAAATTCATAACAGTCTGAGTGCATTTTCACTATTTAGCAGATAAACTGTGTTTTATTCTGTGTAAGTGTGATCAGCTGTGAAACTCTCAGAAGAAAGCGTTTGAATGTTAAGCCTTCATTTAGTTGGTGTGGAGGCCAATAGATTTTAAACAAAAAGAAAGATCAGAGAAAGCTAAAAGGTTCTTTCATCTGCTTTCTCTCCTCAGTTGGTGTCTGCTCACATTACTCTACTTCTCTCCCTTTACTCTGTGGTCTTCCCTTTTTTAGTCACCTCCTCCCTCTGTGTGTCCAGTTCCACAAACTTGCTGCTATTAGGAAGCAATATGAAGCGTCCTCGAACTGGTTAACCTCTCTCACATGCACATACACACACAAATATACACACATGCACTCACTGAACAGTCTGGGAGTTGTTCCCTCTGTGTTTTGGCTGCAGCTAAAGAAAGCAGTTTGTATTTATAGACTCTGCTGTAAATACACGAGGGTTATATTTGTTCACTATGGCTTGGTGTATTT
This sequence comes from Haplochromis burtoni, assembly GCF_018398535.1. Lineage (NCBI taxonomy): Eukaryota > Metazoa > Chordata > Actinopteri > Cichliformes > Cichlidae > Haplochromis > Haplochromis burtoni. Next base: position 2,998,042 of record NW_024582372.1, read on the forward strand.
TTGGATGCCTGTGTCTGTTCAATGAGTGCCTTTGTAAAATCGAGTAAAACAACAACAAAATAACAGAGCACTTTCTGTTACCAAAGTCCTGTTTTTGTGTATGTTTACGCAGACAAACACACACAAACACACAACATTATATTTCATTTCCTGTGCTTTTCTTCCCCATAAAGAAGACTCAACGCTCATAATGTGACAGTCTAAACAAATTTAGGCCCTCACAACATGAGCAATGCCAGGACCACACACACAAACACACAGAACCAGCATGTACATGTAAACAATACTGATATCAAGATTGGGCTCCATGATCATGACAAATGTCAGGAGTCACCAATGTTCTTAAAAGTTGTTATTTTTCTGTTCTTTTATCTGAATGCCAAACATGTATTGTTTTAATGGTGTGACTGAGCTGAATTAAGCAATATACGATGTGTGATTGTATGAGGTACAGTCACTGTTCTCTCTGAACATTAACTTATACATTAGTTGAATAAAATATGATCTGCTTGAATAAAATATGTTGAACAAAATATATATGCGTATATATATGCCGTTGGTCCCTGGAAATAAAACATCTTCTCACATCTCCTCACTTTTATTAAACATCTTTTAGAAAGCGAGATATAGTCATAGTCACTATATAGAGTCTAATACATGGACTTCACTACGGAAGGGGAAATTGTACCAAATGGAAAGGATGTGCAGCATGTTATAGTGCTAACAAGTGAAGAAAGCGTGTTTAGAAGACGGAAGGAGGAGCTGATGAATGCAGAAATGATAGAAAGAGGAGGGCAGTTAGTGAGTCAGGTCTGACTACAGATGATTATCAAGAACGATGTGTGGGCGCATCACACAGGTTGGATGGGATTACATCATGGATCTGCTCTGAGCCCCTTCTTGCCTGCAGGAGTGATCGACATGTGAGGTCAGGCAGGAGTCTCTGTGGACTCGGATGTTTGTAGATGACATTGCGATCTGTAGTGCAAGTAGAGAGCAGGTGGAATAAAGTCTGGAATAAAGTTTCTCTTCTCTTGAGAGTAGCAGTCTGCTCCCAAGAGAAGAGAAATAAAAGTCAGTAGAAGCAAGATAAAAAACAAGATTGAAGACTGGAAAAAGACGAAGATTCAAGGAGCAGAGGCTGCTCAAGTTCTCATTCAACCCATCCCCATTAGCTACAATCTTTACAAATATCATTCTAAAATGTCCAAAGTGAGTAAAGTAAGTAAACATATATGATTTTAAAAAGCTCATTTAATAATAATAATAATGGATTGCATTTATATAGCGCTTTTCGGGGCCCTCAAAGCACTTTACAATACCACTATTCATTCACTCTCACATTCATACACTGGTGGAGGCAGCTACAGTTGTAGCCACAGCTGCCCTGGGGCAGACTGACAGCATGGATACAGAAACTGATGAGTTACTAGCTGTAAGCTCACAAGTTTATCACGCTTTTTAGGGGATATCACCTACTGATGCCACTACTTTGACTTCATTGAACACCTAATTTGATATTAGTCAAACAAAATAATTAACTCTGAATCAAGTCAGGCTACAGCCAACAGACAACAACTTGCTTCAGAAGCCTAAATAAAAACAAATGTAAAAAAAAAAAATTCTACATATTTGCACAAGTCTTGGCTGAGCAGGTTTCATGCGCCTAAAAATTGATGCATGGACCTTTTTACTCTCATTAAAGATGTTGGCTACTCACAGGCTCCTCCCTCTCTTTAAACTGACAGCCTTCAACCTCCACTTTCCTTTTTGCTGCATTAGTTAGTCTGGCATTTGCACGGTGTGTGTGTTGCTCAGTAGAACACAGCTACAAAAATTTATTGAGAACCCAAAATGGGATACAAACCAGATTAAAACTTGGGAAGGGCTAGATTTGACCCGCTAGCCTGCAGTTTAACACATGCATGGACTGTAGTGTGGAGACAGAACAATGCTGGCATCTGAGAGCTGCATAATCACAAATGAAACTAGTAAATCATCAATAACACTGATGATTTATTAATTTCATGCCATGACACAGCAGTTGTTGCTGGAGTGTGTAACATGTTAAAGATGACCTTTAAGCTGAAAAATGTCAACTTTATGTTGTAACTGAAGCATTTATTTTGAATTTTATCAGCATGGACCTGTGCAAACGTTGACAAAAACAGAGATAACAATCAATTGCTTTTATCCTACACACTGAAGAGCATTACCTTGTTACACCTGCCTTTGGCCGAGTGTACCATTCACATAATTGAAACCTTTGAGCTCTCTGCTTATGTTGAGGTGGTTTTGTGATCCCCATATCCATTTAGGTCCAGGCCACTGTGTCCACATATGAATGCCACAAGGGTTTAAATCAAAACCCTTCTTTGTCCAACTGGGCTGCATAAGCGGGCGCCTGGTTTGATGACTGTAGTGGGTAGAAAGCCTCAGAAAGTTTAGATAAGAGAGAAAGTGTGCGACACAAAAAGAGCAGACAGCCCATAGAATGAACGCCACCAGAGAGGAAAGAGGCCTGAGCCCATCTGAGGGAGGAGGCCTCAAAAAAGGAGGTTTGACTGTCTATTTGTCTCACTGCTACTGGAAGGACCACGCCCAGACCTCTACCACACACACTCACATACACACACACACACAAACAGGAAGCACTTCTGTCGGGCAGCCAACAGGGTTTCCTTCGGTTGAGGGAAGACTAGCACTGCTCACACTGCTTGTGTTTTCCCCCTTCCTCTCCTTTTCCCCTCATCCTGTTTTTCTGTTGTTTTATCTATTCTTAGCCATCACCCCATTACCCTGCCGCGTTTCCTTCGCTTCTCATCTTTCTCAGTGTTTACTCCTCCTTTAAACTTCTCCATATCCCTCTGCCATTTTTTCTTCCCCTCTTCCTCTCTCTTTAACCTTCCATTCCTCACTTCCTCTTCACCACAGAAAACATCCCTCCTCCTGTTATTGTTATTATCTAGAAGGGGTGACTGGATCCGAGTTATGCATGCATGCTGCGTGCCCCACCCTTGGCCTCCTCCTAACACACACACCCACACCCACTCAACTCACCGCAGCTACTAACCCCAAAACACCCACACGCTTTGTTGTTTCTTCTGCTGCCACTGGCCTGAGACGAAAGACAGGGAGCGGATGGTGCAGTCACACCCCGCTTGGTATGACTGCAACGAACGCTGGCCATTGATCGGTACCTCTACCCAGCCCCTTTGACCCATCAAAACTCTAACAACTAGATCACACGATTATCTTTTAAACACAGGATAGTGCCACATCAAAACCATGAAAAGGCTCCCAAGTCATGTTTATGTTCCGATCATAATCCACGAATACACAACTGGATGAAACAGTTTTAAATCAGTAACATAGCTCTCCACAGCTTCATAGCTTTCCACAAAACCTGTTTTCGCACATGCAGCTCTGAATGGAGACAGCAAACGTCTGATGCAGTCAGATCAGACAACACTGAACCTGCCAGCTCCCTGATTAAAACTATCTGTGTTGTCTTACAGCATCAGTTTGTGCCCATATGGAAATAACAGTGGAGGAATTTTGGCCCACTAGTCTTTCAGGAGTTGTTTTAATTCAGCCACGCTGAAACGGCCTGTTTCAGGTCATGCCAAAGCATCCCAACTGGATTTAAGTCCAAGATGTGATGCTGCATACCCCAACATAACTCCACCAAATATTTTCATTTCCTTTATGTCCTTTTTGGTCAGCAGTGGTTTTCCCATGGATGCCAATGTTTCCCGGTCTTTTTCTAATCGTTGAATCATGAACTCTGACCCTAACTGAGGAAACTGAGGCCTGCAGTTCTTTAGCAGTTGTTCTGGGTTCTGTTGTGACGTCCGGCATAAGTCATCAATACTCTTGAAGTAACTATGCTAGACCTTCCTGAGAAGGTTGTACTATAATGGCTCTCACTGAGTCCTAAAACCTTAAGAATGGTTTTGCAAACCTGTCCAGACTGATAAATGGCAGCAACTTTGTTTCTCAGCCATTTGGTTAGATCATGGCATGTGTTACTTTATAAGATCTTTTCCTATTTCACTTTGTCAGACAGTTCCAGCTTTATTGAAGTCATTTCTTGATTCATCAGGTCTGTCAGTAATCACGCCTGAGCGTGAAATTAAACTCATTAACATGTGATTAATCACATTTAATTCAAGATTTAACAAGGAGGGAAATTTCAAATAGCTCTTTTTGCCTTAATAAATAAAATCATAATTTCAACAACTGTATTTTGCATTTACTTGGGTTGCCTTTGTCTAATATTAAAGAAGAAGAAGAAAATGGATGGATGGATCTGAGACACTTAAGTTTGTAAAACATGCAAAAATAAAAAATAGAAATCGCAGCACTGTAAATGCATGAAGGCACAAATTTATTTGCAGGCCATGAAGGATTTGGTTCATACATAATCCTCTTCAAATTCTTTCTTTTCTGTTGTCTTAGTTGAATTCCAGGGATGTCAAACTCGTTTTACATTGTGGACGCACGAAGCCCACTTTGATTTTAAATGAGTCGCACCAATGAAACTCTCTCCATCAATGCAAGGATGTTTAACTACAGATTTATCTCCAGAGATATCTTAAAATAAAGAAGTGCAATTTATACTTTATGTCTCCGTTTTTGTTTCTGATAAAGAAACTGAGCTGTATTAAAGAAAGAAATCAGTACGACGACTTGGGCTAAAATTGTAAGAAATGAATGTGTGAAATTACATTATTAGCATTATTTCTAGTAGCTCATTTCCCGGACTGTTCTGCAATTATAAAGCTGAAAGTTTTTAATTCACAGAAAATAGCTTTTTTCCCCCCCAACTTGGAACACATTGCAAAAAAAACATACATTTCCATGGTAGATATTAAAAAAAGAAAAGGTTTTGTTCTGTCATTTAATCGTTTATCTATTACTTAATTTCTTTGGTGTAGTGAAAGATGGCTACGAGGGAGGAAAAGATGTAAAACCTACTAAAATAAAGTTAAATTCACAAGATTTATATTGTTCAGTGGGCCAGATTGATCTCTGTGCCGGGCCAGTTCTGGCCCCCGGGCCTTGTGTTTGACATCTCCGATCTAGCCCACATGCAAGACCCAAAGGTTTTGAAACCTTGACTAAGGTTTCTTGTGTATGCACACATAATCTTTGACCCATATGTCCCACAGGCTTTACAACAAGGTAGCACAATTTATCGCACCTTTATTACCGTCAGTCGGTTCCTTTAAAACACACCGTTCACAGTAGTGATCTGAATATGAAATGGATTGAGCTTTTGTATCTATACTTTGATTTCCTTCTATTTTTTTCCATTTACTGACTAATGTCACGCTTCTTTTATGATCTGCTTATGAGCACATGAATGCGCACACACAGGAATGAGAGCACTCAGGCCTGGGGAACTTTCTCTGCATCCTTTTCCTCTCTGCTGGGTTTTACAACAATTATGGTCCTACAGGAAGGTGGGCAAGCTGACTATACATTCCTCAACAACTTCACAGATGCAACAGCAATTTGATCTGCACACACTCAGTACTGATGATGGTATTCTCACTGAGTGGGAAAATACTTTAAGCTGTTTCTAAGTGGTGCGAATAAGCCCTGAGAGGTCAGCTTCACCACGGTGCAGTGATGTCTCAGAGGAGCACCAGCAGCCCTGAGATCTTTAGAACAAATTGCAGGTTCATGTTCACAGGTCATTTGTTAAATCCTATGTACACAAGGTCTAAAACTGGAAAACCGTGCTGGCATTAAGAGAAATTTAAATCTGATTAAAGAATCACACGACTGTCAAGACCTTTGCTTTGCTACAGCGCACTTTCTGAAAGCTTCTCCAAGAGTTTTCCGTATTTCTCCATTAGAGCAAACCAACAGAAGTGCGTGTGTCTTAAAAACAGGCTCTCCAGTGGCCTCGCTTTGTTTCTCACACCTCACCTATGGTATCCCATTACTGAACTGTATGAAGCAGTGTGCCACTGATGTCCCATCTCATTTGATATTTGATACCAGTATTACTGTTTCTCTAGTTAATCCCATTCCTTTGAAAGGATTAAGGCACTGTACACAAACAGCTTTTAAGATCTTCGCCTTTTTATTGTTTGAGATAAGACATAAAAACAGCCTCAAGGGTTACCTGTTAATCCACCTCTCAGATGTAAGATGGAAGCGTCTCATTTACTGCTTGTTTGATGGCTTCATGCTGTTCATTTTGTGTAATAGTAAAACAGGTTTTCCTGAGATTAAGCCGAGGCTGGTGACGGACGAAACTGACAAATGAAACGTCAGACACATTCCAAACCTCTTCATTCCTCCCTCTCTAAATCCCCATTCATTTACCTCCTGCATCCTTTGGACAAATACTCCTGACAGCTCATTCACTAAGCAGTTTGTTCAGAGAAATTAGATTCCTCCTCTTCTTTCACCGTGTCTTTCCCATCCTCTTAACTGCCAAAGTCCTCCCCTCTAATCCTTGTCGAGTTATGTTCCTGGAGCTGGAGGTTGCGGCCATCTGAGAGGAGAGGAGATGAGTTAGAGAAGAGGAAACTGTAAACTGACATTTTTGTGCCATATTCTGCTGCTACCTCGGAGCCAGCTGGTATTTCCCTCTGTTGTTATACGCTCGACCTCTGGGCTTCGGAGGGCGTCTTGTGTTCTGATTTCCTCGATCGTGGTCGTCAGGATAAAATGAGTGAAAATGACGACCTCCTTCGCTGTGTCCTCCTCTCGCCCACGGCCCGTCTGTGCTTTCATATTCTCTTCGAGCTTCCATTTCTTCCTCTCGCTCCCTCCGTCCCCGTCCACGCCAATGGCCACCCGTCGTCTCCTCTCTTTCCCTCCAACACGTACCACCACTGGGAGCCCAACCTGAGGGTAAGACACAAATCTCCGTACACCGTGCTTCTGTAACATCCAAAAATGCAGCAAACAGGTTTTAGACACATTCAGTCCAGAGATTTGGACGTGCGAGTTATTAATTCATTAAATTGCTTCGAGTGATTCTTGGTCACGTGAGGGCATTAACAAAACTCTGGCATTTTATCACCTTTTATGTTGTTTTGACGAATTCGAGAACAGTTGCCGTTTACCTCATTTTATAATTCACAGACTGTATCCAAAAAATAGATGAGCCCACAGTGACATGATGTACTCTTTTGAAGCACTGAGGTGCACATTTCAGCTGCTGATGTCCAACTTTCTTATATGGTAGCAGGCTGGAAATCTGACTCCACCCTGGGTCACTCAGGCTAACCATGTGTTTTGGGAGGCAATCACCATATCAGATTGTCTCTATATGATTAAAGCAATCACTTAAATGATGTGATTGGAAGTCTAGTGTAGAAAATAGTTTAGAAATCAGTAAGTTGTGTGTTTTTAGCAAATGAATGAGAGCTTAAAATAAGAGTGAAGAAAGGTCCAGAGAGTCTTTATGACTCCATGACTGTACAAAAGATGTACAAAAAATATTTTTATTAGAATATTATATGAGCTACATTAGCATGATACTTCATTTTTAATAACATGGTTCTCTTTGATACTGGCAGATATAAAGCAACTCAACTGAGCCTGGAATGAAAGTTATCCAGATTACAAGACAAGCCCAAGTTCTCCAGATATCCTAAGGCTATCTGTGCCAAATTGAAAGCAGACCATAATTATCCTTACGCCACCGTCAAAGTGACGTCCAGTCTGCACCTGCCACCTGACATTTATTTAAATTAGGATGACAATTTGGGCACCAGCTTAACTCACCTGGTGAAGCAGGTGAGCATGTACCGCAAGGCTGAAAGCAGCCAAAAGCTTTTGAGTCTGACTGCATGTCTTCCCCCTCTCCCAGTTTTCCTGTCTAATCGCCACTGTTCTATCACATAAAAGAGAAAAAAACTCTCAAATAAAACATATAAATAAATGGGACCACAAAAGAAACATCATGTTGTACTAAAAATACTTTAAAAGAGTTTATTGAGACCATAAACTCATGAGGAAAGTGTCATGAGGAGGAGGGCCATTTACTTGTGGACTTCTAAACAATTAGACTGAGAGGAGGAGCTCCTTGGGAACGGCTTTTTTTTTTCAGATCCAGAGACGACGATCTTTTATATACATTCTGTGTTTTAATAAGAGTTTATTTAGAGTCTGTGATAGGACTTTACTGAAACCAGTAAATGATAATAACTTTGACTAATGCTTGAAATCCGCAGTCTTAAATGTAAATGTTAATCAGTTCGAACTGTATCAACATTCGTCTCGTCCTCTCTCAAACATACACAGATATCCATCTTGCCTTTCAAGTCTTCCCACAATTATGTGACAACAGCCCACAAAACAGCAAAAATTAACAATTTCAGGCAGGACGCACACAATCATCAAGTTTGCATTAACTGTGTCGACAGCCGAATTATGATAGGACAGAATACTTTCATCGCACTGAGAGTTTATACAGCTTTCCTTACAAATAACAAAACATCCCCGGAGCAGCTTTTTATTGCTGCACGACTGATTATGAAATTGATCTGCTGGCAGGAACAGTTTCTCTGGGCGTGTTCAGCTGCCACTAAAATCTATTGTTGGATTCACAGAAGCCTGGGACTTGCCATACACTTAAGAAACTCTGACAGATGTGGAACGTTTTATGCCAATTACAAAGTGCTCAAAATAAAACATCAAGTCCAACTTTAGAGTTTACCAAACGGGAGCGGCGCATTTGGCTAAATCAGACCGCCATCTTCACATCCATCCAGTGCCTGAATGTGAAGGTGCAGAAAAAGAGTATGTAACACATGCCATGAGCACGAGAGTAATGCGTCAGCAAGGCCACAAGGACCACAATCTTTTTAAAGGTGTTTTATGTCTTGCAGAAAAAAGGAGGAGCTAAAGAAGGGAAACATTAGAAGTTAGGGTAAATATTTTATTGCGAATATGTGTAGCTCTGATAAGAATGCATGAAAATAAGGTTGTTTACAATTACATCTTGTCTTTTTGAACAGATATAAGCTGGAGAGACGTGGAAGAGGAGCTACACTGGATTCACTGTAATTGCGAGGGCAGGCGGGCTGAGGAGATATTTGCTGAGGAGACTAAACATCAGGCCTGATTCAAACAAAAACCAAACCCGGGTCCTCAACGATACCACATAGCGCCACCGCTACTCTCACGCACATGCATGCTCTCTCTGCGGCTCACACACACACACTCACACTCACACTCATTTCCCCACAGCTCTGTAGTAATGATCAGTGTCTGTGTCTGGCAGAAATGAAACACTGAGGTATAAAGAGTGTATAGCCTTCCATCTATAAAACCAGAAACATCCTCATGAGACCCACAAGGGTTGACTTGGGCAGAAAGCAGACAGTTCGGCGCAAACTGGAGGATCTGCGCCAACATGGCATGCAGCGCAACGGTCGCAAAAGGTTTATAAGTCACAGGGTTGAAGAGAAACTGTGGGTTCATATTTCATAAGCTCCCGCTAAGTTGGCTTTTGTGATGGGGTCTGCAAACTCCAGGCAAGAGGTGAAGTTGGCCTAGAGCCTGCACACTGCAGTCAAGACCGTCGTATAACGATGCATTAATGCTCCTTCATGACAAAACAGGAGGCGTGTAAAAAGGTTCAAGAAACAGCAAAGGGTTTTGAAGAGTCTGGAAGCTGGAAGAAAATTACCCCACTGATAGAAGTTAAGATGTTGAATAGAAAAAGTAAAACAGAGGGGAACAACCGAGGGGAAGGGGAGCAGAAAGAGGGGAGAGACAGACGAGAGGAGTCTGTAATCAGTTGTTGTGAGTCTTAAAATAGAGCTCTCCCAGCCTATAAACAGAAACCCACTATTACTAGTGCACTGACAAAGCAAGTCTCGGATCCAAGCGTGTGTGTGTGTGCGTGCAAATGAGCACGGCGGTATGTGATGAGGCCGCAGCACACATGGAGCTCATTACAGCATGGCCCTCTGGGTAATGTGGTTCCATGAGGGCCCCAAAGAACTACAACCGCAGATCAACTGTCAGATTAAAATGATGCTTCTCTGTTCAGCTCCAGGAGGATTTTTTATTAGTTTTTCATGTGAGCTCGCAGACAGATTGCACCCATCGGATCACTAGGGGCCTCTTCAGCACTCGATACTTTTGGACAGTGATTAGCTTAAAATATAAAAACAACTGAAGCGTAAAAAATAATAGAGACATCGTGGCATCTCTTTTTGGGGCTTCTTTCTTTTCTTTTCTTTTTTGTTTTGTTTCCAGAGTAGATGCAGATACGGGAAACACATGAAAAGAAAATTGGTCTGATGTGCAACAAAGGTCCCCAGCATAGCACAGAGGACATTATGGTTAAATGGTATGCATCTGAACCACGAGGTTACCAGAGCACACCAGAAACACTGTAACATTCAGTCAGAAGGGTTTTCTCTTTCTGATCCTCATTTAGGATGGTCTTTAGATCAAACATCTTTTTCCAAAGAGTCATGGATCAAATGGGAGCAAAATTATACAGCACGAAAACAACACACACAAAGTGAATGGTAAGGGCAAAAAAAGTCGACGACTTATTACAATAATTTATTTCCCCACATTTCTATCCCAGGACTGTCTAGAGAAGCAATTTAAACAGCCTTAAATTATTTTGTACTGTATCTCAGCGTAGCTTCTCAGCTCTCACTGAAACCACTTTAGCGCTTCTACCTTTAACCTAACTCTCTTCTGATTGGCTGCCCCTCATTAACACAAGGTTTAAACAGCAGATGTAAAAGTGCTTTTGTGCTCACATCCAGAGATGAGATGATCATATTGAGGATACCTGCTCTCTTTTATAATGAGCTGTCAGCCCAGGGGCATTACTTATGCGTATGTTGACAGTAGAATCCCATGTTTGATGCACAAACAAGGAAAGGCACAGTAAGCTCCATTTGTGTTAAAATCAACTTCTCTACACCAGCACACAGCACAACTCCACCCCTTTGGCCTGGTAGGCCTTTAACCTCCTAACCAAAAGACTGAGAACAAAGAACCTGTAAGTTAAGAAGACTGTTTAACATTAAATCTGATTGCCATGCAATGTAAATAGATATTTCCTGACTTAAATGTATAGTAGTACGAGAGCTCTATATTAACTTTAAATAAATAGAAATCCTATGATGGTGGATGCATTAGTGACGTAAGTTGACATTCTAATCTCTTCAGTCCTTTCAGTAGCATGAAAGCACTGTGACTTGGTTTGGTCCTTAATTGTAAATTTTTTTGTTGTTATTTGAATGTGTTGAGAAAATCATGCATGCACTCATCTGTTAAATCTACTAAATCATCATTGTCATAATAAATATTTTGGAACGACTTTCTGGATCTCGCGTTTAAATGTGCACACCACATCAGCTGTCCTGTGAGCCAGCGCTACCAACATCAGTGTACTTTCTACAGTTTGTATTCTGCTGTGATATGACAGCACAGAACAAGGCCAAGTGCGCATTTCCGTGTGATTTTAACTCTTCGATTATCGCTTTCAGAGCAGACTAAGTGTTTGGAAAGCTGACAAATAAAGCTAAAGTGTTAAGAAATACTAATACCACAGACCAGCACAAAAAGAGACAAAGCAACTTAAACCATCATCATCATCTGAACATGCAGAACGCATATTCATATATTTTTTTATGCTTCAGACAAATTAAGCAACGTGTTTACAGGGAAACTTTGTACCAAAAGGTCCTAAAGAAGAGAAAGAGTTAATGGAAACTTTAAGTGACGAGCCAGTATTCACATGTACAGAGATAATCAGATAAAAGCAGGTATCAAGTGTGTGTGTGTCTCACCCGAGTGTCTGTGTCTGTATCCGGTTTGTGTTGTGGTTTTAGGACGTGACCGTGGTGCGTTGGGTCTGGACTGCAGGACTCTGCCTTTCTTGTTGCAAGTTTCTGTAAGTTTCTCCCTTAACTGGAGGAACAGAGACAGGCTGGACGACTGGGAGAAAGAGACAAACGTAAGATTACACACCCACAGATTAATTTACTTATCACTACCAAAGACATTCGTTTGAATTAATAAACAGAAGCAAAACCAGACTAGCTGGAATAAGAAGTCACTTCTTTCTCCCTCTGAAGTCTTGACAGATTCATAAATGCCCCATTTTTCTTGTCCCATCTCCACTCACATCGTGGTCCAGCAGCTCAGTTTTCTCTGTGCCGCTGTGAGCCAGCAGGTACTTTGAGTGGAACAGCCTTCCATCGAAGCTGTGCCAGGGCATTAGAGCAGCGCTGGGCAGCGGGCAGCCGCTGGCACAGTTAGCACCCAGCAGGTGGCTCAGCCCTCGGACGTACAGAGATCCCAACTGCACCGCACGACTCGAAAACAAAGGCAGCTGAAAACAAAAAAATCATTTGGTTGTATATTTAGACTGTGTAACTTCTTTACAGTAAAATCAAATATTTTGCTACAGGCCATTGTCAGTCACCTAATAGATACCGACGACACAAACACAACTCTTTACAATCCTGCCAGTGGGTTGGGTTTGAGCTTACCACATGTAGGAGAAGATTTTTTTTCAGCACAAAGAGAGACTTCTTTGATGTTGATTATTTCCCTTTTTAAATGCAAAAATCACCTGTCTAGTATTTAAGAGCTTTTAATCGCTCTTTGACTGTCAAATGCTGCTAACATCAATAGATAAATATAAACTGAGATCAACTGCAGCACTGATTGTCGCATTAGTGTCTTTTCTGAACTGCAGCAGATTTAAAAGTCCTGCTGCACAGAGCCATCTGTTCCTTCAATGTGTTTAGCGTCACCGTCCGCAACAAATTCCTGAACATTGTTGTCTCCCAACCCCAATTTGCACAAACATATCTGCTCTGCACTGACTCATAAATCAGAAGATTAAATTACTCCTCAGGCCACCCACTTCACTGTTACTTCACTTGGTTTCCTCGTGCTCACTGCCAGATGACAGTGAAGCATCTCTGTATATCTTCCTATTTGTTGGCTGCATGTGATGGTGAAACTTCTTTGCTTAGTTGGACTCAAATTGGCTTTTAAACTAAGACCATAATTACATTTTTTTTTCTGGATATAACTATGCTTGAGGACATTTTGAATGATGAGGATGAACAAAGTAAAATGAAAACCGGAAAGATATCTCAGAGTGAACCTGCTCTTATACTGCAGCAAACAAGAGTAAATCTCCCCATTTACTTTTCAAAAGTCTTCACCCTTCCCTCATTTCTTTATATTTAGCCAGAAAATTGGGAAATAGGTGCAGCCAAGTCTCCGGGCTTTATGAAGGACATTCAAAGCTCCTTTTTTGGATTTTGGCTGCCCTTTTCAGTCAGGATGAGCCCACACTGCATCAATAATGTTTAAACGCCGGGCATGCCCCAGCCTTTCTTTCTTTCCTTCCTTAAGAAATGCTTCTTGACAGCCACACTTCCACTGAGATCATTTGTGATGAAATCCGAGAAATCTGATTCAGTTCATCTGGAAGTTGCATGCTCCACCAAGCATGCATCAAGTCATTTCTGGTGATCCTTCAGTAGACACTAGATGGATCAGCTGATGGATCATACCTCAGGTCATTTACGATACTGCAGCAATTTCTTGTGTGGTTTCCTCAATTTTTTTGCACATCAGGCTCAGATATGCCAACTTTTCTGTTAGCAGCTCTTTGGGAATCAGCTTATTGATGATTTTTATGACTTTCAAACTGTTATGTGTTATTTTAAAAAAAGAAAAACCCATAACAAACTGGAATAAATTATGTTTTTTATGACAGCCTGTTGGTATCAAAGTGGCTAAAGATACTATTAAAACTTGTTTTTTTGGTCAGTTGTCTTCTGTGTGTAGACACATTGGTTCATCCTTTGAGTTGCACAACTTCTTATGCTTGAATCATTCGTAGGTCATTGAAAACAAAATAAAAGCCATTCCTCTGGAAACAACCAGAGGGCTGGACAAAGGGAAACTTTGTAACACCACTTAATAAAAATTCTAGAAAGTCTGTCTCCTTGGAAGCAAAACATCAATAAATGAGGCACTCAAGACTTTTGCACGGTGCTGTAAATGCCCTAATAAAGATAAGTTTCTCCTGAGTAAATAATAAAAAAAATCTAGCAAAATTATAATATATCTTACAGCTGTTTTGTGTAACTGAGAGAACAAAAACAAACTGCGGGAGAAGAATAAAGAATAAGAGGAGGATGAAGAAGTGGAGCACAAGCTGATTGTAACAGCAGGCAGATGTTCTGTGTGTGTGTCTGCTCTCACCTGTCCCTCAGATAGCACTGATAACAGTGATTACGTGTACACAGACACACACATACACTCATCCCTGCCTGCCACCTGCTTCCAGTCAAACACAGCTTCACCTTCTGAAAACAATGAAACACTGGACAGACACACAAGCCTGAAGGCACACACAGACACAAAGACAGAAAAGAGATACAGAGCAACACGAGGGAGAGAGAAAGAGTGGTCGAGTGCAAAAAGGATAAGAACGTGAGAACACACACACACACAAAAGACAGAGAGACAAAGACAGAAATGTGTGTGTGCATGTGTGTGTCCAGTGGGGCGGAGTGTGCATGGTGTAAATAGCTCCATGTGGTGAGCGTCAGCCAGGACAGACAGGCGACTGTCGCCAGCTTACTCTCTGTCGCACACACAAACACACACGCCAAAATCACTGTCCCATGGGGAGGAATGTTGCAACACAACCAACGCATCCAAAAACCTATGACCCACAGCCCCTCTCTCCTACACACACACTGGGTGACACTTTTTCACAAACAGACACTTCTCTCTCATAAATTAATCTTTTAATAAAGAAAATCTTTGTGATTTTTACTTCCTGCTCTGATGTGTGATGTATGTGAATCTGTAGCTGTCTGTAAACTGTGCAAACACACACACACAGATATGAACTTGCAGAAATGAATACCATACGCACATCAATAACAATTTGTCTGTTTGTGTTTATGTGCATATTTAATCCGTACACTAGTCACTCAGTTAAAACCCCTCCTGCAGCTCTGAACCTCTCCCATACGACATATTCAAATCAACGCCCAGCCCTAATTATTGTGTAGAAAACAGATGAGCAGCACAAATACAAATTACTAGACATAAGTATGGTAATTAAGCAGTAAAAATAAATGGGGCTACAAAGAGGCAGCTCGCATCTGAGAGAACTCACAAGTCCCACGATGCCCCTTCACTGAAGACTGAAATTATAAAGTAGCAGTATCCACTGCCTTGTTAATACATGTCTGATGAGGACTTTGGTTCACTCTGTTTTTATACCAATCTGTTCTAAAAATGTATCGTTCTTAATCATCTCAAATTTAAATTTAAACTATTTTGCTTTTCCTGTGCAATAAGCCATGTACTCATTGTTACAATGGTGGATATTTCTAATAAACAATAAGAAAACTCTTTAAACAATAAATTTGACAAGAAGAGTCAAGGAAAAATACCCTTGAACAGAGTGATTTGTCATTCTTGTGTCTGACCGTCTGTCATCTTGCATTAACATCAGCACAACAACTGTGCAGCGGGAGCTTCATGGCATGGGTTTCCAGCTGCATGTCCCACTGAACACCTTTAGTAGAACAGATATTACGAGCAGGACCTCTCGTCCAACACCATTGTCTGACCTAATCAATTTTCTTCTGTTTGAATGGGGAAAATTCCCACAGACACACTCCAAAATCTTGCAGAAAGCCTTTCCAAAAGAGCGGAAGATGTAAGAGTTGCAAAATTGGATAAACTCCATACTGGGATAAACTCCATACTGATGCCTATGGATTTAGAATAGGATGCCATAAAGCTCATGTAGGTGTAATGTGTAAGTGGCCCATTACTTTTATCCATATAGTGTATTTATAAAATTTCAATGGTGGATGCTGGACTTAAACATGCCTAAAGTTTCGAACGATGATGTGAGTGTGTGTACAAATAATCCCTGTGAGCTAAAACCTCACACTTCACACTGCTCTGAATGCTTTGGCTCTGTATGATGTCAAAGAGAGGGGATATTCTTATGTACTTCAGACACAGGGGCTGAACCCAGGCCTAATCCAAGACAGGCATGGATTATTTTGACTCTGGTGCTGTGGAGAGCAAGGAGCTGGAAATTAGCAATAATAGGTTCAGTTTTCTTTAATTTCTGCATAATGATGCTGCTTTGGGGATGCTAGTATTTGAAAACCAAGTTTTGATCTTAAGACGATCCTGTGTAAATGAGAATCAGGGAGAGGATTTTAAAAATGAAAGTGTTTCTGGTGTGACCTTTGTGGGTCAGGTTCATACTACCTAACCACAATGTCCTCTGTGCTATGCTGTGGACCTCTTTTCATGCGTTTCCTCCATCTACTCTGCAAGCCTTCCAATTAAAATGCAAAAAAATAAAGCTGCCCAAACTGAGTGGTTTTTATAGTTTCAAAACTAAACAATGAAAGTAAACTTTAAAAATCCTGGACAATTAAATTGTTAGCTAAGCAAGTATAAACATTTTATATAAATTTAATTGCACAGAAAATGTGAAAAAGAATAAATATCCACCAGTGTGTGTGCGCTTTTAAGACATTCCTGATGACCGGATTTTAAAAATAAGGTTCAAAATTTCTATTTCCAACAACAAAAAACACCCTGCAGTTTATCATAACAGCTTATTTTTTCAAGATTGTTGTATGCTTTCTTGGAAAGACCGTCAATCAGCAGCTTATTTATGTTTTCTCTCCACTTTCTCTTCACTTTCTATTAATGGAAACATTTTCAGAGCTGTGTTTACCCCAAGAGGACTTTGTTTACTGTAAACGTCAGCGAACATTGTCTTCTTGCAGCGGGATACACAATGTTTGGTTTCACCGTTAAAAAAACGTGGGGGTGAAAATCTGAAAACAACTATAAAATATCAAAAGCATCTTTTACAAATGATCTAAATGCGTTTGTGACAGACCTCGATCTGTTGAAGCTCCTGAGAGGATTTCAGTCTCAGACACACAGCTTGACTCAGGTAGGAATCCACGTCTTCTAGAGATAAAGTTTGTACCTGAAAACATGCGCACAAACCAAACACACAAGGGAAAATACGTGGTTAGTCAGTTCAATCACATCCCAGTGTGTCTTCTTTGTGGGTCAGTCTGTTTTGTCTGCTCGCTGTGCAACAAGTCAACACAAAAAGAAACAATGGCGGCTACAGAGACAAGGCTGCCCAGTTGTGTGTACAAAACAAACAAACCCTGAAGTTATTTAAATAGAAGAGCGAGAGGGGAATGTGAATGCTGCAGTGATCAGACAACAGCTACTATTGTCTGTCATGCCGTCTGCTCATCTTTAATCATCTGCTCGTCTAGCCTCCATCTAACAAGCTACTGTCCTGTCTGTCAGGGCCTTCATTCATTTAAATCACTGCCTGCCAGCCAGCCAGCGCCTGACTGAAAACCAGTCTGAAAGGCTGCCTGTCGATTTTAGTATTAAAGCATTCAGCTCTGTCTCTCCAGGTGGGGCAAACATGAGGAAACAGTTACTCCGATCTAAATAAGACTAAATCTATGACCGAACTTTTGGTGTTTTTCAGTTGGCGTGTGTTAAATGTATTAGAAAAGAAAAAAGAAAGCAGTACTCTAAGCATACTTTAAAGACAGCAAATAACATGTTACGCAAAAACAAGACATCTGAGCTTTTCTTTGAAAATGTATCTTTGTTAGAAACGCATTAATAAGTGATTCAAGTGTCTCTGAAAAAGAGTTAATAAAAGGTATAATTTATGTTTCGCTTCTATAACATGACGCACACACGGTTATCCTGTCACGCGATCCAATGTTGTGTTAAAGCTCAGTCAGAAGACGTCAATGCAAAATACCCAAACCAAAAGCACAAATCTCGGCTTCTTTCACATACGAATTAGTGATCACAGGGCATTACAACAGGATCAAAAGCAGCTCAGATTGATACACTCTTAGATTTACAATCAAAATACAGTAATACGAGTTCTGAGGTGGTTTGAGAATTGTCTCCTGAGTTATTCAAAGCCCCTGGATGGTTATCAGGACTTGTTGACGTAAGAGCTGAAGTTACAAAGGCCGGTGTCTGTGTCTAAACTGGGCCCCCAGTGAATGATAATGGTTACCGTCAAGCCATCAACAAGCGATGTTTGACTTTACATCACACGGTGACAAAAGAGCAGAATAATTGTTGTGTACGTGTTATAGATGTAAATCCCAAATCAAAAGCTGACTCGTACGTTAAACTGTCATCAAACATATTTTGTCTTTCATTTCTTTGTTTACATGAACCGCCAGCTGTAGGTATCATCCCCTTTCATCTAACAGCTTAACCGGAGCCCAAGCCAAACATGCGCCCTGACCAATAACAACCAAAAGAGGAAAGACCAATCATGCTGCAGATGCAATCATTTGTAAAGTACAGCTGTTAATATTATTTTTATGTTTTGTGCGGCAGAATCGATCAACATGACACCAGAGAAGACTGTAAAACATGTGTAACAAACAAAAAGCACCTCGATTTTTTCCTATTTGCAAATAAAAATAAGTTACATTTGCTATTGATTCATTAATAATTAAATCACATCCTTTTCCCAGAGAATCATACAAATATTTCTGCTTTTTTTCTCTTTAAATAACTTTAATTAACTTAATTAACTATTTTCATTCTCTGATCGCTACCAGATAAACGCATCTACACTACCTGTAGGACTAAATATGTGACCAGGCAGAGAGCAGCCAGGAGAGAGTCTTCAATAACTCCATGCAGCTCCGAAAACTCAGGACAGCCAAAAATTGTGAAGAAGGCTGTCAGGCGAAGAGCAGCCACGTCAGGACCCGTGCTGAACCATAACAAGTCCAGACTGGGTTGATCACCTACAGATTCGAGCAAAAGAGAAAAATACTATGGATTTTAGATGGAAAAATATGGCACAATATCTCTTTCATGTGTTAAACGTAACCAGAGCCAGCTTTTCAACGTGAGTCTTAAAGCCGCTGGTGCCTCAGGGTTAGTCTACAATGATTTTAATTACAGAGAAAACATAATTCCCAGGAAACAATCACTTATAACCACAGGACTCATTTGGTTGCTGCTTATTTGGGAGCAATTTAGTCCTATAGTGCATAAACCAAGAATCATGGACATAGTTGTCGTTTTATCATCTCAGGGATTAAAAAAATAAATCAAATAAAATCTTGTATTGGTGGTGTAACTGTACTGAAATCGTGTTTTATTTTGTGTCCAAAGATACAGAGATAAGTATATGAAAAACAGCAGGTACAGTACAGGGCAGGCTGACTGGGAGAGGGTGGACGATATCAGGTTCCTTCAAAGGGTTTCCGGGGAAGACAAACCATTCCCTGATTGCTGGAGGGTCCACAATCCTTCCTGAAAAAGCACAACATTGTCAGGGTTATGCTTGGATTAGATTTACTTGATTTCCTGCAAAGAACATCATCATTCTCCTCACTTTACATAAAAACTAACGGCACAAACTCCGCTGACGTGTGTGTGTCTGCACGGTTCGTAATCCTTTTGCCTCTCCACTGAAGATATATTTTTGATGTTGCCAGAATCTACATGCGTCTACCACAGACTATATATGAAGACAGACAAAGCCACTGTGAAATCACTCAGACCCAGATGTCTGTTGATTAATGTTAAATGAGACCTCAACAGACTTAGAAACCAATCGGTAACCCCCTGGTAACTGGTTGCTAAGTGTATATCCTGACTGGCAGGTGAAATCCGTTACAAAAAGGGTGCTGCACCAAAAACCTCCTTTTGATTGCTTTAGTCACTAGCAGATTGCTGCACTTGCCCACAGTTTGCATGGAAGACGTCAACAGTGGTGAATGCTGAAATTGCCGACTGCAAATGCTTGCAAACTAACCACGAAACAAAGGCAGTTTGTCTTCAAAATAAAAGTTGGGCCTCTGTATTACTAAGCAGGCCATATTTATCAGATAATTACATTTAATTGATCAAAAAAAAAAGACCAAAGGTACAAATATGAATGGAAAGTTCCAGCTCGGTGAGTTGGGAAAATAAGACCTGATAGACACCTACTGGCTATCAACAGGCCTCTTAGCCAAAGTGAGTATCCCTGTAACCTTTTAGGCAAAATCCAAATGATTATAATAAATAACTAACTCATTGCATAGTTCTAATAGGATAATAATATGTTGTTTTTTCTGGGTATTTTAACACTGGAGTCTATGGGGATTAAATTGCTGTTGGAGTCAGACTCATTTCACCACTAGAAAAACTGTAGTTTTTGGCATTTCTTGCTGACTTTTTTCATTCGTGTATGCTTCTGTTCTCATTGTCTTATGTATTAACTGTTTTACCATTGTGACCAAGCAGAAGGAGGAGACCATAGATGAGTTGTCTGCAGGGCTTGTAGACGAGGGCTTGAGGCACTAACTCGGTGTCCTCCTCATCCTCCAGAGTGTTGCTACACTCAGTGACACCCACACACAAGACAGTGTAAACCATGAAACCCTCTGCTGCTGCATGCTTCTCTCTACATGCCTGTGGAAAACCACACAGTAAAGAAACATTTATTCCAGTCTGCAGGGAGCTCTAAAGAACAAAATCACATATATGACTATAACATACCTTTAGGATTTCTGGACCAACATATTTTTCAAAAGCAGAGGGAAGTGAGGAGATTTCACACAGCTCGGGACGTTTCTGTCCAGGTAGTGTGTATAAGCAAACACCTTTCTCCAGTAGCTCTCTACGAGGAGTCGAGAGATTCAGAGACTGTGGAACCAATTCAGCTTCCTCGTCCTCTGTACTCCACAGAGAGCTCACAAGTTGGGACACTGCTAGCACCACCTGCCCCTGCGGAGCACCATAATGTGGTGCAGGACTGTTTTTCCTGGGAACAATAAAATGAAGAATTTTAACTATTTTGGCTCATTGACAAACGCAAACAAGATGAGTGTTTTTCTTTGCAGACAAAAATAAAGAGTGATGGGTTGGTACCGCATGTTGATCTGAGTTCTGTATAATAAAGAAGGATTTGGGCTTAAATCAAATCAAATCAATTTATTTATATAGCACTTTTCACAGGATAAAAACCACAAAGTGCTTCACAGTAATATAAAACAGAAATACATAAAATACATTAATAATAAAACAAACAGCACAAATCTAATTAAAAGCCAATCTAAATAAATGAGTCTTAAGCTGCTTTTTAAAAGAATAAACACAATCAAGGCAACGTAATGAGGGAGAGCATTCCACAACCTGGGGACCACCGCTCTAAAAGATCTATCACCACAGGCTTATTGAGGTAACTTCAGGTTCAACGTCACGTTTCTAGGGTTACCAAGGTGGCTCACCATGGTAACTTAATGCAGCAGACCTAACCTGCTTTGAAGCATGTTAAGCTGACAGTAAGATATGAAATACTGAACAACAAGTTCTGTTGAAAATAGCATCACCACTCACGGTTTTCCCACATGTTATTCCTTTTTTTATTTCACAGTTGGCTGGATGAAATTTTAGATCAATTTTGGACAACTGTTCATAACTGTGTGCCGAACATCAAATATGACTGTAAAGTAAGTCTATGCATGCATTCTTTTTTCATATTTGCTCTTCTAGTTGCATCATCCAACCGAAACCTGCCAGAGTTGCTGAGCCGTGTGTTAATGATAGTCCTGTGATACTGATAAGTGCATTCATTCACACAGACTGCATTTTTCCGGCTTTCCTTCCTGGCCTCGAACAGACCAGACAGACTCTTCCAGTTTCCCTGACCATAATACATAAAGCCCACATACATTTTTAGAGCACTTTTTTTTTTTTTACTGAAGCTCTTTTGCTCTTAATATTTTTATCAAATTATATTTTTATCCTTTGTATAATCAGTCACTCTGCTCCCTCTAGGCTTATACATTAGAGGGGAGCTAAGTCCATCCCTTTCACGTGAACATGCTCAAAGATAAGTTAGGAAACCTTGGGATTACCACTTTCATGTGTCACTTTAGCCTGATTGCTGATGTTAGGGTAAGTGAAGCAAGATAAGGAAAAGATAACCTGAGTGGGCTGAACTTGCATTTAAGTGCAGGGCTGAGGTGTTGGAAAAACAAACTTAAACATGCTTATGATCTCAAAGTCCACAGGTTTCACACTTACTATTATTTTTAATAAGTGTGTATTTTTTAAACAGACACTGAAAAAAAATCTGTCAAAGAAAAGCTTAGAGAATGAAGTCAAGGAACTCTTTAACATAAAAAGGGTATATTATGTAACTAAATG
This sequence comes from Haplochromis burtoni, assembly GCF_018398535.1. Lineage (NCBI taxonomy): Eukaryota > Metazoa > Chordata > Actinopteri > Cichliformes > Cichlidae > Haplochromis > Haplochromis burtoni. Next base: position 3,020,299 of record NW_024582372.1, read on the forward strand.
TAGCCAGCAACAAATATAGCTTTGATTTAGTAGTAAATAAGACTGAAAAATCCAATGTTCTATTAATTCTATTCAATACGGATGCAGATATGCACCTGTAAGCTGCCATCGCATTGTTCCTGACATCACGCATCTTCTCCTCTGACACCACATCATTACCCAGGAGACAGGCCAGCAGTGGTAGCTGGGTAACAGCCAGTCCAATGGTTAGGCAGAGCCTCTGTCGGTCGTACATGACAGTGGTGAGGCTGTTTATCCGCAGCTTTGCCACAGACAAATAAGGGGCACTTTAGAGATAAGGGTTAAAACAAAATGTTCCAATCAGACAGTTTGATCACATTTGTCAATAAAATTAAGTTAATCTGCAATTATGAGATTGATTTTACAAACCTGTCATATATGATGAAGTCTGAATCCTCTCCCAGAATGCCCATGCTGCCATGCTGGCGAGCATAGCTGGCAATCTCATAGTCTGCCTCCCGCACTGAGCAAAACACTTCCTGACCTAATGACCTGTAAAACAAAACAAAACAAATGTATAAGAACTAGAATTACTGGCTTTATAATTATGGTGCATATATTCTGTCCTGTCTTGCAAACAGACCGGAGAGCAAAGGGTGTGAATGACGCCAATCCTGAGGGCAGACAAAAAAGCTCTCTACCCGGCTGATCTCCATGCTCTTTTATGTGACAAAATATCTTTGAAATCTTCCCGTTCACTCTGCGTCTCCTCTTCACCTGTAGACGAGAACCAAGGTTTTTTGTAGTCATGCAAAAATAAGAGACCAATATAAAAATTTTTATGATGTTTTTGTAGCACATTTTGTGACTTAGCTACCCCTTGTACCACTGACAATTTGAGGTATGTAGAAACCTGCCAAGGTGTTATTTATTAAGGTTATGTTCTCACCCACTCTTGCCTCTTCTGCTCCTCCACTACTCCATCAAAGAAAAAGACCAGTCGGATGCCTGCAGACGTAAATGCCTCAACCCATCTCTTTAGGATATCCAAGTACTCCCTCCACTGGCCCCCACATGCCCAGTCCTTACATGAATACCAGTGGCACAAGCAGGCCATACCATCCACAACAAGTGTGGGGTCTGCAAGTAAGTGAAATCAAAATGTAACATACAGCAGACCTGCATGATAACCCAGACAATGATCACCTGTCTGCCTTGGTTCTTGCTGATGTGGGTATACACATAGTAGTACAATAAACCAATATGGGAAAATAAAGTAGAAGCATATAAAAGTCATAAGATATTTTCAAAGGAACATGAACATGTCCTGTTCTGTAAGTTTTAGAAATGCCATTAAAAGCACTGTTTTAGCTTCCACCAACTACACTGTACTGTGTTACAATCCACCGAATAAACATGCTTAAAGGCATAGCATATACTAAGTATGGGTTTAAAGAAAAGTGCTACCTTTTAAACTCCTAGCATTGCATGGCCTTTGTTTAGGTCTGTTGTTATGACTAGTAAGCAAAGGTGTACATATGACTACCACCAGAAAACAGCTAAAAATATCACAACTAATACTATACTATTAAAATTACTGTTAGGAAAACATGTACTTCAAATTAAGTTAAATATTTTTTCTGTCAGTAGGCCATAATTTTTACTACACATTTTCAAATACATCTGTAAGTACAAGCATGATAATAACTATTGTTACTACCATGTCACGCCCTGAAATAAAGACTGAACAGGTGTAAACAGTATTTATTTGTGCATTGCTGAAGCAGTACTTTCATTAAACTGCACACACCTGTCCACCACCTATGTTGTTGTAGTGTTCTCTCTGTCTCGTTTACAAGCCACAGATTTTTGTTAGTTTTTTAAATAGATGTTTTATTTTGCTTTTTTTAAACATTAAGAACATTAAAAACTGACGATTAGGCAAAAGCCAGAACAAACTATTTCCTTCAGCCAAAAGCTAAAAGAAAATCTCTCTATGTATAATCATAGGAACATTTCCAAGCCAGCAATGTTGGAGCAAGTTGGCTTATTTTAATAATTAAAGTTATTATGACTTTTTTCCTCAATCACTGTCTTGTGGGTGTTTCAGTCCTTAGTCAGTTTTTAATTACAGTTTTCCTTGCAGCTGCCATTGGCTTTGATCATTTGGATAAACATCTCCTTTAAATTGACTCAAATATAAGAGCAGACACAATGGTGGAATTTTATAACAGAAGACCAAGGGATCTTCCAAGAATGGTTGCACTATTTTGTAGGGAACTGACTTTTATACCCCTCGATCTCTATTCTGAGACTTGCTCCATTTTGGTCATCCATGGCCCACTTGTGTTTTTAACTAGCCTGGATTTCCTTGTGTCTTCCTGGATTTGTTAAGTCTCCATCTCTGAGTTAGGGTGATTATGGCTTATTATAGGCTCATTATTATTATGTTATTCCAGTTTTGGGTTGGTTTGTTTTTGGTTGTCTCTTGTCCAATGTGTCTTATATTTGGTTTTACTTTCACTGTCTCATTGATATGTTTAACCTGTTTCTTGTTACCCACCTGTTTCCAATCTCCTTGTTATCCCACAGTTTGTTCTGTCTCTATTTATACCCCTTGTATTTCAGTTAAACTATGTTGTATCCTACTGCTGTCTTTGTGTGCGTTTCGCTGGTCTCTTGTCATTTTCAATTCGGTTGCCTGGATGTCAGGACTCTGTTTTTCCTCTGCTTTTGGACTTTATCAGCCATAATAAAGGGTTCGTTTTTTTCTTTTCAAGTCTGTCTCTGAAATCTGTGTTTGGATCTTCCACCTTTGCTCTACTCCAAAAAAATTTGCATCCTTAAATAGAGAACCACTGCTTTAACAGGTTAATAAAGCCAAATATTGTACACACATCTGAAAAGCTGAGAGCTGAAAAGCCGTTTCCTCACATTACTTTACATAATCATGCACACCAGTGGAGAAAGCTGGAGCTTCTGGGGGAGTCTGCTAATATTAGCATTTCATGAATGACACAGAGCCACTGTCACACTGGCTGCACACAGAAATAAACTCAACTGCTGGTGTGAGGTGCGGTTGCGGAGGCCTGCTGCTGTCTGGCCATCTCTCTCAGGTTCACCGTCACACAGGCTTCTGGACAGCAGCGGTCCATGAAGTACTGTAGACCCTTCACGCCCATTCCTATTGAGCAGAAACACACAGGGAGCTACGGGAGGAAGCATTTCACGTCTTTCCAAATAGCGTGTACTTTAACTTTTAATCGGGTGGATCTGTTTTGGTGTAACACCGTCACTGTGGGGAGTTGATTTTAATGAGAACTGACACGAATGCTAACTGTTAGCTTCGCTTTTAGCCCCGTTTCGTGCCGTTGCCAACAAACTCGTATCACGGATGATACGTCACAGCAAATGCTACTACAACTACTCTAGTATCGCTTCACATGGCAAAAAAAGGAGAAAAAAAAACTCACTTTGAAATGTCGCTGGACACTGAGCAGCATTGGTCCCTGCTGTGTTTACTTGGTGTAAATTCAAACTATTTCCTATAATCTACGCGTGGCGTCATCACGTTACAAAACAAAACGCACGTACTCGCACGTATTCATTAAAACAAAAGAGTGAGCAGAGACAAAAAAAAAATAAAAACGTGGCACGGCGCTTCTTACTAGCGAACATCCTGAATGTCATGAATGAGAATGAGCCTTTGTGTTTGTGTGGGCTCGTAAGACTTCACTCCAGCGCAGGATAAGAGGAGGGCTAATTGCTCTCCTGGAGAGTGGGCAGTCTTTTGCTGAAAGCCATTAGGTCTACCTTCTCCACACAAAGCGCCCCCGGTACCTTCCACTCCATTGTGTGACCAGAGCAGGAATAAAAGGAGGGGACATATGCTGGCCGTCAGTGCAGCTGTCAGCATCTGTCGCTCTACAGCCAGATGCTCTGTGGACTGAGAGGACAATAATCTACGCTTTCCAGAAAAAAACCCCAAAACCTAATCTTCAAGGAGGGAGGAGCTGTGTTGTAAATCTGCCCACTTTCATTTCCAATCACCCACTCGAGAGTTATGACCTTTGGGCTTGTGAAGGCATTTTGATGTCACCCAGAACTTGGCCTACAGGCTCTGGGCACCTTTCCCAAATGCACCTGGAGCTAAAATGACCTTTTTATTTATTCATTTATTTATTCGTTTTTTTGTTTTAAGTCTGTAGCTTTTTGCTGCAGATTATTGTTCAGAATTCCTGAGCTTTTTTTTTTTTTTATCTTTTAAGCATTTCAACAGATTACAGGACAAGTCAAATGATAAGATATATTTTTTTAGACTGAATTACATGAAAATGTCTCAGTGCTTCATTACAGTTAATTTATATACATTAGTTGACCAAAAACAAAAAGTGATGTTCCCTGAATGGGTCAGCATACCAAAACCCAAAATGTAAGATGTTTACTTTCATAGAAGAGCACAAAAATGATCAAATGTTTACGTGTGAGAACTTGTAACACACAGTTTCTGTGTTCTAATATGTCTTTGTACTGTTTTTCTACAATCTTTGAAAGTTTTATAAGGGCAACATCTGCTAACTGTGGGTTTGAAGAAACGTGCTACATTTTAAACTCTCAGCATTGCAAGGGTTTAGTTTAGGTCTATGTTTATGACCTGTAACTCAAGGTGTCGATATGAATGCCTCCAGACAAACATCACAGATAATAATACTACATCACTGACACTGTCAGCTACATCAATGACACAAAATCAAGCTAAATATCACAATAGTCCAATCAGCCTGTAATTTTCACATTAGTTTTACAAATCAGTGTATAAATTAGAGCATTACGCAATTTAACTTTATTGTTATTATTGTGCCTTAACCTGAAGTAAGCCATGAGACCAGGTGTAAACAATATCAACTTGTGCAGCGGTGAAACAGAGACTGCGCTGAAGCAGCACATTCACCCACCTACTCACTCTTTCAGGCTTTAGCTATCTCTTTCTCACACTTGCTGTTTCTAATGGTCAATGTAACCATAAAAACCATTATAAGAAAACTTGACGTATTATCAAATCTGGCTCATACTAATATCATCCGGTTACTGTGGCTCATTCTGACAGTGAATGAATGAGTCTGTGAGCAGCATTGAGTGGACCATTTCTACTTTTCCATAATTTCTCTCACATATATACTGTTACTGTTGTGAACTGAGCGGGCAATAATAAACCCAGTAGTAGTACCTAAACATGATAGTAAAATTAGATAGGTAGATAAAAACACAGTAAGTCCCCATTTTAGCACTCAGTGTTTTTGACCTGTGCCTCTTGGATAATTTCAGCTTCCTCATTCTTCTGCGCTGACTCTCCCTTCTCTGCTTCCATGTCTTTCCCCTTGAGTTGCTCCCCTCTTTTTGCCTCCCCCTCTCCCCTCCTCTCCTGACCACAGCTTGACTCAGGAGAAACAGAGGCAGATGTTCCAGGAGCACACAACTGCGCCCCCACCCCTACACCTCCCATTTGTACTGGATAAGCAGTTAACCCCCGGAAAGAATTGACCATACAAGCACGCACACACTCGTACAAAGAACACCGCTGGCAAAATCTATACAGGCTCAACAGTTGTCCAACTGAATGAACAACACACACACACTCATACACAGTGCTGTCCAGATCCCCTCAGGGTCTCTGATAGTCACCACTCTAGGGTCACGCCTGATGTCAGTGTTCAGGGCTCATGGTCTCTGTGGGCAGCTGGCCTGGCTAATCCTGCTGCTGCTGGAGGGTGCTTCTCAAACTAAAGGCAAACCCCTCCTCTGAGGGAGTTTTTTTTTTTTTTTTTTTGGTGGGGGGTGTTCACTTTGTTCAAAGTGCAAGCAGGGGTTGTTTGTTTGTTTGTTTGTTTGGTTGCTCTTTATAAATCAAACATTACATCAAACATAACAAACAGCAAATAGCAGGATATTGTAGGCTTTGTCCCATTTCTGGAGTAGATTTATTTGTAACTCACGTTTTGTGGTCACCCATAAGATTGTAAACATTTTTATTGTAAAACGATGCAAGAAAATGCAACCAAAAAGACAAATTAAATTCCACTCGGTGTAATGAAAGAGATATTGTTTGAAAAAATCTGAATATTTCATATCAATATTTCATGAAAAATATTTTTGTGTTACTGAAATGTTTTTATAAGATTCCCTAAAATTATGAGAATGTCTTCAAATGTCTTGTTTAAAGCAACCAACAATCCAATTATTACAATAATAATAGTAATAATAATAATTTGGAGTGAATAGAGCTTCACATATCTACATAGCGGCACATGTTCTGACACACAGACACACCCACACACACTGGTATTTTTTCTTTACTTTCACATTTCTGTCAGTGCTTTGTCACATTGTACGATAACCATTATGTTACAAAATATAAGATAAAAAATAAAACGTTTTCCAAGTAATCTTTGGAAATGTGTGAAACTGGTAACAATTGCTTTATTTTCTGTTTACTAATTCATTTACTTTTCCTGTTACTTAAACACAAGCTCTGGAGCAGGCAGTATTTTTATGTGATGTATATTCTATAGAAGGGCACATTTTGACGTTTGAACCGGTTCAAATGATAAATGTATATGCAGATTACACAGAGTGTCGCAATGAGGCTGACAGATGGTGTAAGTCGGTATATTCCTGGCCCAGGTGAGGTGAGCCTCCTGATCACAATGCTGCTGTTAATGAGATAATCTATCTATCTCTCCTACAGCAGTCCCAGCATGTGTGCGTTAATGTTTACGGTCGGTGTGATGGTGATGATGTGGAGGTTCCCACGACGGCCATCCATCCATCCATTTCTTGGCACACACACGCACACACACACGCACAGGCCATATGGCCACCTCATACCCGTTGCATGCCTCCACTGTGATTTGGCATCCAGTAGGCCTTGATCCACCTACGGAGGCCACCTACTCTCACCCAAGAGAGATGAGAGAAATGAAGGAGTGAGAGGTGGAATGGTGGCGGAGCGATGGAGTAGATGAGTGAACGTAAACGGAGAAATTAAGAGACTACGCAGAGACAGAGATGAAGGAAGCCATTTGGTACTTGGTTGGTGTTGTGGTGTTTGGTGAGCAGATGGCCGGGCTCGAGGAGGGGCGTGCCTTGTCCTCGCGACCCTTCACAAATCACACGGTTCTCCCCCGAGGGGCTCGCGACTCGCCGTTCAATAGGAATCAATGGGAATTACTTCGCAAGAGAAAGGGATGAATGGGCGGCGGGGCGCGAGACCTCTTCCTTTGTTGTTCCACTATGTGTCACGGAGCTCCTGCTCGCGCGCGCGCACACAAACACACACACATACACGCACACACACAGACAACAGGAAAGCACTTCAGTTAAACAATCGACCTCCAGTTAAACTATTTTTTAACCCCACACGTACACGCGTGCACGCACGGTCACGCACACACAAAGGGGGATCAGAAGAGGGAGGAGTTTCTACTTTCTGCTGTTTCCTTAAGACACAATTAGAGAAGCTCTCGGCATAAATTACGTTTTAGGGTAAAATATTGTCTTGATGCTGGTGAAGCGATGGAGGGGGGGAGGTGGCGGGGTGAGAGGAGTGGGGGGGGAGGGGGTGGGGGGGGGGGGGGTCACTTTCCATGTAACCATGCCTTTCAGTCACGCTTTGCTGGCGTAATCGGAAAATGTGTGCCATGTCATGGTGATGAATGACTGATGGTATATTGGCCTGATACACAGAGGGAAAGAGAGCACCAGGGACCTCTGAAAGTCGGGATGAGTGTAAATAAAAGGCCTAGAGAAGGGGGGATTTTACGCCACGCCACATAGACGCATCACAGGCTATTAAAGGGGGTTGAAATCAACTGGCTAAATGAAATGAGCAGCTCTGAGCAGCGTCCTACAGCTAAACACACATACGGGTATGTGGAAAGACGGTGGCAGGCAGGGATAATAGCGTTAAAGCTTAAGGTTAAAGGCCTTTCAATCATTTTCAAGGGGTGTAAAGAGCACATCGCGGACACGCAACCACATCAGACATGTATACACTGACCCGGAGGGGAGAACCAAGCAGGGTCATCAAACTTGTGCACGGTGGCACTGCGGCGCTCCCGCAGCAGCCCGTCAGCGCCGTGTGCGCCTGACATGACAGGCCGAAAGTTGCGCATATGTTATCTGTGGAGTGTGAATGAAGGCCTTGTTTGTGTACCGCGGCAAACCAAAGCAGTAATGATATGCAGACGGAGTAGCTTCCATTAGAGTTTTTAATTAAGTCCCCCCCCTTTAAAAATCTCCCAGTGCGCGCGCCCTTGTGAGTGCGCGATACTGTCTGTAAACATTAGAAGAGGACTCAGTTCTTCATTGAGTCTGACTGCTGCTCAAACCTCATTTAAAGGTTTTCATTTTTTTTTTTGAAAATGTGGTGTTACATGAAACGGGCGGAACCTAAAGTGAATGAACTGAAATGTCCAAAAGTAAATAGATAAGTAAAAGTCGGTATTTAGTCGGTATGAGAAACATATCTCTCATATGTAACACCATGTACGGTACAGTAGAAGCTGCAATCAGTTTTTAGCCAAATGATTTTTATATAAACTTCTTTTATCTAAGTAAAAAGTATCAATGACATTAAAATGTCTTTTTCAACAGACTTCTGGCAAAGAGGGCAGCATAATTTTCAACAAACACAACATAACAGTTCAATAAGGGCTGGGCTGATAATAATATAGGTACATTAAATAGAGTAAAAATTGTGAAACATGTAATTTCTTTATTTTATGTATAATTCCTTCGTAAATCCTGATGACTGTGGTCTATGTATCAATGTAAGTAAACATATTGGATATAAAATCACATCGGAAATCGTCTTTTTACACAACAGCTATCTTTGGAGCCTTTCATTTCTATCTATATTGAAAAACAATTGCTTAATTACTGCTTTCCTGCAGGGTTGCTAATTTTGTTTTAGATATATATGTAATCCCGTGAGACATTAATGACTTGGTAAAGAATCTCAGCACAGTTGGGAATGCCAGAGATAAGCTCAGAATAAATCACGCCAACAAGTGCGCATTCTTGCCCACTTTTCTCTGCGGATATACACACATATGCAAATTAGACAGTGGACCCTGCGCGAGTTGTGTTGCCAACCTGGTGTATAGCGAGCACACTCTCTGACTTACACTGTAGCGTGAATAGGGTGATGGTCTGCAGCATCTAATATAATCTGACTGTATTTCGTTAATATGATGTTTTATTATAAAACACATTGTAAGATTATTGTTTATGCACCCGGCCATGTTTTCCCCTTCGTTCTCTCTCTCCCTCTCTCTCTCTGGTGCTGTATTATTGTGGGAGAGCAGGTGCTGCCGTCCCAATTACCATACAGCTGAAAGCACAAAGAGAAAAAAAACTTTACTCCTAGTATGACTCCCCCCTCCCCCCGCCTCATATTCCCCCTCCTTTCCCCCATAAAGTCCCTTAATGACAGCCACGCGAGTGACACACCACCAAGTTTTTTTTTTGTTGTTGTTGTTTTTTTACTGTCTCTATCAAACTGCAAGTAAGGGAAATACACAGGCATGCCTACAAATACAGTTGGTGTGATCGCCTGAGGCCACTGAGCGCACTCTCGGAGATTTTTTTTATATTCTCGAGCACCTAAAACTGGTCATTATCCACTCAAAATGGTTCAAAATCTATTAACGATTAGAGGAAATCGATTGTATTCATTGAAAAATCGTAATGAGTTAAAATGAAGCTCTTTCTCGGTATCACAGTTCTAATATTCAATGCTGTTTTGAAGAACAGACTCGTCAGTCACATTTTTATCAAGACGTGGGTATTAAAATAACAGCACACTTGGTGCAGCCTACATTAGGAAAACAGCAGCAATGTTTTTATAATGAGGGCGCAAGTGGGGAGAAAGGCTGTAGGTCTCTAAGCCAAGAAATAAAGATAAAATAATAAGAATAGAGCGACTTGTTTTGGGGGTGTGGCATTGTGAAAACCACGGCAGGGGTAACACCATAGGAATGCAGCGGAGCAGATGGTCGTTGTAACGCAGTTGGGACGGCTGGCTGGCCGGCTGGCCATCCAAGGAACGAGCCAGGCCAAACCTTTACCATAGCCCCTCAAATATAAGAAGCCATGGTGCGTCTGGCTGCACCATGTGTATAAATCGCTTGATGGAGGATTTTGTCCAGAGGTAAAATAATTTGTCGGAATGTAAATGGGCCCAGTGCGTCCTAGAAGAGGGAGGCATCGGGGGAAGCATGGGGTTGTTGCACATTTAACAGCTCACTAGCCATTTGGTCCATCCCTTTGAGAAAAAGAGAGGAGGGGGGCGGGTTTAGAAAAGTTGTGTGCACCCCCTACCTCCCCCTTCCCTTTCTTTGTGATGGCCCCTGGGCGGACTTGTGGTGGTGGTGGAGGGAGGGGAAGAAGAGGAGCAGAGGGGCTCATTTGCATCTTATTACCCTTCGCCTGCTGGCCCCGTATAAAACCCTGCACGGGGCAGTAGACCCATCAGACACACGCACTGCCACACCAAGGAAAACGGAGAGGACCGCATATTTGTTTTCTGTGTTTATGATCAGCATATCATGATCAATCAAGTGGAAAAACAAACAAGCCCATCAAGAGTTGCTTCTTCACCGACTGATTGGAATTAACTCTTTCCATCGGGGATTTCATTCACGTTTCTTCGAGTGGATCAGTCTGCTGGGGATTACTTTGCACTGCAACAGCCTTTCTGTCACAAACTTTCGCAGTGTATTGGAAAATATAGAGGCGGAAGACAGACGCACCAAAAGGAAAAGTTTCACTACAACTTCCTCTTCCCACCCCCACTGCACGTCAAAGACTCACCTTGACTGCGAGACACTGGGAAGGTTTTACAGGACTTTCTCCATGAGTGTTTGAGCCGGGCTGCACGGACTTGTGGAGCTTTCACTGGTTTTGAGGGGCTGTCAACACAATGGGACGCCTGTGTCTGCTCCTGGCTGTCAGTCTCACCGTACTCACCTGCCAGGTAGGTCCGATGAAAGCAAGCTTTAACATTAAAGGGTATTGAAATACCCTCTGCACATATTTTTGAATACAAACAGCTTAAGATTGATTCTCACGGGTCCTGCCTTAAATACTCTCCAAATAATTGATTACGCGCGCGTGTGTGTTATAGGTTCTGTGCTCGGGCGTGTTTGAGCTGAAGTTGCAGGAGTTCCTCAACAAGAAGGGGATAACTGGGAATGCCAACTGCTGCCCCACTCACCTGCAGGGCCAGCAGCAGTGTGAGTGCAAGACTTTCTTTCGGGTCTGTCTGAAGCATTATCAGGCCAACGTCTCCCCAGAGCCTCCCTGCACGTATGGGGGGACTGTGACTCCCGTCCTCGGCTCCAACTCCTTCCAGGTCCCGGAGACCAACGCGGACAGCTTCACCAACCCGATCCGCTTTTCCTTCGGTTTCACATGGCCAGTAAGTAAAAGCAGGACATTATTATTAATAATATTGTGGAAATAATGATAAGCTGCAGTCTAGAGCTCAGTTTTGTGCATTTACTGTTTTTGTTTGTTTGTTTGTTTTTTCGGGCCCAATGCGTCAATTTTCACTGTTGGTAATTATACAGTTACCCCCACCCCCGAAAAAAAAACTTGAAGTCGTAGTTTTGAGGTATTCTCTGTCCGATAAACTTTGAGTAATGAGGGGCATTGACAGACTGAGATGTATTAGCTTTGAAGAGTGCAGAACGCAACAGATGCTCTCAAACTCCACACTTGTGAGGGTCTTTGTCAGCAGTGTGTGAGAGGGGCTATTGTAGTATTTCTGTGCTCTTTGGTGGGATAAAACGGGAAGGGGAGTTTGTGTTTGTTTTGGTGTGTGTGTGTGTGTGTGTGTGTGTGTGTGTGTGTGTGTTTGTGTGTGTGTGTGTGTGTGTTTTTTTTGTGTGTGTTTGTGTGTGTGTGTGTGTGTTACTGTGTATTCCTCCACACTTGCTCTTTGGTGGGATGGGTGGGTGTGTGTGTGTGTGTGTGTCAAACGTCTCTCTCCTCCGACCAGCCGTGGTGGGAAATTTAACATCCTCTGAGTTGGCACATCATTGGCAGCACAGCGTGAAATTCCGCCTCGTTTGGTTTTACAGCGGTGTCAGAGTGTGATATGGGCAGGGGTGTGAAAAGGGGAGCAGGTACCGGGCCTTATTAGGCACCTAATCAACACGAGAATTAGGCTGTGAAGTTTATTGGGAGGCCTGCTAATGGCCCGCCTGCTCTGAAGGGAGGGAGGCCTGTAGGCTAAGCAGCTGTTGATTCTCTCTCTGTCTCTCCTCAGGGGACGTTTTCACTGATCATTGAAGCTCTCCACACCGACTCCCTGGACGACCTGACAACAGGTGGGTGACAGCAAGAAAGGGCAGTAGTGTAACTCAAAGACAGAGCAGAAGGCAAATAGGTTTTCCTGGTTTTCTTTCAAATGTCAGGTCATATTTTTTTTCTTTTCAGCCATTTTTATAAGAATTAAGATCCAACTTTTTGAGGCACACACCTTCCCTTGAAAAGTAAATAAGGGTTAACCATTTCTAAACATCTGCTGATTATAGTGTGGGGAATCAGCTAATACTACATCTCAGTGAGGCAAACGTCCAGTGTGTTTTTGATTACATAGCCATGTTCTTGCATAAAATTTGTGTTTTTGCATATAATGGCACAATTTCCTGTGTGGGTTCACTTGTCTCTTGATAATAGGCATTCTCAGATTTGTCTCTGTGGTGAAATTTACTGTTGTCATCTTTAAGCCATCATCTTATCATTGCACTGAGGTTTTATGGTGTAATCTGTCTCTATTTGGAAAAAACAGTTCACAAGAAAAGCATTGTTGCAAGCCAGACAGCAGATTTCACCCCTTGGCCTTTTATTTTTCACTGCATGACAGACTCATTTTCAAAAACATGTGTGGCTGTCATTCTGCAGGAGCGTAAGCACACATGCTTCCGCAAGACCTGAAATCTATAGTAAACAAAGGAATATAACTGACAGCTTCATGTGAATGAAAGGGTCCTACCCTGTCCTACGCTCTGCAGAAAAGCTATGCTTCACAACAACATGTGACTCACAACAAGCTGTGTGATTTACTTTTTCAGACAACCCAGAGCGTCTGATCAGCAGGATCGCCACTCAGCGTCACCTCAGTGTGGGAGAAGAGTGGTTCAGTGATGTGCAGACAGCTGGCAAGACTGAGCTGCGATACTCTTACCGCTTCCTGTGTGATGAGTACTACTACGGCGAAGGCTGCTCTGTTTTCTGCCGCCCGCGAGATGATGCTTTCGGACACTTCACTTGCGGCGAGCGTGGAGAGATCATATGCAACTCTGGCTGGAAGGGACAATACTGCACTGAACGTGAGTGGTTTTGGTTTTAATCAAGCATTGTCAGTAGGTCTGTATGGAGCAATGTGAGGAATATCCATAACTGAGAGATATAGTTGGCAAGCACAAACACCTTCAGGTTAGTGGTAATGCAGTAGTTAAAATTTCAGTCCAATGGCAGCTGCTTAGATAAGCTGAAGGAGTGGCACAATCATTAGCAGCAAGCGGTGATGTTTACACAAAGTGCCTGATTCCAAAATACTGCCTCACAAGTGAGACGTGTTAACACTAGTTCCGGCTTAGTCTGGAATTACTGCCATCTTAAAAAAAACAGTTCTTTAACTTTTAAAATGAAAAACACATAAGCTTTAAGGGGTTTTGAGTTTCTACAGTTTATAAACTACTTTTCAAAGTTAATTTTCCCAACAGTCATTTGCCTCTCTGTATTGTTTGGGGCCTTTTTTTTTCACCTCATAATGCGGGGCCCGTGTGCAACAGGCGTCAGTTAGTTATCCCATAGCACCAGAGGCCTCCATTCTAATGAGCCGCAGTGGCTCCTCAGTAATTCACACGCCGCGTGCCTTCCATTAGACCACTGGGGCCTCCTCGCCCAAAACCTCCTCCCCGATTGGCCAAGTGGGGGTCCTGTATTGTTGTGGTTCAGGCTGTTGATTGGCTGAGCACGGTTGTGTATTGTTGTGGAGGGGGCAGCTGCTCGGTGAGAGGAGACAATGGAGCAGCTGTCTGGTGGTTAGTTCCACACAGACCAGCTGGCCCTTGGGGGAGGA
>NW_024582372.1:3034431-3060396 GCF_018398535.1 Haplochromis burtoni
GGTTAGTTCCACACAGACCAGCTGGCCCTTGGGGGGGGAGTGAGGAGAGACAGGATGAGCAGAAGAAGGGAAAGGATAGGAGAGGAAGATGAGAGGAGGGGATAGGTGGATGGGAGAGTAAACGAGGAAAAAGGAGGATCAGAAAGAAGAGGGAGGGATATGGAAAGAGAGGGGCTGAGGGTGAGAAAAAGGACTTCTGACCCACAGTCAAGGGGAGAAAGGAGGCTTTGTGTGGGAGGCTTTTGTATGGGAGAACAACCATGTTAAAAGAGAGGGCTTGTTGGCTGCATCCCCCTCGTTTGGTGACCAAAACTGACGTAGCTCCTTGTGTGGGTATTAAGGCCAAAACGGTAGCATTTTCAACAACTTTTGAAGCAATGAAGAAACCAGCAAATGTCAGCCTGTTCACAAGAGTGACCCAGTGACACCAATTACCCTCCAAATTGTACTCTTTTGCATTATAAGTGCTAAGAAGACCTCCAGAAGACCTTTAACCATAAAGACTGGTGGATTAAGCCTCTTAATAATAGAGAATAAAGATACTCTAGAGACATGCCTGAGCAGGTGAACGTATTCGGCAGACAAACATGGCACCAGACAAGATGAATGACTCCACCAAATAGATAAGAAGGCCTGAGGGCCAACCAGATGGACTGTCAGACAAGCTGTCCGTGACTTGAAAAGGAATTAAAGTGATTGGAAGATTGATGGAGTGCAAACACGCCTCATTTCCACTGGGTTACCTAACCGTGCATGTTTACTCTCTTTAGCAATCTGCCTTCCTGGATGTGATGAGGAACACGGTTTCTGTGATAAACCAGGAGAGTGCAAGTAAGTCCAGAAAAGCATTTTTAAGTTTCCATAAATTAATATGACAGCGTTTCAATATATTTTCTTCTGTTACTATTAGTGTTAAATAATTGTCGTGTTCACAGGTGTCGTGTGGGCTTTAGTGGGCGTTACTGTGATGACTGCATCCGTTACCCTGGCTGCCTCCATGGCACCTGCCAACAGCCTTGGCAGTGTAACTGCCAGGAGGGCTGGGGTGGGCTTTTCTGCAACCAGGGTGAGTTTACTGACACATTTACTACATGCTTAATTCCCGCTTGGACCCTCTTTGCTTTAGGTTTAAACTATATTTTTTGTAACGGTTTGTTATTGTTCGTGTTTCCAGATCTGAACTACTGTACACACCACAAACCCTGTCTTAACGGAGCCACCTGCACTAACACTGGCCAGGGCAGCTACACTTGTTCCTGCCTACCTGGATACACAGGCGCCAGCTGTGAGATCCAAGTCAGTGAATGTTCCGGAAGTCCATGTCGCAACGGAGGCAGCTGCACTGTGAGTATCACAGGAGAGGAAGACAGAAAGAGAGATGATGTGGAAACAAGAAACCTGTGTGTGACTGTTTACATTCTTTCTAATATAGGACAATGACAATGGATATAAGTGCACATGCCCACCTGGTTTTTATGGTAACAACTGTGAGTTAAGCGCCAACACCTGTGCAGACGGGCCTTGCTTCAACAGTGGACATTGTGTCGACAATCCGGAAGGTGGCTACTTCTGTCAGTGCCCGACAGGATATGCTGGCTTCAACTGCGAGAAGAAAATTGACCACTGCTCGTCCAACCCCTGTTTAAATGGTACATTTACTGATTTTAACTTCACCTAAACCTACAATTGAACCCAGGGTTAAAACATCCAGAGACTAATCACTTGTATTTCTCTTAATCCCTCTCCCCTCTGCAGGTGCAGAATGTGTGGATCTGGTGAACTCCTACCTCTGTCAGTGTTCTGAAGGGTTTTCAGGTCCTAACTGTGAGGAAAGCGGGAGTAGCGTCTCTGGATATTGTCTCTCCTTCCCTTGTCAGAATGGTGGGACATGCCAGGAAACAGGAAGTGGCTACACCTGTAGTTGCCCCCCAGGTATGACAACTTTTGACAAATTTGTTGATGTTTACATGAATTTTTATGCAGCTTAGTGTCATTTTCTCAGATTCTTAAACCATACTATTTTCACAGGCTATACTGGCAAGAACTGCAGCTCCCCTGTCTCCCGATGCAAACACAACCCCTGCCACAATGGAGCCACCTGTCATGAGCGAGGCAGCCGCTATATGTGTGCCTGTGTGCCCGGCTATGGCGGTCACAACTGTCAGTTCCTCTTACCAGAGATTGTGGATCGACCCGATCGAATATACTCTGGAAGTGAAAATCCTGATGATGAGGAGGATGACAATGGAGGATTCCCTTGGGCGGCCGTGTGCGCCGGCGTCTTCCTGGTTCTTGTGATCTTGATCGGATGCTCTGTGCTGGTGGTCTACATTCGGGTAAAACTGCAGGAGCGGCACAGTCATCACAGTGACAGTGTCCACAGTGACAGCCACGAGACCATGAACAACTTGACAACCACCAACAACTGTCTCCGCAGCGACAAGGAACTGGGAGTTCTGATGACAACATCAGTTAAAAACACCAACAAGAAGGCAGATTATCATTCGGATCTCACTGGATCTCTCGGAGGTCTGAGTGGAATCGGTGGGCTCAACGGAACAGAGAAGAATGGCTTTAAACCTCGGTACCCTAGCGTGGAGTACAACCTGGTCCATGAGCTTCAACCTGAGGAGTTGCCACCATGTAAAGAGGAGGGTCACCAAGAGCCAGAGGCCAAATGTGAAATGCTGGATGAGTCAGATACAGAGGAAAGATACAGGAAGAGGAAAAACAGGTACACAACCAATCAAAATACATTCTTAACGGTTGGAATTATTTCATGCAGATGTCCCCTTAATCACTGTGAAAGCGTTTGTTGCATGAAGAACAGCATTTCAGAATTTCTCTGTCCTCTTTTATCCCACAGTGATGCATCAGAAAACAACCCTGTGGCCGAGTCACCGAGCTGCAGTGAAGCAAAATATCACTCATCCACCGATTTGAACTGTCACGCAGCGAGCGATCTTAAATATCAGTCGACCAGCGACGTTAAATTCCAGTCAACCAGTGATGTTGAATACAACGATCCCAGTGACAGCAGGTACCAGTGCACCAGTGACACCAAATACCAGTCTGTTTACGTCATATCAGACCGGAAAGATGAATGCATCATTGCCACAGAGGTGAGTACGCAAAAATAGACCCAAACGCCCATAACACACACAAAAACTGCAGTTCCAAAGACTGACTTTGTCCCTTCTGTATTACAGGTATGATACCAGTGAAAACCAGGTGGTGGTCCACATACACCAGCCCTGAGCAGTAGAGCTCAGCTTGTCTCCAGGAGGTTTTACTCCTGCTGTTTGCTGCTGTTCCCTCGGATTTACCAGAGGACTTTGAGCCAAGGTGCTGATGAGCCCACTTGGCAAGGACTTAGTACTACGGTAGTACTACGGGTGAATTCTGGATATTTCTTGGATGGATGTAGGTCTAATGTTGACTCAACACTACGGACGGAGTACCAGGAGGCAATGTGAGCGCTTGTACAGACTTTGTACAGAAACAGCGCTGGCTGAGTACTTGTCTAGTCCAGTGAAGACTGTTGGCAAACTGATGAAGATGTCTTCTGCAGTTCAAGATGATTTACTGCTTGTAACAGGATGAACTCCAATCAGTGGAATATGGACTTGTATGTCAACAGTTGATATTGTAGTACCATGGGGTACTGATTGAATGAACAGTGAAGTACCTTTGGAGTACAGAGAATTTTTAAAGTACTGTTGTAGTACTGTTATGTGCTGTGTTTTACAATGCAGTGTAAAATCTGTCATGGATAATGAGTAGTTCGAGTTCTGTGCAGTGCTGCAGAGCAGAGAGCAGAGTTGTAGAAACATTAAACTGCTACAATCTATTCATTAAATATAAATCACAGTCTGAGCTTTCTTGACACAAATAAAACTGTGGGACTACTTCTGTAGCAGCTCAACAGCTTTTCCTCTGCAGCACTGACAGAAACAATGCTGAGCTGGTTCTCAGCACAAACTAAAGAACTAAAGACTCCAGTAGTGACTGCAGATCGATCCAACATGGATTCTGTTGGGCCATACTG
Organism: Haplochromis burtoni; assembly: GCF_018398535.1. Classification (NCBI taxonomy): domain Eukaryota; kingdom Metazoa; phylum Chordata; class Actinopteri; order Cichliformes; family Cichlidae; genus Haplochromis; species Haplochromis burtoni. The sequence goes on from NW_024582372.1 coordinate 3,038,480, forward strand.
GCCTCTGACCCCTGAAAGTTGTGACACACAGGGAAATGTTTTGGGCAGAGCAACTTAGGAAACACTTTTGGCATTAGAGGACGAACCAAGAAGAAAAAATCCAGATGAAAGAACTCAAAACAAACATATTTGAAGCTTAGTTATCAGTTCGTGTATGATTTCTGTTTGAATTTGCTGCACATACCTTTCCAGAGCATTTCCAGAATTTTGTGAAATTGCATCAGCAGCTCAAATTGACAGTTTGGTCTTTTTCTTCCTGACCTCTAGTGATGCTGTTGATTTTTCCAAGTAGGCTGAACTTTAAAGGACTCGTCTCAACTGCCAAGACCTCATTGCACTATAGACGTGAGCGTGCATGTGTGTGAGACAGCACGAGTGTGTGGTTGTATGTGTGTTTGTGTGTGCATGTAGGAGAGTTCACGCCTGTGTCATTGAATGCACTGCTCACTTCCACTCCCTTCACTCTTCCACTGTTAGCCAGTTCAAGGACACCATCACCCTGCCTGCCATTGGTTGAGATCATTTGTTTTTATTTTATTTGTTATCTAAAGAAAGCTGTATTCTTTTAATTTAATTATGTAATTATTTGTGCTCCATTTCATTGTGTTTTTTTTTTAATTAATCCTGTTATAATTTAAGTTGGATTTCTTTTTTTTTTTTCTTTTTTTTTATCTGGCAGATAATGTATGTATGTAAGTATGTATGCATGTATGTGTTAGGCACTTGAGACCACTGTGACTGTGTTGTATTTAAGAGAAAATCTGATGTACAGAGCCTGTCATTTTTAATACTGGAAAAAAGGCGCAATATTTTTCCAAAATAAAAAAAAAAAAGGAATGAAATATGGCACATCTGGTGTTGAATGCTTGTTTTTCCCTTTCTGCTTAACAAGGGATTATGAGAAGTACGCAACATGCTCTTAAAAGCTGTGTAAATTAGCAAAGCATGAATACTCGCCCGTTCTTACATTTGTAGGTTATTTTAAAAAAAGTAATCTGGAAAATTGAAGCTGAGGGATTTGATGTCACTTAGTGATACTATAAGTGTTTTGCGTGTGTGTGTGTGTGTGAGAGAGAGAGAGAGAGAGAGAGAGAGAGTGTGTATGTGTGTGTTTGTCTGACACAGCAGAAGACTGTCTCCTTGTGGAACCACTAAATGAGACAAAGACACACCCCATAATCATAGAACGCTTAGCTAGCCTCCTCTGAGGCCAGACCCATCTCCTTGTGTGTATTGTAATATGTGCGTGTGTGTGTGTGTGTGTGTGTGTGTGTGTGTATGAATGAAAGAGAGAGGGATTGCATATGTGCATGTGTGTATTTACTTTAGTCTGCATCTTTCTGTGTTTCTGAATTAATGTTTTTTTTCTATGCTCCTCAGAGTCCAGGACTGTGTGTGTGTGTGTGTGTGTGTGTGTGATCTTGTTTTAAGCACAGGGGTATTTATAGCTGAAGAGAGAAACCACCAGTCTGGATTTAGTCCCAGTTGCCCCTGCCTGCACTACTCCGTGTGTGTTTAAGTGTGTGTGTGTCATTCAGCGACCACTGGGAGCACAGAAGTAGTCATCAAAGAAACTCATCTGGTTTGCAGTCTTATATAAACACACACACCACATACACAGGATGGTGAAATTGGATGACAGATGATCAGAAATTTACTGCAATTACAGAGGACACACTGCATTAAGTGTCGACATGGAGCACAATAACACACACAAACACACACTCCAGGAGAGGTCATGGACTGGCTGACTGAAGTAAGATTTGAATGATGGAGTAGAAAGAAAGTTCACAATTCCTTTCCAATATTGACACAGAGCCACATTAAGGGATGAATCTTTCACACCCTAACTGATGGTACAGAGCAGCAGATCACACCACTGACCTGCCCACAGGCTGCAGACACAGCGACGGTTGCCCTTCCAAAGACTGCAACTGTGGCTACTCAAAAAGTATTTGCTTGTATTACACAAGCGGCAGGCAGTTGTTAGCACATACCATGCTAAGCTTTTTAACTTAACTTTTTTTCTGTGCCACAATAGCTTTTCGCTGAGTTGGAAAATCACAGGAGACAGGCTTAAAGCTGGTCCTTTGTTGTTGTCAGGCTGTCCTCCAGCCCCTGAACAGTCGCACACACTCGCGTCCTCCCTCTCGGCATCTCTCTGGTGTCAATAGTCAGACAAAGCCCCGGTGACTGGCTGCCATTTGCTGTCCTGCTGCACATAAAGAACAGCAACTCTTTGAACTTCTGAAAGGGGGAAATCGAAACTTCTTCATGGTCAAATCTATAGAGAAACGTTTATCCAGTCAGTCCACACTTCACATGAGCTCATTCCTTTTTCTTATCGTTCGCCTAAATCCTGAACATTTTCTTTTTTTAGTTCTTAAAGAAGTCCAAGATGTACCATCACTCATATTTTAAATAACACAACAGAAAAATGTGAACACAAATCTATACATCTGTGTGCGTGTGTAGGATGATATATTGTCTGGTCCAGCCTCCCCCCCCACACACACACACCCCACACACACCTCTCTCTTCTAATACAATTTTTATTCTGACAGGGAGTAGGCAGGACCATAGCTAATCCACAGAACAGGCTGTTTAAGTGTGTCTCAGCTATAATCTGATTAATCTGTCCATTCATACACTCCTCTCCTCTCACAGATCTGTTTGAATGTATAAGCGTGTGTGTGTGTGTGTGTGTGTGTGTGTGTGTGTGTGTGTGTGTGTGTGTGTGTGTGTGTGTGTGTGTAAACATCTTGGCTGGTGTGTGCATGACTGGCAAAAATGGATGAAAATCATTGGTTTTGGGTTTAGTTTGAGTTGTGAGTTTGTTTAGACTTATTAGCTTATTACTTTGAGGCTTTTTTTATTTTAAATTTTAGTAATGACTCCATGTTTAGTATTGAGTTCTTGGTGTTTTTGTAATCTGGTAGCTCTTATCGTAAAAATGTGTTTATATTTTTGATCTGGTGTATTTGAGTAGCTTCCTTGAGGTCCCAATATACCCTATATGCTCACCGCCATGTCGTCATCAGACACATGTAGCCATTTATACCTGCTGTTAAGGCACAGAAGTCAAAAGGCCAAAAAGCCACAAGTGTTTGTCTCCCATGTTATTCCCAAGTTTCAAATAGTTACAACATCTGTGTGTCAGTACATCTCTGAGCTTCTGTGCAGTATTATCATTAAAATGGGGGTAAAAACTGGGACCATCCTACATTTCTGTCTTCAATCCAGCTGTGACGGCAAACGCAACACAAGCGACAGGGCAAGCATAAGAACGACCTTAGTGTCTTCTTAAATTTTGTGAAGTCTTCATTTCTGTTAAGGCTCTCTATTTAGATTACTTCCTGTTTTATTTTGAAAGTCATTTGCTTCTCATCTTCAGTTTTACTTTGTCTTCATCTTTTATTAGTTTCACCTGTTTCTTGTTCCCCAGTTATTTCCACTCCCCTTGTTAACCCTCTGTGTGTTTCTGTGTGTATACACAGCCTTGTCTTCCAGTTAAACTTTGTGTCGTACTGTTTACGTGCCTGCCTTCTTCCCTGTGTATTTCTCTGTGCTGTCCAGGTTTTGTTACTTTGTATCTTGGAACATTTTTACTTTGAACTTTCATCAGACAAATAAATGTTTCACTTTTTGTTTTTGAACTTCTGTATTTGGGTCCTCACTTTTTGCACTCCATTACGTGACACATATCTGTATTTCCCTTTAATTGTGGTCATTATTACCATATTTTACAAAAATCTGTGTGGTCTTTGACTTTGTGATGATGAACTGAAAGTCATTTTTCCACATTGTAGCACAGGCAGCAAAAGATGTGGCACGTAAACAGACTGGTTCTTATATAGCGCTTTTCTACTCTAGCTGAGCACTAAAAGCAGTTTATACAACTTGCCTCATTGACACAAGCACATTTTTTCTATGGAAGTACTTTCTATGTAACATTCACACACATTAATACTCCAATGGATGCATCAGAGAGCAACTTTGCCCAAGGATATTTGGCATAAAGACTGAGAGCAGCCAAGGATTGACCCACCAACCTTCCAATTAGCAGATGCCCTGCTCTACCTCCCGAGCTACTGATAATGATCAATAAAAACCAGGTTTTAGAACAGTCTATAATTAAAACAAACAAACTATTAGACATTAGAACCTGTCAAAATGTTGTCTTTGGTCCCCCTGAATATGTGGGACAGAGGGACAATGGATAAAAATGTTATGCTGTCCCACAGAGATGTCAAACTCTACATGAAAAATGTGTAAAATTTCAGAACATGTTCTGGTATTTCATTGCCAAGACTGTCCTTCAATCCTAAAGTATAAAGGTCTTGGTAATTCATAGAAAATGTCCTTTTTTTCTGTGAACCATCTGTAAAAATGTAAATTCCTATAGTAGATGGTGAAAAAAACAGGAACTTTCGGCCATTACTTAATTACTTTGGTGTAGCATGAATGACAGTTGGTGGTGATGTTTTGGGGTCTTTATAAACAGGAAAAGCGGTAAAGCCTACAGAAATACAGTTTAAACTCCAAAATCTATGCACTCCTTTACATTTTCCAGAGCTGTCCAATGGGCTAGACTGGGGTCTTTGCTGGGCTGATTCTGGCCCACACACCTTATGTTTGACACCCCTAGTCTAGTACAGCGGTCCCCAACATTTTTTGCACCACGGACCGGTTTATGCCCGACAATATTTTCACAGACATTTGTTGATAATAAGATAAAATTCAAAATTCAAATTTTGTTTGTCACACACACACAACCATACACAGTATGACATGGGGGTGAAATGCTTGTAGCTGTACAATGCCCGACCATACAAATTAACTTAGGAATTTACAGTAAAGAATGTGCAAATAGCAGAAGAGATTATAAAGATTATAAATTATAGGAATTATAGGATTATAGGAAATGTGTGGTGGTGCGTGTGGTGACGTGTGTGAGAGTCCAGTCTTATAGTGACGTGTTTGGGAGAGTCCAGTCCTACACCTGATAATAATAATAATAATAATAATAATTAAGTATAAAATACTAAAACAATACTAAAATACTAAAACACTAAAATACTAAAACACATATGAAGTAAATACAGTTTCAAAGTTTTGGGAATCCTGGGAGAACTAACTGACAGCCTGTTCCAGATGACCTAAGAACTTTAGCAGGTTTATAATATGTCATATTATCATTATTATTATACTGAGACCAGACCCTCTAGAACCAATGACCATGCCATGTTCAAAGTCACTTAAATCAGCCTTCTGATGCTTGGTTTGAACTTCAGCTACTGTGACGATGGCTTTTGTGTCCTCTTGGGACAAAACATTCAGATGTTTTTTTTCATATTGTGAAATGTGATTTAAAAAAATAAATTGAATGATAATGTGTGTTATTTAGTACAATTCAGAGCAGGCTGAACTGACCGTAGTTTCAGTATTGTGGGGAAGTTTGCAGTAATGCTGGAGTGGTGCAAAGCAGGCTGTGGTGTTCAGGGTCAATGCTAGGCTACATCAAAGACAGGAGACATCAATTTAAACTGAAGCTCATGATGCCAGTTAGACTATTGCTACATTTGATCCTGACTCTTACCTTATTGAATTCACTTAACTAATATAACAGAAAAAGTCAGCTCATCATGGCCTGTATACAAAGAAAAATGTAACAGCTAACAATGCAAATTATTATGTGACTTATTTTGAGCCTAAGTAAATATGAGGAAGAACTGGCCCAGGCAATAAGTCATTTGGCTTGTTTGATTATTATTATTGTTATGTGTATATAATGAGAATGTAGACAGCCTGTATGTAGTTTAGGTCTATTTTTGAGTATATTTACCACTTTTAAATACCACCTGATCACTTGTTGCACTAATTTTACTGCACACAAAGTAAACACAGAGCCTTTTCTCTCAACATCTCCAGACTTTTTTGCTGATTCGCAGCCTCAGAGAGCAGCATCATAACAGTGTCCCGCTGATTTTACATCCCTCTCCACTCTGTCTGTTATTAGCATTTCAATTTGTCACAAATCCCCATGCTCACAGAGCATCTCTGACTAGAGATTTTTGGGGCTAAATCTTGTGGGAAAACAGAGATTTCTCTCTCAGTCATCCTCCATTGTTGAGTCTGAACAAACGAAGTGACCACAGCAGCCTGAGTCACACAATGACAGACAGCTTATTCAGCTACTTCATCTGTTGCAGCTCCCCAGGGACCAGGCTCTGATCTTTTCCCAGAGCTCTACCTCTCTCTTTCACTCAGTTCACCCCCTCTTTCCTCTTTTTTTCCTGATTATCAATCTCTAACTCTATTTGCACAACATGCCTTTAATATACTTTTGTTTCCCCTTTCATGTGTTGCCTTTTTAAATCATAATTTTAGGGTATAGTTGCAAGTCAACGCAATTAAAGCCAACCACATTTCTCGGTTCTCTTTGAGAGCACTGTTTTTGTTTGTATTTTGTTTATTGTCATCTCTCCCTGGGGGTTAAACCGGTTGTAAAGACAGAGTCATTCCTTCAGAGACACCAGCTCCCATCAGCACCTTCTGGTCATTACTGGTGCATCGTGGGAACAGCTTGGCGAGTACAATGATTGGCTAGAACAATGAAGCTGGGGGGCAACACAAAGGACACGCCCACCGCATGATGGGAAAGAGCAGCAGAGGAAGCAGATGTTGCCACAGAGGACCCACAGGAGGGGAGGGAGAGAGAGATAGAGATATGGCAGATGTCTCTCTATCTCTCTCTCTGAAGGCTTTGCTTTATTTTTTTGCATCAGGTGAGAAAAAACAGAAGTTTTACCTGCTTTTTTTGACAGAATAACGATTTTTAAAGCCCAGATCACACAAGGGTGGTCAAAGTCTCCTCGGATTTCTTCCAAAATTGGCTTTGTTTGCCCTATAAGACATCTTGTGACTGCTCCTTACTTCAAAGGCAAACCCTAAAATGCATGGATGGAGAAACAAGAAGTGCAGATAGCTCAAAAGAAGGCACGCAAAATCACTAAACGGTGTGTAACAGTGTTTGAGAGTATAGAAATCATAAAAATCGCGCTCTGTGCACAATTACAACCATGACTGATGTGTTCCTGCTCTTCGGCACAGTGATAAACACCGAATGAGGGCTATGTGAACTGGTTGGAAAGTGAAAGTTGAAAGTTGGCAGGTTTGCAAAATCTATTGGAAAAAAACCCAGAATGTTGTAAAAGTATATTAAAAATCTAGCTTCGACCCTGCTAGAAGACGAGTCAGATAAAAAGAAGTGGACCAATGGCTTAATTTAACTCATGTCACATAGGTAACATGAGTTAAATAAAGTTTACTCAAGACACACTTTTCAAGTTTTCTTCAGTGAATCAGCAGAAAACATGAATGAAACATCCATGATGTTACTTCTTTCTGTTACTCTATGCCATATACCTTAAACTGGTATTTAAAATATGATGTAATCTGTGATGTTCATGCTCAAAGTTGCTTTTAGAGGAAAAATCAAAATGTTGGCTTTGGATTGTTATAAAGCCAAAATCTTGTTCCTGTAAACTTGATTTTACCATTTTGAGCAGATATTACATGTGTTTTTCAGTGCAGGGATGAAGACTGCAATATGTAATCCATGTGTAATTGTTATTAGAGAGTTGGTTGCAAATTGGATTTCTGAGCAGATTACTTGGAAAGAAGAAACACTAAGTGTAGGTTAAGCAAAAGTATTGAAAATTAGGATATAATAAAAATAATTAATATCAATAACTATTTGCTCGATACTTTGAGAAATGAAAGTCGTTTGAAGAAGGTATAAGCAGGCAGGAGTGGGGTGTTATTGGTGTCAGTTAGAAGACTGTTAACTTTGTGTTTTCATTATTTTCTTTTGCTACTTGCTGGTGCTTTGTGTACGTACAAAAACAGCCTGTTTAGGTTTAAGAAAAGATTGTGTTTTGGATTAAAATACAATGAACTGGAATAAGAGACGTGTCTCATTATTTCCACGACTCATGACTCACTCACTCATGTATATAAATGAGACGACTGCGACTTTGACACCCTATGAATGAGGACGAGTTCACTGAACAAATGTTAAATAGAATGTTAAATACAGATTTAATAAAGTGACTTTTATTCATTTTATTTTAATTACACAAAGTAGTTGCTTTCAGAAAGTTCAACATTACATACCTAAATAGCAGTCGTAACTAATTATGAAATGTTCTCAGTTAACACTTCGATCTCTAATTTCTCTTTTAATGTCCTATATTATTCCCATATTGATGCTGTAAATAATAACAATCACTATTTAGGTTCATCTACAAGAACCTAAATAGAGACTGTTTTTGTGTCTTTGTGCCTTTTCCTGATGCTCCCATGATCTCATTTCTAAGGATCTCTGTGCTTTCAAAACTTTTACAATTCTTGTTTTTTATGTCCTTGGACTAAATCTACATTTGGTCAGTTACATTCATGGTCCTGACACATTTTTATATCCCAACATAGTCGACATTTACGTCAGCCATGGAGTTAGCCTTTACGCACCACTCAGACTTACATTGTCAGTTCATGGGAATACACTCTTCCTTTCAATGCGGCCATTCATGATGGCCAGACAAATTAGATAGCAAATTCACACAATAATACTTGCCAATTCATCCCTTCAAGACAAAAGGGAGAACAGCTGATGGGAACAAATCTTCTCGTGTTCGCTCACAGAGCCACGAGGGAGCAGTCATCACTTAAATATAAAGCAATTGAGACGTCACTATGTTGGCAGATTTGAGAGAAAAGAAAATTGGGTTGCCAGGTCTGATCCTCTGAGACATGAGGAGTGGTTGAAATCTAGTAAAGTGTGCTCTGGGATATTTCTGTGATTAGGCGCTGTGTCTGTATGGTCTTTGTTTTCATGTGTGTGGTGTGTATGTGTGGGAATGGACCCTGGCCTGACTTGTTGATTAATGGCCAATGTGTGTATGTGTGAAAAAACTCCTGGTCCTGTTTCCATGCTAATGAGTAGCAGCAGATGGGAGAGAGGAGGCCAGACCAACAATGAACAAACGCACCAGCAGCCGTACAACTAAAAAAAGACCAAACAGACCCTCCTGTATGGTGTGTTTCCTCCCAGACGAACACTCTGATATTATGACCTTTCTTTTTGTTGGCTGGAGAATCTAAACACTGAATCCTGTCAACTCTGTCTTCATTTTAATCATCGCATGTTGGGATGCTAATATCAGCAAACAAGACACTACAGCATATGGCTAAAACTGATGGATTCTTTGGAGTGTAACACAGGCACTAGAGTGATTGAAACATGTTTATTTTTCAATACTTACAGGGAGCTACACACCATGTACTCCCTGTAAGAACATACTGTGAAAAAGTTTTTACCCCCTTAGGTTTTTTTGGGTATATGTCACACTTGTTCAGATCATCAACAAACTTTAATATTAGACAAATACAGCATGTAGTTTTCAAAAGAAATTTCACTACAGGGAGTGCAGAATTATTAGGCAAATGAGTATTTTGTCCACATCATCCTCTTCATGCATGTTGTCTTACTCCAAGCTGTATAGGCTCGAAAGCCTACTACCAATTAAGCATATTAGGTGATGTGCATCTCTGTAATGAGAAGGGGTGTGGTCTAATGACATCAACACCCTATATCAGGTGTGCATAATTATTAGGCAACGTCCTTTCCTTTGGCAAAATGGGTCAAAAGAAGGACTTGACAGGCTCAGAAAAGTCAAAAATAGTGAGATATCTTGCAGAGGGATGCAGCAGTCTCAAAATTGCAAAGCTTCTGAAGCGTGATCATCGAACAATCAAGCGTTTCATTCAAAATAGTCAACAGGGTCGCAAGAAGCGTGTGGAAAAACCAAGGCGCAAAATAACTGCCCATGAACTGAGAAAAGTCAAGCGTGCAGCTGCCAAGATGCCACTTGCCACCAGTTTGGCCATATTTCAGAGCTGCAACATCACTGGAGTGCCCAAAAGCACAAGGTGTGCAATACTCAGAGACATGGCCAAGGTAAGAAAGGCTGAAAGACGACCACCACTGAACAAGACACACAAGCTGAAACGTCAAGACTGGGCCAAGAAATATCTCAAGACTGGTTTTTCTAAGGTTTTATGGACTGATGAAATGAGAGTGAGTCTTGATGGGCCAGATGGATGGGCCCGTGGCTGGATTGGTAAAGGGCAGAGAGCTCCAGTCCGACTCAGACGCCAGCAAGGTGGAGGTGGAGTACTGGTTTGGGCTGGTATCATCAAAGATGAGCTTGTGGGGCCTTTTCGGGTTGAGGATGGAGTCAAGCTCAACTCCCAGTCCTACTGCCAGTTTCTGGAAGACACTTCTTCAAGCAGTGGTACAGGAAGAAGTCTGCATCCTTCAAGAAAAACATGATTTTCATGCAGGACAATGCTCCATCACACGCATCCAAGTACTCCACAGCGTGGCTGGCAAGAAAGGGTATAAAAGAAGAAAAACTAATGACATGGCCTCCTTGTTCACCTGATCTGAACCCCATTGAGAACCTGTGGTCCATCATCAAATGTGAGATTTACAAGGAGGGAAAACAGTACACCTCTCTGAACAGTGTCTGGGAGGCTGTGGTTGCTGCTGCACGCAATGTTGATGGTGAACAGATCAAAACACTGACAGAATCCATGGATGGCAGGCTTTTGAGTGTCCTTGCAAAGAAAGGTGGCTATATTGGTCGCTGATTTGTTTTTGTTTTGTTTTTGAATGTCAGAAATGTATATTTGTGAATGTGGAGATGTTATATTGGTTTCACTGGTAAAAATAAATAATTGAAATGGGTATATATTTGTTTTTTGTTAAGTTGCCTAATAATTATGCACAGTAATAGTCACCTGCACACACAGATATCCCCTTAAAATAGCTAAAACTAAAAACAAAACTAAAAACTACTTCCAAAAACATTCAGCTTTGACGTTAATGAGTTTTTTGGGTTCATTGAGAACATGGTTGTTGTTCAATAATAAAATTATTCCTCAAAAATACAACTTGCCTAATAATTCTGCACTCCCTGTATTAAGGGGGAAAAAGCAAACAAGCAACAGCCAAGAGTGCAATGACGACCCATCCAGGAGGTCATAAAAGAACCCAGAACAACATCTAAAGAAATGCAGGTCAAAGTTGCCTCAGTCACTGCTGAACAAAAAGAACAAAAAGACTCATCTCATGTTTGCCAAAAGACATCTTGATGATCTCTCAAAAATATTCTGTGGACTGATGAGACAAAAACAGGGATTTTTTAGAAGGCTTGACCCTAACCCTGTTAAATCATAAAGCTAACACACCGTTTAATAAAAAGAACATCAAACCAACAGTAACAGTATTAATATTAAAATTTGTTTGATGATCTGAAACATTTAAGTGTGATATATATGTAAAAAACAATAAGAAAAGAACATCACTGTATTCATGATTTTGGGTTTACATTCTGTTTACATTGGTAAAAACTGTTTTATTTACATATGTGCATTTAAGCACTATGATTATCTCAGAAAACAGGGCTTCTATATTTCTGTACACATATTCTAGTGACTAATTATAACAAATTTGACCCGTAGTGGTTAATGTTTTGACATATTTTTAAGTATGCTTATTTTTCCAGGGTAAAGAAGATATGCATGTACAGTATGTGTTTCCAGTCAGTTAAAAGTACATGCACAAGTCCAAAGGTTATTCAGGTATTTTTCTTTTACCCATTATTTTAAGGTTTTCCAGTTTCCTCTAAGTCAAATATAAAGCATTTAATACACTGACAGGATTCAGTGGTACTAATGGGGTTTCTCATAATTCAAAGACACACATCTCAGCTTAATTGATCATTCTCGGTTGTATGTAGGAGCAAATATGATTAAAAAAAAAGATAAATCTCTAGATAACAGTTATACAAATGCCAGTACATTCACAAGTCTATGAATTAATAAAAATATACATTTAAGATATACATTAATTTTGCTCCATTTCCAAAAGTCAATAAATACCCACAAGCCTCAATTTACTAAAGCAATGTTGCAAACAGGAGTCAGACAAAATTCCTCTTCAACAATGTGAGTTTGATAAAGTTATAAAGAAAATAATTATGTCACATTACTGCTGCTAAATGTGGTTCTACAAGCTTCTCGGTCATGGGGTGCACTTACTTTTCAACAGGACTTTGCAGAGTCCTGGGATTTTTCTTTTTCACATAGCTGTGTGCTTGTTGTGTTTTTGTGTGTGTGAACAGTTATGTACATGAGATACATAAACGTCTGCATAATATGAAATACTGAGGATTTGTGTATTTATGGTACATGTGCAAAGATCTAGGTGTAAAGAGGCAAGTTGGTCCCACTAACAATACATCTGGCTACACGTCTAATTTTATTATTGACACACATGGTGATCCTGTTATTTTCACCATTTTTAACTGAAACCAAATTCACGGCCACTCACGGAAAAAGCCACAACAAAAGGTTCAGGTGTTCTGGTCCAGTCTGAAATTTTAAATTTAACCTCCTAGGACCTGGCGTCCACATATGTGGACATCGCATTTTGGGTTATTTAGACCAAAATACTCAATTTTGCTCTACAAAGGCCTGATATCGACTTACAAGGACATTATACTACTACTGTTCTATCAAAACTTTAAACGAATATCCTCATATGTGGCTCTTATTTTTCTTAAAAACAAAATTAAGGTAAAAAAAAAAAATCTTTTAATTTTTTGCTTTTACATTCATCGGGCCCCAATATGCCCAAATATCAAAGAGAAATTAAAAATGCATGCCGTGGAAGATTCCGCCTGTGGCCCCAAACTTATAGAGCTGTGAAGTAAAATGATAAAAATGATTGAATGAGATAATACAAAACTAAAATACATTTACAGTATGTTCTGAGTGTTACAGTGTGTGACAGACTGTGGAGGAGGGCGTCTCTGCTGATCAGTTTTGCTTTTGTGTGTCATTTCCAGCTCTGAGTGGAGGTCCAACCTTTTACACAAATACAAACACTTCCTCCTTGTAAGTCTAGATAACGTTGCCACTGATTAGAGACAAAACTGTGCGTATTTGTGTTTGTGTATTAGAGAGCTCCACTGGGCATTAACACCCCAGGAAACTATGCCTGTTTCCTGCCACCTACCGCTTTTTAATTTTTCATTCTTACTTTCATTATTTTTACTGTTATGCTCCATTTAATGACACAAACATCATATTTACTTGCAGTTTTTTTTAGGTCGAATCCCTCTGATAGAACAAAGCAGGTGAAAATTTATCACTTTTGAGCAGTTCTCATTGTCACCTCAAACAGTAGAAGGAGGGGAAAACTTGCTAAGAATACCTGAGCTCTGAGGAAAAACATCTGACAACAGGAGAAGACTGCTGAGCGAACACACACTAATGTCTCCACTTCAAGAAAAACAAGGATACACACAAACACACAGGATGATCTTTAAATCAAACCAGTCTTAAGCACTTCTGGGGCATAAACAGTAGTAGATGTTTTCATTCTAAATATGCAGCACAATATATCAGTATCAATATTATCAGAACATACTGATAATTTCTGACATTTGCACAGTAAGAGCTATACTTATATTGTGTGTGTGTGTGTATGTCCGCGCGCACGCGCAAGAGAGAGAGTGAGAGATTCCTGAGGAATGCTCTTAGTGCTGTTGTAGTATCTGCGGGCAGGAAATTGATTCCCAGAGACAGGAAGTAACTTCGTGGAGAGGGGAAGTGTTTGCCAGCATCCGCCCTCTGTCTGCTGGATGTGGAAGGAAGGAGGGAGAGGGGTAGTGAGGGCCAGAGGAAGAGGGAGAATGAAATAAAGTTGTTTTAGGAAGAAGAGAGGCAGAGCGGCAGCGCTGCTAGAGACTGTGAGGGAGATCCAGATGACGTCTGAGCTGCCCTGAAAAACAACTTTTAGCTGCTGTCTTCAGCAGAAGTCCTTCTTTCTGTGTCTCAGATGTTCCACATGCCAATGCAGTTAAAAAAACAGAAACACACACACTTTTTTACAAACTGGGGAATGTTATAAGGCATCTGACTGCACCCTCTACAACTGATTCTTTCCTGAGTCACCAGATGGGATAACACTTAAGCAGTGCTGCACAGCAAATAAACCCATTAACAGTTAAAAGGAAAACCACAGTTAATTTTTTAAAACTGGGAAAATTGGGGATCCTTAATTGCTAAAAGTTTCTGAATGAGTGCCATGAGCACAGCATTGTAAGAGATCTGATAAATAACTTGGAGCAAGCACTTATACGTAAGGAACAGTATTTTAAAATGAATGCAGCACGTCACAGAAAGCCAGTATGAAGATTTAAGAAAGGATGTATTCAATCTAGCATTTTGAACCAACTGCAAATGTGATTTTAGTGTTTTCTTGTAACAAACTGTAATAATCTTATCTAGATGCAATGAAAGTATAAATGAACTGGAAGAAATAGTTTAAATTTAGTCAGGTTTTAATTGAAAAAAAGAAAAGGACTTTTTAATGAGGTAAGACTTACATCAGTTCAGGTTAGTGTTACATTTCTCAAGGTGTGAAGCTCTTATGGTCCATATACTAGAAATACTCCATCTGGTTTAGATGAGGGAGCTGCCTGAAACATACAGGAGGCAGGGTGACCGCTCGATAACATTAAACTAAACTTACTATTACCTGTGCTACTCTCACATTGATTCAAATCAGCACGGTGTCAGACATTTCCATTCTTACATTCACCTTCATTGTGTAAGCCTATTGCCTAGAAAGGTTCAGGACTGCAACGCATGTGTGAAAGCTGCTTTAATGTTTCCCAAACTATAACTCTGATAACACCAGGAACCTTCGATAAAAGACAAAACATAAATACTCAAACCCACAAAATGGAGATCAAGCACGTTGTTAAGATGGAAATTGTACTGTTGAGTTTTTAGTTATACAGACCAACTTTGTCTGCATATTTGTTCTCTTAGTTATGTAAAACTGTGGTTTTAACATTTTGGCAACAACTTTGGGAGGACTCTTTGCTGTCAACTTAGGTAAACGTCAGTTATATAGCAGCTATACAATCTGTACAGCATATGTTATCATCTGTCCTTATACCCCTGAACCAGAGGCAACAAAAATTTTAAAATGCTATTGATCCTTTTACCCCCAGTCCTAAAGTGTATATTTGCTTTCTTACTCTTCTTATACTTATTGTTTGTTTTTTTGCACTGCTGTAACTGGAGCCTCGTCGTCACGTTTGTCTGTACTGTATATAGCGGTGATGAGAATGTAGTTTAGTTTGAAAGGAGTTTCAAAGGATTCGCCCCCCCCCCCCTTTTTTTTTTTTTTAAAGAAAATGAATGAAAGAAAACTCAAGATAAACAACAAAGGAGAGGTCCACTTTCAAGGATGTAGCTGGTGCCACTGGTACAGATCCAACCAAAATACTGTCAGTAAGATTATAGTACAGAAAATGACATGATTGCAAACATAAATGATAATACACCCAAGAGTAAGGTCTTAAAATTAAGACCTTACTCTAAGCACCTTGAGGCGACTGTTGTTGGGATTTGGGGCTATATAAATAAAATTGAATTGAAAATTGAATGAAATGGCCTTACTATGGCGCAGAAGAACTTCACTAGTGCCTCAAAACAGCCGACACCAGTGCAGTCCGACCGTCTTTGCGTTTTGATTGGTGCAACCACAGGACCACAGTTTTCCACTTTTCCTCAATCTTACAAAAGTAGTACTCAAGTAGACAGCAATTCTGGAACTATTTGACCATGCTCATTCCTTTGTCTGGTAGAGTTTTAATTTGCATTTGTAGATGTAGCATCAAACCATTTTTCTAACAAGAGTTCTGAGAAGTGTTCCTGAGCATATGCAGCGATTTCCATCTGTGTTCTGAATGCAGTGTTGCCTGAGGGCCTAAAGATCATACCCACTCAGCGCCGGGTATTGGCCTTGTGTTTTGCATATAGAGATTTCGCCATATATTGACATTATGCAAATGATCATGTGAGGGTGGATAGATAGAGTCTGGTGGAAGCAGCCATCAGAAGATGGGTACATTGTGGTCACTGTGGCCCGTACTTTCATGTAGTTTACGCCAAATTCTGACCCTAGCAGGCAATGTTGCAGCAGAAATTGAGACATACCAGGCAATGTTTTTCCAATCTTCTATTGTCCAATTTTGGTCCAATTGTGGTTTCCTGCTGCTATAGCCCATCTGCCTCAAGGTTCAACACACTGTTCCTTCAGAGATCTTCTGCATATTTTGGTTATAATGAGTGGTTATGTGAATTACTGTTGTCTTACTATCGGCTCAAAGTCTGACCATTCGCCTCTGACATCTGGGATCAACAAGACATTTTCTACCAGAGACCTGTCGCTCACTGGATATTTTCCCTTGTTTGGATCATTTTCTGTTAACTCTAAGGATGAGTTCCAGTAGAAATTCCAGTAGATCAGTTTCTGAAATACTCAGACAAACCTATCTGGCACCTACAACCACTCCATGTTCAAAGTCACTTAAACCACAGTTCGTCACCCTCCAGACACTTGATTTGAACTTGATCTTCACATAATCCTTAGGGATTATTAAATGTTTCTGACTCTGATCTTAATGCTGCCTAAATGCTTAAATGCACTGAGTTGCTGCCACGTAAACAGGTTTTGTTTGTTTGGGGAGTTTTTTGTTTGTTTGTTTTTTACTGTGATTTACTTAAAGATATAGCCCCATTTATGTTTTTGCTTGTAGCACACATCATTGTCAACTACAAAACAGGTGAAGAGCTGTTCCTATCCTTGAAGCGCCCTCACACTGTCCCTGTGAACTCTGCCTTGAGACAGTAGCCGTTGCATGCATGAAGTTTTTAACATGTGTTCACCCAGCGTTCCTCACACTCTTAAAATCTCCCAAGGGAGAGATCATTTGAGGTGAAAGGTCAGGGGTCAGCACCATGTGTGTGTGTGTGTCTATGCCCACATACAAGTCTTTCTTGTAAATAGCTGAGATATTTGAGTTTTCAGTGTTCAGAGAGGCTTTACCACATGTTTGGATACGAAAGGTCCTGTTTTCACTACATTCCCTATTTTGTCATCATGACGCTTCTTTCTCCACAGGTGGAGACCTGTGGTGCCAAAGCCAAAAACTATACAAGACTGGTATTCAAAACGTGCATTTTACTGTAAACATAGACTCAATCATCCAGAGGGCAGGAATTTCTACAAGTTCAATTTTTAAGCAATGATGAAATCCGTCAAGACAAGAAATGAAGAAAAAGCTTTGTTGTTTCAGGTTGTGTGGAGGAAAGTTTAATGCAGTGTGTGCGTGTGTGTGTGTAGAGATGGTACTCGATGGACAGATGGCCCTTTGTGACTCCTGACACCTGCCAGCTGCTGCTGTGCTCCTCCTCACCTCCTCTTTTCTTTTCCACTCTCCTCTCACCTCACTTCTTCCCTTTTTTCTCCCTCTTTGTTACATTCACTGCTCCTTTCTTTCTTCCTTTGTGTCCTCTAATTGTAGCCACTTTTCACTGCAAAGACATTTAGATGATCATATAAGAGCAGCAGGAGGAAGGAGGTGTGATCACTATTTCTTTGTTTCTCTGTCCTTTAAAGATCACATAAATAAGAAAGTGGAAGGAATCCAGGACATCTGGAGATCTGTGAGGGTATTTGGGTTTGACAGGCCAAATCTTGAAGTAGGTATTAGGTAATATCATTTGTTTTCATATTTAGCAAAGTTAATGATGTTTTTGCTATATTTTTAAACTGAATCGAGATTATCAGATAATTATTTCAAACAACATCGTCATGTCATTACTAGACATTGATAGCATATAGAAATAAGATTTCAGGTTCAGATTCCTCAAAAAAGATGCTTTTAAGGAAAGTTTTATAAAACTCGAAGGCCACTGTTACTTAAATGGAGTCACTGATCGAGTTTTAGTGCGATCGCACTTTCAAACCACCCTCACCCTTCCAAACACATGGGGCTAAATCTGAAATGTTAAAAGCTGATCTTTTTATATGTTCATGTCCTCTTTAAGCCTCTGTTTTTAACCAGCAAGAACACATGTTTCGCCCTCTTCAGAGTGAATGAAATTGGAAACACCCATTCCATTTTGGAAAGGAAAGGTTTATACAAATGCCAAATGAGGTTTGAGGGTTGTGATCGCAGGTGTTTGAGGTGTTTTAAAGAATCTTGGCTCTCTGCTGCAGATATTTTTGTTTGGATTTGGAGCGCAAACAACAAATGCCATGAAAACAACAAAAATCAGCTTCTGCACAAAGCTGTTTTTGTTAAGGAAGCTCTTTCTCAACAATAAACTTTTTAAAAAAAAGTTCAGAAAATAAAACCTATAACCTTATTTCCAACTCTGAAATTTTCCTTTTTTTTTTCTTTTTTCTTTGCTATGCATAAGTCTTAACTGTTTAGTTTTTGAGACTAAAAAAACCCCCCCAAACTTTAACTTAAAAAAAAACAAACTTCCAAAATTGATCCCTGATGAATTTACAAGTTTGTTCACTCCGGTTCACAGAGATTAGTTGTTCCCATGTAGTACACAGATTACAATAAGTCAATCAATTTTCCATAGTGGTCCAGCGGGCAGATTGAAGTCTTTGCCAGGCCAATTTTGGCCCCTGTGCCTAATGTTTGACATGTCTGATCTAGAAGAAAATGCTATGGTCAGGTGAAATCAAAATTGAGCTCTTTTGCATCAACTCAAGCCACTGTGTAGGAAGAAGGAGGAAGAGAAATGCTGAGTATGACCCAAAAAACACCTCACAGTCAAGCGCGGGAGTGCAGACATTGTGCTTTGGGCTGTTCTTCTGCTAAGGATGCAGGACAACTTCACCTCATTGAGGTCCACTGTAACACAAAATCTTAGATGAGAGCTTCCTTCCCTTGGCAAGAACACTGAGGCTACGTCCACACTAATGTGTTTTAGTTTGAAAATGCACTGTTTTCTCTCCGTTTTGGCCTCCCGTCCACAATGAGACTGCGTTTTCGCTGAAGGAAAATGCAGCGTTTTGAAAACGCTCTTGAAAACACATACATTTGAAAACGGTGCTTTTAGCATCGCAATGTGGACAGTGAAAACGGAGACTTTTTGAAAACGATGACACGTGTTAGTCAGATGCAGTCATGTGACCAATTAAACAAAGATAGTGGAGGGCATTATACAGCAGTTGTTTTGTTTGCTCTCAATTTTGACAGCCCTATTAGAGATTAATATCAATCTGTACATGCTCCAGATAGCGTTTCTTTAATTCTCACTCACTTTTGCAACTTTGTACTTTTGTGTTGCTCGCAGCAACAACTCCACCTCATTGTTAGTCCATTTAAAAAACTCGGTGCTTTTCCTCGACATTTTGCCGCAACGTTTCAACGAGCCAGAAAATAAATAAACGGCAAAAAGGAATGAGGCAGGCCGAATCTTCTTGTGTTTCACACACGCGCAGTACTGGAACGTAAGCGTTTTCAGCCATTTCAATGTGGACGCACAACTCTGTGCAAACAACTATAAATGCTAGTGTGGACGAAAACGCCGTTTTCAAATCTATCCGGGCTAGTGTGGATGTAGTGTGACCCAAAACATACCACCATGGCAACAAAGGACTGGTTGAAGAAGAAACACATTAAAGTCATGGAGTTGCCTAGCCAGTCTCCAAAACTCAGTAATTTAGAAAAACTGTGTAGCTGAAGCTTCATATTGCCAGGTTGCAGAAATCTAAATGATTTAGAGAAGTGGACCCAAAGTCCTTCTGAGATAGATATGAGATAACTGGTGAGCAACTACAAGAAACATTGTACCGCTACGCGTGCCAAAAATGTTTTCTCCACCAGGGATCAACTACTTATTATACTCAATGATATGCAAATAAAAATGTATATAGCTGTACACAGAGAAAACATAATCCCATTGTCATAGACCACAACCTCAAGTAACCGAAAAGGGCACCAGAATAACGACGAAAAGATCACAAAACAACGAAAAACTAAAGTTTGTTCAGTGTCCAGTAAGCCTCTCCGCCATCATTTCATCTGCATCTCATCCAGTTACAAATTACACTGTCACAGTTTTAAACATTCACACACTGGGCAACTGGCATTGCCGTGCAGTACAACAAGAAAGGAAATTAATAGTTTAACTTAATTTTCCAGTGTTCAACTATATTCATCTTTTCAATATAAGTAAAGTACTTTTTAACAAACAATTCAAGTTCTTAAATGAGGAAAAATAACATTTGACTCAAGTTTATGATACTTGGCAAGACCAAGCAACTGACTAATTGTTAAGTACCTTAGTTTCCTTTAGGAAAGGAAGCACTAAAGCTGCACTTGGTCATGTGAAAACATCTCTTTCACATGACTGCAGTTGATAGTTTGCCAAAGAATGTAAAGTAGTTTCCCCACCAACGGTATTCCTTTATATCTATTAGAGATGGCACGATATCACTTTTTAATGTCCGATACCGATATCATAAATTTGGATATCTGCCAATACCGATATGAATCCGATACAGCGCAGTGATTTGTAATCAATAAAACTGTTTTTTTATAAATATCTTGCTGCATTTTGTATAAGTTCATACTCAAGTTTTAAAAAACAAGAGACTGAAGCTATTCTGTTATACCTGTATGCAAAAAATAAAACTCCACCCAAAACATTTTATAGTTCAGCAACACTGATCAATTTAATAAATTTAAACCTACATCCTCCCTATTCTGGTATTTTAAAGAGTACTTACCTACCTAACTAATAGGGTTGCCAACTCCCAGCAAAAATATTAGGGAACCACCCCCCACCCTTAATCGATGTAATCAACTTTAATTTAATGCATGTGTAAAACAAATGCACAGAAATCAATTATTTTTCTACAATATTTAAATAGATTCAACATCTTTCTTCAACAGAATTGCAGACTGCACAGATGGTACCTTCCCAAAGGAAAACGTAC
Organism: Haplochromis burtoni; assembly: GCF_018398535.1. Taxonomy (NCBI): domain Eukaryota; kingdom Metazoa; phylum Chordata; class Actinopteri; order Cichliformes; family Cichlidae; genus Haplochromis; species Haplochromis burtoni. Next base: position 3,059,439 of record NW_024582372.1, read on the forward strand.
TACAGCTTACTAGGGTGTATATTAGACTTATTAGTTACTATATACAATAATGGATTTCTATACATTTAATCAGATGACCACTTTTGTTGTAAGATTCAGATAATTATTTATTCAAAGTTTTTAAATGACATAACAAAGAAAAATATTTATTTGTGCCCCCCTTTCCCTGTTAATGTCCTACCTGGCCCCCGACAAAACTTTGCTAAACCCGCACCTGCACAGTTACCAGCTGTCAGCTACCTAGAAAAGGATCCTGGTGTTATTTGTCTCTCAGAAACAGTTCATATCTTCCCTTCAACTCATTCATGTTAACTAAAAGGTAAACCTGTTTCTCCATCACCTGTTCAGCTCTGATGATTCAGTAAGGACATCTCCTGGTTTCATCTTCATGTTTCCCTCTCACCACATATCCAAACGGATATCATGACCAGCAGCTTTTACAGGCGTGGCTCCAGCAAACCTCAGCTGATACTAGAAATTAATATTAAATACATTCTAACAACAGCTTATCAAGCTTAAACATGCTGCTGTTGTTTATCCGCTGGTCTCCTCTTTCTAGCGCAAAGTGGGCGATAAACAAACAAAAAAGACGGACTTGCGGCAGAAAAGCCGATCAGCTGATCACTGATCAGTTTCATGTTTGAAGTAATAACAGGAGAGGAAGGAGGAGTGAATGAGAGAAGTAGATGCAACTGCGCAGCAAAGACAGAATAACTCCAGCTTTGTGTCTATTTTTTAATTCTAGCTGAAGTACAGGACAAATCGCTTCCTTTTCACCTCAATATGGAACTCCGATGGCCAGTCCAGCTGTGGCTCAATATACAGTGGGACAAAAAAGTATTTAGTCAGCCACCGATTGTGCAAGTAAATTAGGGTGGAAAATAAGTATTTGGTCACCTCAAACAAGGAAAATCTCTGGCTCTCACAGACCTGTAACGTCTTCTGTAAGAAGCTTTTC
>NW_024582372.1:3061532-3109032 GCF_018398535.1 Haplochromis burtoni
TGTACCTCTGGTGCAAATTACTGACCTCTGTCATCATTTTAGGTGGGGGAACTTGCACAATCGGTGGCTGACTAAATACTTTTTTGCCCCACTGTATCAGTTATTAAGCTTAATGTAGAAATACTATGCAAACATTCGGGGATGAACTTACACACTTGCTTTACTTCTCTGGGATAGTTTTCGCCGAGATGAAATACCCAGTTAGGAAGCATGTAGGGAGGCTCCAACAGCTGCTCTATCACGTGACACTTACTGCTCCGATGCGCCGAGCTGGGTTATGCCAATTAGCGCGTTTTGTGAGGTGATTTTGTGATACTTCGGATCGATTACATTTTTTATTTCTCTCCGATATCCGATCCAGTCAAGTCAGTATCGGACCGATACCGATACGTAATATCGGATCGGTCCGTCTCTAATATCTATTATATATTAAATATATATAAACTACTGGCAGTCAACACAAAAAGGGGGGAAAAAAGTGTCACCTTTAAAATTTCACCAAGGTTAATGGGAAGACTTTTGGTTCACCTTAGGCAAATTGCAGCTAGTACATGTGATCGTTTACAGCTGTATAAGGATATTTACTTTTCTCCAAACTGGTGACATCACAGAGTCCTACAGTTGTGTATAATAGGAAAAGAGGCTCCGCTGATGTATTGGTCTCCCTGCTGTGTGACACGTGGGTTTAAAAAAATCACAGTCACTCTCTCACAGCCTGAAAAAACAATGGAGTCTGTGGGCCTGACTGTCACTCTCACCTCCTCTCTCCTCCTGCCTCTGTGTGGGACTCCAAAAGTCAATGAGGACAGCTGGCTGGCTGGATGACAGTGGATGTATATCTGCATACGTGTGTGAAGGTATCTGAGTTTGTGTGTGTGTGTCTTTCTTTGTGTGTGATCCTAAGAGGTCAGAGTTCAAGCTGTGGTTCACAGAGAGCCACGTTGTTCCCCTCCCAACAGGAAGGAGGGCACTGTCCATATGCTGTCTTCACTCACACAGACACATGCAGATTCACACACTTGGAAAAAAAGAAAACAGAGCAGAGATCGGTACAGTCACACGTTCCAGCAGGTACATACATGAGCTCCTGCAAGTATGCAGACACATGCATGAAAAACAGCAGGACTCACATTATACAACGAATGTTCAGATCACCCAGTGTAAACAATTGGTGCACAGTTTTTCCAGCACAAATACACACTTCATGCTTGTCTTTGTGAGGAGATAATAGGGCCAGAATTGGTGTGTATTTTATGTTATTAACATCTAATAACATAAAATGAAACCCTCAGAGCTATGCCAACGGTCAAAATGAAAATATTAACATTAAAAAAAACACCTAAGACCAAGTCCAGTTAGCAGGTCATCTACTAATAGAAAGGTTAGTAGTTTGATTCCTGGCCGCCCCAGTCTGCTAGAAAAAGTGCTTGTATGACTGAGTGAATGAGGCATGATATATAAAGCGCTTTGAGTGCTCCGAGGGAAAAGAATCACTCGAGATTATTCAACTTAATGACGATTTCTGAAGATTTGGTTGTTTTCCTCTTTAGGACATTACCGACCAGACTAAGATGGTTGACAGGACCCAGTTCATTTTAAGTTGACCAAAGAACTATACATCATTTCACTGAGAAACACAGTCAGACGAATCTAAAAGCCCCCAAAAAGGTTAAAAGGTGGACCTTGAGTTAAGATTTCTTTTTCCAGATGAAAGCCTGCTGTGACCTATTGAATTGAACCCTTTTCACGCATTGTGGACACTACAGTGGACAGCTATTCAAAGGCTGTTATCTTGTATTTGTGTCAGTGTTGATGGTATACTTGCGCATAAACCACTACATTGGACACTGATGTGTAACTCCATACCCTGCCACCCACTCCAAAGAGGATGTTGTCCACCTAAGTGTACATGCAAAAAACTATTTGAAAAATACATGTCTAAAAGTTCAAAAATCTTTTTTTCATGCCTACAGATGAATAAAAATACTTAAGAAAAAAATCCTGATTGAGGTTGTCGTAATTCATGCATGAAAGGGTTAAATGCACAAAATCAATGACAACTGATTACTGTTGTGATAAGTCAAAGTTTGTAAATAAATGAATAAATGAGTAGCACTTAAGTATACAACCAGCGGCCCTAATGGTAACGTGTAATAACAATGTAAGAAAGAGAAATATTATTTGCAATCTCCTGTGAAATACCCTGGAGTTCATTATTACATAGATATTACATTAAAAATACCTTAGACTGTAGTTTAAATAAACTTTCTTTCATTAGATAAAAAAAAATTCTTGTCATTTAAAAGTCTCTTTCTGAAAGTTCATTGTTATTCCGTAAGTATTTCATAGTAAATGACAACTAGAACACCCTAAATTTAGAAGAACTACATATTGTGATATTTTACCCAAAGTTCAGTTCAATTCACTGTTATTTGTATAGCTCCAAATCACAACCGTTTCCTCAAGCTGCTTTATATTGTAGGATAAAGATAAAACACAGAGAAAACCCCAACAATCAAACAAACCACTGTGAACAAACACTTGGCAACAGTGGGACAAAAGAACATCCTCTAAACAGGAAGAAAATGGGATTTAATGAGGAGAGGGATACAGGATGAAAGACAGACTGGAAAGAGTCAATTATTAAGATTAATAACGAATGGTTAAATGCAGAGTGGCAGCCAGGTCCCCTGATTTAGCCCTAAATGTATGCTTTTATCTAAAATGTAATGTTTTTAGCACAATCTCAAAAGGAAAAGTTGATTGTCTCCCGAATCCAAACTGGGAGCTGGTTCCACAGAAAGCTGAAGGCTCTGCCTCCTGATTTTTTTTATGAAATGTGAAGCGAGAGCAGAAGTCAAACCGCTACATGTTATGCGCAGTTTTCAGATAAAGAGAGGGCGGTATGTTTCTTTTTGCAGATGAACAGAAGCAGCATGTTGATTTATGACATCTTCAGACAGCTGCTACTTAGATGCAGTGTGAGTGATAAAACAGTTTAGGACATCAGTGTGAAATCTTGAGACTCTGCTGGACACTTTCCTCCTCGACCTCCTGTCTCTATTTTGTCCCCTCACCCTTCAAATACAAACACGTTCACTTTTTAAAACATACTCTCTCAAACTTGTCTGACTCCATGTTGATTAGATTAGAATCTTGCTGTATTGCTTTATTCTCTCTCTCTGCCTTCAGACAGTGGACATAATTCAGACCCTTGAGACATAAACTCTGTGTGCTGCCAGTTGCATGCAGCTGTGTCCGTATACTGTTTAAAATATAATTTGCAAGATGCAAAAGATGGCCTAGAGGTAATGCTCACCTATAGACACTCCCTCTTCCCTGCACTCTTTCAGTGACTCTCTGAGCAGCTCTGTTACTGCATGCATGTCTTGTTTCTTCATATATACACATGAACTGCTCATGTTGTCTCTCACCCTCTTTGAGCCTGGCTGTGTCAACACATACACAGTAGAAGGGCAGGGTTTGACTTTTAATATACTGCCACAAACTTTGTTCTCATATGAACCTGTGAGGAAGTCCTGAACAAGAACAAGAATAAGAAGATGCAAAAAGTGTTAATCTCCATCCTGTCACTGTTACCTGCTGCAGGGACAGTTCTTCTCTGGTGCCTTTCATAGTATCAGCCTGCATTTCAACAGGTATGAAAACTGATTATATTTGGAGTCATTTCTATGGTAAGGAAATCATTGTGAGGTGAGCTGCATCTGCCGACCACTGATGAATTTCTTGCAAAAGCCACTGACATTGGTGCTTCCAACTTTAGACCCAGCAGATTTGTAATACAGGTGCTGGTGCTGGAATTTTTAGCACCAACTGAGAAAGGTAGTGTAATTTCCTTCTTTATTGTCCACATCAGATCAGTTCAAAGGTCATCTGCAAGATATCTCAGATTCATGAAATCAATAGTAAACACTATAAACCTACAGCTTTTAATACAGTGGTATTAGACGCTGTAGGTTTGGCCTAAAGGCCTGAAAATGTGCAATAAAAACTCCATTACAACTAACCAGCAAGTCAGCAATGATGTCCACAATGGAGGCAAAATTTTAATGACTGAGAGAAAAGTTCATGACCCCAAATCAGAGGAACTACCACGAGATGGAAACCAGCTGGTAAGTCTCAAAAAGAAAAACAAGCCAGGAGTTCAAAAACATGTGTACCAGTGGGTTTTGGAATAATAGCTCAATAACTGATGAAGAACAGCTTAAGAACCAGCACATCCTCATACAACGTCAAACACAGACATGTATGAATGGAACTGGTGTAAATGTTCAGGGTTAAGGGTGAAGAGGTGAAATACCTTTAGCAGGCCACACCAATGGCCTGAACTTAATCTGAATTCCACCTGCTGAAGAGCAGCCTAAAGGCAGAGACCCCACAGCAAGCAGGAGCTGTGTGTGGCTGCGGTTAAGCCTGTGAGATCATCAGTGGGGACAATACAGAGACGGTGACGTTTGTGTTTCGAAGAGTTCAAGCAGTGCACGCCTGCAAAGGATGATTTTTGTTATTTTTTTTTACTTTTAATGTTTTTTTTCCACTGTACTGATACAAACATACTCATTAAAACTGAAACTTGGCCCATTCTAAATCTGAATTTCCTTAAAAGTCTTAATAGCAAGAAGAAAAGTCTGTATAGTCTGGGCTGTATGTAAGAGCAGCTCTTGTAGAAATTACTGGAAATATGACTGCCTTTACCCCACCGTTGTTATAATAAATGCATGTAAACATAAAAAGTAAAGATTAATGGATATTTTTTTAAACAAAGTCTTTGAAGTCTGATTCCTACACGAATGTCTTCTGCTTGGTAAAAATCAAGTTACAACATGTTGGGTTTTCATCATTCCCGCTGCTGGTCTCATTAGCAAAGTAAAACAGAGCAGTTCTCACACCTCTCCATTTGGACCGATCATTTCTCAAGGAGACAGACACACACATTCAAAGAATGCGCAAAACAAATGTTGACTGTTTACACTCAACCTGTTGTTGTTTATGCACTTTCTTTCAGGTCCGCTTGTTATTTTTAGGGCTGTAAATCAGACAACGGCAATACCAATCACAGCTTCTGCCTGCAGCAACACTGCTAATTCTATTAACCATTAGAATATAAGCTTCCACTGACCACATTCATCTGCAGTTACCTTTGATTATATCACAATAATTATTGATAGTCACCAAATTAAATTGTGTTGTATCTTACTATAATGACAAATATCAAACATCAAACACATGTGTTCAACCTGTTACAGTGTGGATATTTAAAAAAAAAAAAAAGTGTTGTGATTCAGGAATAAGCTCATTTTTTGTTAATGGACTTGTCTCAGGGCTCTGGCCTTCTAAAAGTTCCTAGAGCCAGAAAAAAGACAATTGGAGAGCATGCTTTTTCTTTTCGTGCCCCATTTCTGTGGAACAACCTCCCTCAAGATATTCAGCAGGCATGCTCTGTGGAGGTTTTTAAAACTAAGTTGAAGACACATTTGTTCACCCTATCCTACATGTCTTAATTCTATGGCTTTTAATTTTTTAATTTTTATTGTTTTTAACTTGTATTATGTCTTTTACCTGTATTGCTATGTATCGCTTTTATTTTATTTTATTTATCTCTTTAGTTGTACAGCACTTTGTTTGAAAGCGCTTTATAAATAAAGTTATTATTATTAATGTGAAAACTGTCGGAAAAACTCGTAGTCATTAAACACAAGTAACCCCACTTTTGCATTAAATGACAGAGAGGTACTGCCCCCTACTGATTAGAAAGTATTAAGTTCTTTTTTTGCAGAGGATGGGGAGGCTGGTTAGCAGAAACTTCTGAATTATAATGCTATTGACAATACCTAAGGTAGCCCTTGGGGGGGGTAGGGCGTATTCAAATTACAACACAGTTATGGGGGAAAACAATCATCAATGAAAACTGCTCAAAGACCTTCTCACAGCATAACCCACTCCTCTGTTTCAGTAAACATATTATTTAAAGTGTCCCACTGAATCGTGAGTGACAGTCTTTGAAGAGAAAGCCCTTGAATGCAGGAGTTCAGCCATCAGTATACACCAGTTTTACTGCAGGTTTTATCACTGCTGGTGGACGGTCTGCAGAACATTCAATTCAATTTAGTTTTATTTATATAAGGCCAAATCACAACAACAGGTAAAGACACCACAATAAACCAAAACAGAGATAGCATATATGTTTATCTCAAGAATTTTTTTTTAGAAATGTTGAGATCAATAAATTATTGTGCATATCTTAAATGTGTTAGCATTAATGACACAAACAATTTTGTGTTTCTTTCTGTTGGTAATTTGCTCTGAAAAACTGTCTTAATGTATTTCTTAATCATGCAGTAAAGAGTTATTATGTGAAGAAAAAAAACCCCCAAGAAGCAGCTTTTACTCTGTAAACAAACATTTATTCTTTACAACACAAGGCCAGTAATTTTTATCCTGTGCTTCCCAACACTGAATGAGCAGTTAACAAATGTTTTCATTGCTGGTGAGTAAATTTACTGTAAGTTTCTTTCTCAAAACAGTTTTTAATCTAAAATATCTGAACAATGTGACAATGTCTTATGCAAGACAAAAAGTTATTCAGTTTGCCATCATACTGTACAGAGAAATACATCAAATAATGACACGTAAGAAGCTCAGACCAGCGTATTTGTTATTTCTGCTTAAGTGAATAGTGATTCCCTGACATTAACATGCAGACAGCGCCATCTGCTGGACAGTGTTAATCTTAATCAACTGGTTAACCTGATAAAAGAGCTAAAGACACATATGATGAAAGAAAAACAAAGCAGTACATCATTAAGGCTGCAGTCTTCATGTTGAGGATGTAGGTATGATTATTGGACAAGCAGGGGGGAAAAAAATATGGATTTTTCAATAATATTCGCCTGACAGGCAAAAATGAAAATGATATTTGACTCTCCTTCTGGGAGAAAAGAAAAGATATTTGGGTTGTGTCATGAAGGAAATCCAATTTAGAAATCTACAATTTGTGGAAAAAGGAAGCAACTGAATGTAGCTTTACAATTTATTTTTTCTTTTCTGAACTTTTTTTAGCTTCTGCAGGAGAGCCTGGCAGTAAAACTGTGAGAACTGCTCCCATACAATACAACCCCTTTGAATATTAACTAAAAGGTTATTAAACAGACTCAACTGCATATATGGGCTTTATTATTTACATTACACTTTTATGGGGAAAAGGTGATAAAGCTGTCTGCGCCTTCTCAGAGTTGCAGTGTCTTTTTAAGGATAACAAGTGGGGTTTTTTTGTGTTTTCACAATATTTCCATTTATTTATGACCAGTGGTGACCAAAATGAATTGGCAAACAATTGAAGAACTTATTAATTTGGGCAACAGACTTTAAATATGAGTTCGGTTCATTGAGGAGCTGTGCTGCAGACCAGCACCGCCCTTATGGCCTCCTGCAGTTTCTTTACAGACTCCATCACCAGTCGAAAACTTTCATGGAAGTTGCCGTTACCTTCCCTCACCCAGGCTTCCTGGAGCTCACTGACCCATGTCAGGATCTCATCCAGCTGTTTCTGCACCTCCCTCTGCTCTTCTAGCTCAGCTAGCAGGGCCTGTCTGGCACAGACTTCTGCTTCATAGGCTCTCTGGAGGTCCACCAGGGAGGACTCCAGCTTCAGTACCTCCTGGACCATGCAAGATCCCATTCAAAGCAAGGGGGAGAAATATCAGTTTTAATCATGCTTTGAACAATCATGATGAATTCAATGTTAAAATGAAGTTAGAACAGGTTTAATGCCATTAAAAAGTTGCTCGTATTCTTGAAATTTCACAGATATTCATAACTCGGTGTCCACTTAGTAAACCTTCCTGATTTTCCTTCCTCTTTTTCCCCCACACAAGTCTGGGTTTTAGTTTTACTGCATTTAAGTTGATTTTTAACACTTACTGCAATTAAACACAGTTAGGTCCATAGGTTTTTGATCTACACACTTGTATAACTTTGTGCTTGTACATTTCCACTATCAAATGCAGAACTGCAAAACTGATAGGACAGAACTTCAGAGTTTCTTAATTCTTCAGTGGCCAGGTCAATCACCTGATCTCAACCCAAGAGAGCATACTTTTCAATAATTGAAATTATTGGGAAATTAAAGAGAATACGGCATTTAGAAGTTATGCTGTCAATTGCTGAAACCAACTACCCAGATCTTCTCCGATTTTAGCTATTGGTTTTAGCTAGTGTTTGAAACCTGCTATATAAATAAACGTGCTATATAAACAAACATGCGTTGCCTAGGTCAACACCCAGATGTTTAACTTGAGGTTTTCCGACTTAAATAGAGATTAATGGAACGAAAATGTGCCAGGGTTAGGGTTTTAACATTATCTTAGACATACAGAGCCCTAAAAAAAATAATCAACTCCATTGGCCTCCCCACCCACCTGGATGTCTTGGGGGTTGTTTTTGTGCGACTGATCCTCGGGTAGCAGGACGTTTGGCGGCACGGAGAAACAGTGGCTAACCAGCAGCCCATCCATCCGCTTTGACAGCTGTTTGAACCGCTCTTCGAGGAACTGCTGCAGCTTTCGGCTGCACTCTCTAGCCCGGGACCGGAGCAGTTCCTCAGTCCCGTCCGGTTCCCCTTTACTCAACTGCCGCACGCAAACCTTCTCCACAACGGGCAAAATTTCGTACAAACAATCCAGAAAAGCACTGTGAACACGGATCATGCAGGTCTGCGGGGTGAAGCCGAAAAACTGCGTCTCATACAGTTTTAGCTGAGCCGGAGAGAGACTGTCCGCCTCTGAGACGTCCTCTCTGTTGACATCCATTACCTCTGCTTCCCGGGTTTCCCGCGCCATGTTCAATCGCTCTTTCTTTCTTTCTTACAGTTATATTGGCGGTTGGCAAACAAGTGAAAGGTGCATTACCGCCACCAACTGGTATGGAGTATGGTCTGGAACGAATTGTCCTTCTTCTTCCTGGTCATAGTTGAGATGTTTTCGGGCAGCAAATGTAGAAATGGATCTTTACCGCCACCAACCGATAGAAGTTGTTAATGACAAATAGGAAATTCTTCATTTTAATCTAGGGGTCTTTTTTATTTATAAAAATTTCACACTTTTGGAAATACCACATAAAATACAAACACTTCACTCACAGCCAAAGTATATGTTTTTATTGTAGTAGCAATAAACGTAGGAATTAATCCCTCCTTATGCTAGCTGTGTGGAAAAAGTTTCGGTTGGGGTGAGGGGTATACATCTGCAGATGATGTGATGTTAAAACTGGTCCTTTCTAGAGCCTGTAGACCACATGTGTCGAACTCCAGGCCTGGAGGGCCGGTGTCCTGCAGGTTTTAGATGTTTCCTTGATCCAACACAGCTGGTTCAAATTGCTAAACTACCTCCTCAACATGTCTTGTAGTTCTCCAGAAACCTGCTAATAAACTAATCATGTGATTTGGGTGTGTTGACCCAGGGTGATATCTAAAACCTGCAGGACACTGCCCCTCGAGGCCTGGAGTTCGACACCCCTGCTGTTGACAGTTTCATTTTTGTATTGTTTTTTTATCATCTTAAAAAAATAGAGTATAACGTCTAAAAAAAATAAATAATAAATAAAATAATTTCTTTCTAATTTAAATTTATTTAATTTATTTTCAACTTTAGTTTTAGTTAATAACTCCGCTTATTCAAATTTAAAAAACAAACAAACAAACAAAAAGTTGAAAAGATTTTCTGTTGATTAAACAATGCGCATGACCAAAGCGTGTGACGTGGCCCTCTGACACGCCCACCTTGTTCGAGCGAAAGGGGCATGCGCGCGCATTCACTTCCTTCGCGGCTCGTGCTTCTCTCTTCTCTGTGTGTGTTGATAGCGGCTTTTGCTTTCACACGTGCAATCATTCCTATGTGAATCTCTTTCTGTTTGGAGCCGCTTTTAAACTTTTCCTGCGCCGTCACAACAGGTAAATCAGCCGTCGGTGTTAGGCGTTTGATTTTCCCCGCAGCTGCGCAGCCGCTCGCGCGGGGGCAGAGGTTACCGCTGGAAGTTTAGCCGGGTTTAGCATGGTGGTATTAGCTAGCCGCAGCGCCTACTTTTTGTTGTGGTGTTGCTAACGTTAGCCAGCTAGCACCCGCAGCTAGTAGGGACAGGGTAATGTAAAATGTAACGTGAACATAACAAAATGTGACGCTTCTTTCTCCTGTTGTCTTCCCTCCAGGTGTAAAGCCATAGAAACGGACCACCATGGGGGCATATCTGTCTCAGCCTAGCACCACCAAGACCTCTTCAGATGGCGGCAACAGCAACATGAGCTACGGTTTCTCTGCCATGCAGGGCTGGCGGGTCTCCATGGAGGTGAGGCGGAAAATGAATAAACGCATCAGAGACAGTGGTGTTGCTGCTGTGTTTGCCAAATGAAACGAAGCGAAAAACATTTTACTGGGTTATAAATGAGAACTGCAAGACATTTCTGTTTTGTTTGTTTGCTTGCGCGGAGCTCAAAACCTCTAACCTTCTTGCTGGGTCATCCAAATTAAGCTTATACATATTTTAGCTCCACTCTCCACTTTGATTGCCCAAGAGTCCCATCTCTGCTTTTTGTGGATGATGTGGTTCTGTTAGCTTCATCAGGTGGTCATCTCTAGGAATGGGAAATAGCGCCATTGAGTCTGAGGCCATGGTTCATAGGCAGAAATGTGTGGAGAGTCAGGGACAATTTGCTGCCCCAGGTGGAGGAGTTTAAGTATCTCAGGATTTTGTTCACAAGTTAGAGGACAGGGGACCAGATCATCAACAGATGGATTGGGACAGAGGCTGCAGTGATGAAACCTGAGTGTAAAAGTTAAACTGTTGATTTACTGTTTAATCGGTGTCCCCTCATGACCATTCCCTGGATAGATTGATAGATATTATCTTATCTACCTTTTAATTATTTCATTCTAGTTGGGACTTCCTATGGCGCTGTTAACATATTTGCTTTGCAACAACTCTCAGTTACTTTACTTTCTGTAACCGCTCCACCTCATTATCAGCACGTGCAAATAAATCTGTAATTGCTTCATGGAATTTGCAGATGAAAATGCTCCCTGGACTGAGGTTGTTCTTATTTTAAGTGGGTTTTTGTTTTGTTTTGGGGGTTGTTGTTTTTTTAAAGAAAAGAAACTTTGTTGCTTAACAAATATAAAATACATTGGTCTCACCTAAATTTCATGTTCACTGTGATTTTGATTTTTTTGATTTTTATCCCCATCTTTCTTTGTCACAGGATGCTCACAACAGTATCCCAGACTTCGATGAGGATACTGCCATGTTTGCCGTGTATGATGGACACGGAGGTAACGCACTGATTTGAAGTTTGTTTGTTTGTTTGCACATCAGAGTACTATGTGCACACACTTCAGTTCATTTATATTACTTATTTTCCATTTTAGGTGAAGAGGTAGCGCTGTACTGTTCAAAGTACCTTCCTGACATCATCAAGGAGCAGAAAGCCTACAAAGATGGCAAACTTCAAAAGGTGAGATGCATCAAGAAATGTTTGCAGGACTTAAATGAGTTTGAAGAAAAATGCCCATGACCACATGCTGCTTGGCTGTGGTATACTTAAAGCCATATTAGAAACGGTGTATTATGAGGGCATGGTTGCCTCTTCTCTGCTCTTACAGTATCAACATGTTTGAATGTCGTTTTCCAGGCACTGGAGGATGCCTTCTTGGCCATCGACGGCAGGATAACCACAGAGGAAGTCATTAAAGAGCTTGTCCAGATCGCTGGACGGCCCACCGAGGAGCCACCCACTGAAAAGGTGGCAGAGGAGGACGATTGTGAGTACACCACTGCTTGTGACATTTCATGTGGATTCTAGTGTCAGTGAACACATAATAAATGCTCATCCTTTTTGAATGATAATGCAGAATTGTTAGTATATGACATAAATTACAATATAATAAACCAGGAACAATGTTATTCTTACCATAGATAAAATCTGTCCGAGCCTGAAGTTACACAACAGAAAAATTGATGTCTACACTCACATTTCGCGGTGTGCTCCTGCTAAGTGTATAAGGGCTTACAGCTGTCCCACAGTCAGTTTCATACTGTAATATTTTATCTTTGACATTTGTTTTGCGCTTCTCCCGTTCCCGGTGAATTCCACTATCACTCACTTCTCTATTCCAGCCCACTTGTGCAATCAATATTCAGCAATCATATACATCATAGGCTTAGTCGGGGTCATAGTCGGGGTCTTGGAGTACTGCACGGGAGCGCATCTTGAGTGGGTGAAAACCCCTCTCCTCCTTTGCAGGGCTGAAACTTTTAATTAATGGTATGTTCACAACAAACGCAAAGTGAAGTTTTAACTCTCACTACTTAAAACGCGTGCCTCCAGCAGCCGATGTAGTGGGAGGACTGCAGCTGATAGCTAGTTACACATTAGACTTTGTTTATAATCACACTGAGCAAAAATGTTACATTTGATGTGAACGCATCATAACATATCTATCACATCTTCATAAGTAGTACGTTGCTTTGCTTCAAGTGCTCACTTGAAAGTTGAGACTTGTGTGTTTCGTGTCATCAGCAGTAACTTTCCACGTCAAGGCCTTAAATCGCTTAATGTCATTATCTCTGGTCACTACTGTTCACATCCTGTTTGGATCCCTCTTTAGACAAAAGCACTTGAAAAAGGAGAAGCAGCAATCTGGAAATTTAGGGGAAAAAGGTTAAATAAAATCAAAGGAATGCAACGTGTGCTTTGCTGCAAGCAAAGATTATTCTGTGTTTTAAAAATAGGTTAATTATTTTTTGGACAGTGATTTATGGTCCCCTCTAAAAAGCACAAGTTTGAAAGACTTTTGTTGCTTTAAGTTCCCCGAGTGCAAAGAAAGTTGTTTTTTCTTTGCTTATTTTGTCATTTGTCACAAAATGCTCTCCGGTTTCTGCCATGTTGTGCTTTTTTGAATTCTCACTCATGCCTACAGCTGTGCAGACAGATGACATCATTTAAGTCTTTGAGGATTTAGTGCTTATAGACCTTGAGGTGGTCATTACGATTGGGCTCATATGAAAGATGAAGGTCATATGCAAGTGTACTTGTGCCTGGATTTGCGTTTATGCGATTATAATTTTATTGTCACTTCAACAACTTAATGTTTTAACCGTAAACTTTTGGCACAACAGCATTCATCTTGTTTTGTTTGCCCTTCTGTATTTATTCAAAGTGCATTGACTGTAACTACTCAAATGATCACCAGCAATAAAAATCAAACCAAAAAATTTGTGGGAATACAGCAAGTAAATTATATGCTTAGAGTGCGTGCACTATTTGTAGCTTGAATCTCTGACGTCAAATGATAATACAAGTAATTCTGTTTTCTTTTCCTTTTCTCAGTGGACACAGAGGAGGCAGCTTTGCTCCACGAGGAGGCCACGATGACTATAGAGGAGCTGCTGGTACGATACGGCCAAAACCGCAATGCTATCAAACATGCGGCCGCCATGAGGTACATCATTAAAGTTGTTATGATTTATGTGTGAAGTTTTCACCTGAAGAAAGTAGAAATTAAAAAAAAAATAGAAATGTTACTGCAAGAGGTCATGTCATGCAAGTTAATCGATACTGGTGTCAGATATCTCACAATTGTTCTCCTCTTGCCACCTTTTCAGCGGGTCAGAAATTCATGATATCCAACAGTCTGGATGGTTCAGCTACTTGTTTCATGTTGGTCGGCACAATTAGAAGCTGCAAGAATGAATTTTGTTTTGTTTTAAATCTTAGTGTTTCAGCTAAGAAGGGCTCCAGTTCGCAGCCTGAGTCCTCAGGAGATAAGGGGGACGGTTTGGAGGAGCAGAAGAAAGAGGGGCTAAATGGAGAAGTGGAGGAAAACAATGAGGAAACAAAGGAAGGCGAAGGAGCAGCGTGCGGGTCTAAGCTACGAGCCTGTCGGCGAAGAGGAGGTGGGGAAGGCAGTGGCTCAGGTACAGAGATGTTCAGTCGGTCTATTGCAGAAATTCTAGAACTGCAGATCCAATTTTAACATGTTAAATGCATATGAGTGTCTGTGTTTTCACTCAGTGTTAAGCACACATGGATTTTGCAGTTGTATCAGCCATATAAGTATATTGGACAACTTAATTGTGTTGGGGTTTTTTTTATTGTTTTTTTTTTTTTTTTCTTTTTTGTTAGCCCTTCTAGCCTTATGACCATTGAGCTTATGTCATAGCAACATGTCCATCCTTTCATCTACAAATCACAAATATCACTAATTTGAGCAACTTTTTCAGAGTGTTTCTTCTTGCTGCTTTTAGCCTTTTCTGATCTCTTCTTTCACACCCTGAGTCTGACACAGAGCCACAGTGTACCGTCACCTCAGTATCCTCCATTTTTGTTTGTGTTGCATACAAATTACATCACAGGACTTTCGGGCCACCTTGCTGGAACCATCCCACACACATTTAGGTGGTGCTCTTTGTATTCCAAAATGACCGAAACAGAGTAAAGTAGAATATCAAGCTGAGTAGATGCTGGTGGAAAACAGGCATTGGACTGTAGCTGGTGGTGGGCCTCCTTCACCAGAAATCTGCTGAGGTCATTGTAATCAGAACGTGCCGCGTGAACAAAGATGTCGGTTCCCAGCTGCAGTCTAGTCTGCTCAAAAGTAGATGTATCAGTCAGTGCTCTCTCAGTGTATTTATTTTCACTCTCTTATACATTTTTCTTTTCTCGTTCCTACAGCTGACAGTGGAGCTGATTCAGGAAGCTCCAATGGTGAGGAAAAGGCCAGTAAAGCAGAAGGAGATGCAGGCCCTTCCTGCTCCTCTTCATCCTCAAAGGCTTCAGGAGATTCGAAGTCCAGGTTTTTTGATGATAGCGAGTCTGAAGGAGAGGAGGAGGAGGCTAGTGAGGAAGAGGTGAGACTAAGGGAGTAGAATATTGGAATTTTTTGGGCTGTGAAACTTTACTCTGAAACGCCAGTGTAATCACTGTTTTAACTCAGGATGTCAGTGAAGATGAAGATGGTGACAGCAGTGAGCTGGAAGAAGAGGAGGATACAGAAGAGGGAGAAGAAGACTCTGAGGATGAAGAGGAGGAGGAAATGTGTCTACCTGGAATGGATGGCAAAGAAGAGGTGTGTTGTAAAGACTTAAGTTTTATTTTTGCTGTTTGATGTATTTTTTTATTGGTTTTATTAAACCAAAAATGAGGTTTGTTTTCAACAAATGGTCATTTGTACATCTTGTTAAGTGGAAAAATTACGTATCACATGCCTGAGTGGACATGACACAGACCATTTGATTTGAATCAAATCAAATAGTCTCATTCATATGAAAGACGGTGGTTCGGTTACATCGTTATAAGCCCTCGTAGTTTTGGCAGCATGTTACAGCTCACGTGTTTGTGTTTACAGCCTGGCTCAGACAGCGGAACCACGGCCGTCGTGGCTCTGATCCGAGGGAAACAGCTGATTGTGGCCAATGCTGGAGACTCTCGCTGCGTGGTGTCTGAACGCGGTAGGTCCAAACTATCTGATTCAAGCACTGAGTTATAAAACAGTTGTCAAAGCTGAGGGTTTCTGGCATAGTAGTGACTCTCCCCACTTCTAATGTGCAGCATACAGTATGTTTATATTGTGTGTTACGTAAGAAATAGGACCCAGGATTTCTCCAGTGCCACGATAAAGATTGAAAACCTCTTAGCTAAATCAGTTGTTGTGGTACCTCCTCCAGCAGCAGGAACCTTGACCTTGCTTCTCTTATTTATTCTCTGATGTTTTACTGAACAGTTTGTTGAAGGATCAGACTTGCAGTAAAGGTGGATTTCTGCACAGTCTTTATCTAATTTGTGAGCACTCTGTTTCTGTGTGACTGCAGGCAAAGCTGTTGACATGTCCTACGACCACAAGCCAGAGGACGAGGTGGAGTTAGCTCGCATCAAAAACGCTGGAGGGAAGGTGACGATGGATGGGCGTGTCAATGGTGGACTGAACCTTTCCAGAGCCATTGGTAGGTGACTCTGTGAAACCTTCAGATTATTAATATTCGGGTTCTTAGAATCACTCCTATTCATTTTCTTTTGAATATAGTAGCAGTTCTTCATTGATGTCCAGTGTTTGCATGTTCTCAACTGCAGTGACCAAACTTAGTCTGAACTCTGACTCTCAGGTGACCACTTCTATAAGAGGAACAAGTCTCTGCCACCAGAGGAGCAGATGATTTCTGCAATGCCCGATGTTAAAGTTCTGACACTTAACGAGGACCACGACTTTATGGTTATTGCGTGCGACGGCATCTGGTGAGTGTAAATGGTTATTTGCCCCATTAACTAATTTCAGGGGTGTTAGTAAAATGATGTCCAAAACTGGAGCTAGTCAAATAATTTTGTAACTTGAGACAAAAAACAAACGGACACCAAAGTTACCATGTTTTGATTCAGCTGTTAAATCCCGTTTGTGCTTCTGTGTGTTTGCAGGAATGTGTTGAGCAGTCAGGAGGTGGTGGACTTCATCAGCGAGAAGATCAAACCAGACCAGAATGGCAAAACCAGAGCACTTTCCTCGATTGTGGAAGAGGTGAGCATGAAGGAAAAACTCAGATTTTATATTGAAGTACAGTGTAGTCATCAGGGATTAAACAATGCTCTACTGAGCAGCAGGGCAAAAACTAAATGGATAAGCGATAGATATACAGTTTTTGTAAACAATTAGATCTAAGAGTAGAGCATTAGAACTAATCACATAGCATTTGCTCTTAGAACTATTAGTTCTTCTGCCACACAGAGACAAGATTGTGGAGATTTAATCCATGCAGTAGCTTAAAAAACACTTGTGCAGTTCTCAGAAGCCAACATTGTGTACAGTCATGTGAAACAGTTTTCACGGGACTCGGTTCTTCACAGTTCCACAAAGTACATCCCGTGATTCAGGAACTGTTACAAACACCTTCAGCAGCAGGAACTTGGAAGTAATTATTTTCTGAACGATTCGTCTCTCACATCATTTTAGAGCAATTTATGCTCGCTCCTCTTTAAAATGCTGCTTCAGTTCATAGAGATTTGTTCATGCCCAGCTCTTATAAGGTCCTGCCACAACATTTTAAACAGATTGGGCTCCTTTTTCGATTTGCTGCTGTGCTTGGGTTCATTGTCCTGGCCTCACATCTGGCTCTAGAATACTTTGGTATGCAGAAAAGTTCATGGTTGTCTCAATGACTAGAAGGTGTTCAGGTCCTGTGGCTCCAAAACAGCCCAAATCCTCACCCCTCCGACACCGTGCTTAATAGTTAATGTGAGGTGTTTGTGCTGATATTTTCACCGAATGTGGTGCTGCGCATCCCCTCCAAACATCTCCACTTATCTTGTCTGTCCAATTGATATTGTTCCAGAAATCTTGAGGTTTGTTCAGACGCACCTTTCCAAACCTAAGCCATGCTACCATAGAGAGAAGACGCTTTGTCCTGGCAGCCCAACCAAACCTGTTCCAATTCCAATTGTGCTGTCATGAACTTTAATATTTAACATGCTAAGTGAGGCCTGTAGTGTCTGAGATGTAGCTATTGGGGTTTTTATCCCTCAGCTGTAAAAGGCTGATGGGGTATTGCTGTCACCCCAGTTTGTGAATGAGTTCAAATCTCAGTGACCTTGACCTCAAGGTCAGAGGCCAAGTTTTCTGAAAATCTTGTGAATGCAATAACTTGAGAACAAGGTTATGTATTTTCATATCAGTACCATAGATGTGTCTACTGGGAGGCTGAGGGGGGTAGCATTGGCCATCGCCAGTGTTTCAGGCTCTGTCATCATGTGACAAAGTACTGCGTATCGCCTGCCTGCTACCAACACACCATCATGCCAGCTTAATAAATTTTTTCACATCCATCCATGTCGCGTCAGGGTTCTGTCTCGTCAGTGACAGGGAGTTGGAAATAAGTATGGCCTACGATATTCCTGTGAAAGAGCGCACCTTTCAGGAACAAACCTATAACCACTCACCCTTGTCATTATCATCCTCATGCATGCAGGGGTTAAACTGATCTATAATGTGGCATTTGTACAATGTTCGATCTCTTCCTTTTAATTGATAATTTATTCTTAGACTAGTCTGTTTCTTCACATTTAAGTGACAAGTAAATTAGTTACCAGGAAAATCACAAGTAATCACTGTTGTCTGTCTTACTGCCTTAATTGCCTCAAAAACATTGTCCAAGGTCTCAGTCTTCAATTTCAAGTTTCACATGTCCTCCTGACAGCTGTTGGACCACTGTTTGGCCCCCGACACATCTGGAGATGGGACAGGATGTGATAACATGACTTGCGTCATAGTCACCTTCCGGGCACACCCGTCTTCCACAGATTCGGACGACACAAAGAAGAGGAAGCATGCAGAGGGAGAAGGGACTGAGCAGGAGGAGAATGGAAATGACAGCAAAAAGGCAAAAAGTGACTAAAGAGGAGACGAGAGAAACTGTCCCAGACGGAGCAGCTGGTCCCACGCTACCCCAGACACAACACAGAGACACATTCTGTTCAAAATTAAATCCTGACCTCACAAACGTCATTTCACCCTGAAGCAGACATTAGAAAAGCTCTGCCGAACTGAGACCATGAGAAGTTCATTTTGTTTGTTTTTTTCCTGTGCTCTGTTCTTGGTGGATTTTCAATTAAGACACACCCTGCAGTAGTTTCTTTTGATTGATTCAGCTGGAAAGAGGTTCTTAAATTCACAAAAGGCACACACGAAATACCACATCATTTTCCAACCAGTAGGATGCTGCAGGAGGGGAACCAGTCTAAAGAGTCAGATGTGTAGATCCCTGCAGACAAATGCGGCACTGTTGTTTTTTTTTTGTTTGTTTTGTTTTTTAAATCACTTTTCACGTAGCAGTTTGGTAAAATTTTGACCAGTTTGTGAAGTTATGAGTCTAATTCATGTTCACGTGTGTGACACATGCACTTCCATTGTGGCTTTGCAGTGTAAATTTCGCAGTTTTAGACTCAGATGTTGCCAACCATGAATTCTTGTTTCACATCCTCTTCAGACACACTGAACCCAGAGTGCTGGAATGGATGCTGGTTGCTACGCTGTAACTGTATAAGAATGAATTGAACGAGAGGACTCCCAAAGTGAAGCTTCAGGATGCAGTGAGAATGGATGTGCTGGTTTAGCTCTGTCAGTTTGTGTAGCTCTGCCCATCAGGATGAGGACCACACAGACTCTTGTCCAGTTGCTCTAATTTGCCATTTATATTTTTCTCCCTTTAGCACTCTTTCACAAGTAAGGATAAAGATATATATATTTTTTAATTTCAGTCTTGCTGCTGATGCAACAGCCCAACACCTCACCTTATCTTGCCTTTCTTCATTCCTGGTTTTGTGTTTTGGTTCATTTCAATTCTGTTTCCAGCCAGGGTTTTTGAGCTTGTGTGCTTTCCATCAGTAAGATTTGATAGCAGGGGAACCGAGGCCTTTAATGTCCATCCAGAGAGAAGTGGCGATTAGAGCCCGGGACCTATCTTCACCTCAGCTACTCGCACGCCGCCTGTCTCATTCCCACTATAACTAATTTTTAAGGATATCTTTAGGATGCGTTTTAAGTAAAAATTATTTCCACTCAGCTGTTTGTTTTTCATTTATGATAATCAGTCCTCTGGCAGTTTTTCTAACAATTAAAAAAAATTAAAGTCTTTTTGTGAGCACACTCTGAAATCTCCTTGACGCTGGACTGGGGGAAGGATGCACAAGGTTTTTTTTTCCTGAGTGGAAATACAAATTGAGGTTAAGAAAACGGTGTAGACTTTTTTCTTTTTTTTCTTTTCCAGTCTCATTTAAGACATCGTGTGACTGTAAAGTTGTTTCCAGTGTCCTATCTCGTCACCATGCCCTTTTTTCTGTACATAGTTTTTTTTCAATACTTGTAATTGAAGAAATGGAAAATGCTTTTTCTTTGTAATTGTGAGTCGGTGTGACATTTTGGTGCATACTCTTTTGACACCAGTATGTAAGTACATACAAATACATTTTTTAAAATAATCAACCGTATTTGTGTGTGTGCGCCTGTTATTTATTGTTAAAACCAGATTCATGTTTGTTTGGGTTTTTGTTTTTTTGGGGTTTTTTCCAAACATTTAAGGTGGTCAAGCTGAGGTCACTGGAAATATTTGTGGTTTTTTGGTTTTCATTAATTTCAGGTAGTCCTTTTTAATTCAATTCAATTTTATTTATAAAGTGCCAAATCACAACAAAAGTCACCTCAAGGCGCTTCATAGATACAGAGAAAAACCCAACAATCATATGACCCCCTATGACCAAACACTTTGGCGACAGTGGGAAGGAAAAATTCCCTTTTAACAGGAAGAAACCTCCGGCAGAACCAGGCTCGGGGAGGGGCGGCCATCTGCTGCGACCGGTTGGGGTGAGAGAAGGAAGACAGGATAAAAGACATGCTGTGGAAGAGAGACAGAGGTTAATAACAGATATGATTCAATGCAGAGAGGTCTGTTAATACATAGTGAGTGAGAAAGGTGACTGGAAAGGAAAAACTCAATGCATCATGGGAATCCCCCGGCAGCCTACATCTATTGCAGCATAACTAAGGGAGGATTCAGGGTCACCTGGTCCAGCCCTAACTATATGCTTTAGCAAAAAGGAAAGTTTTAAGCCTAATCTTAAAAGTAGAGATAGTGTCTGTCTCCCGAATCCAAACTGGAAGCTGGTTCCACAGAAGAGGGGCCTGAAAACTGAAGGCTCTGCCTCCCATTCTACTTTTAAATACTCTAGGAACAACAAGTAGGCCTGCAGAGCGAGAGCGAAGTGCTCTAATAGGGTGATATGGTACTACAAGGTCATTAAGATAAGATGGGGCCTGATTATTTAAGACCTTGTATGTGAGGAGCAGGATTTTGAATTCAATTCTGGATTTAACAGGAAGCCAATGAAGGGAAGCCAAAACAGGAGAAATCTGCTCTCTCTTTCTAGTCCCTGTCAGTACTCTTGCTGCAGCATTTTGGATTAGCTGAAGGCTTTTCAGAGTATTTTGGACATCCTGATAATAATGAATTACAGTAGTCCAGCCTGGAAGTAATAAATGCATGAACTAGTTTTTCAGCGTCACTCTGAGACAGGATATTTCTAATTTTAGAGATGTTGCGCAAATGGAAGAACAGCATGTTCTAATCGCTCTAATAGGATATTATGGTCAACAGTATCGAACGCTGCACTGAGGTCTAGCAGGACAAGCACAGAGATGAGTCCACTGTCAGAGGCCATAAGAAGATCATTTGTAACCTTCACTAAAGCTGTTTCTGTGCTGTGATGAGCTCTGAAACCTGACTGAAACTCTTCAAATAAACCTCTGCAGATGATCTGTTAGCTGTTTGACAACTACTCTTTCAAGGATTTTTGATATGAAAGGAAGGTTGGAGATTGGCCTATAATTAGCTAAGACTGCTGGGTCTAGAGATGCTTTTTGAGTAAAGGTTTAACTACAGCCAGCTTGAAGGCCTGTGGTACATAGCCGATCATTAGAGATAGGTTGATCATATTTAAGATCGAAGAATTAATTAATGGCAGGACTTCTTTGAGCAGTTTTGTAGGAATGGGGTCTAAAAGACACGTTGATGGTTTGGAGGAAGTAATTATTGAAGTTAACTCAGAAAGATCAATTGGAGAAAAAGAGTCTAACTTAACATCAATGGTACTAAGAGTAGCTGTAGATAATATTACATCTGTGGGATGATTATTGGTAATTTTTTCTCTAATGATAAAAATTTTATTTGTGAAGAAGTTCATGAAGTCATTACTAGTTAACGTTAAAGGGATGGTTGGCTCAAAAGAGCTCTGACTTTTTGTCAGCCTGGCTACAGTGCTGAAGAGAAACCTGGGGTTGTTCTTATTTACTTCAATCAGTGACGAATAGTAAGATGTTCTGGCTTTGCGGAGGGCTTTCTTATAAAGCAGCAAACTATTTCTCCAGGCTAAATGATGATCCTCTAAATTTGTGACACGCCATTTCCTCTCCAGATTACGAGTCATCTGCTTTAGGGTACGTGTTTAAGAATTATACCACGGAGTCAGGTACTTCTGATTAGAGACCTTAGTTTTCACAGGAGCTACAGTATCCAGAGTCGGTAAAATTATTAACAAGATTTTTAGATTATGAACCCATAGTGTCATGCAGCCATCCTGCACTAAAGTATTTACTGCATACAATGTAAAAATAATTGGACCCATTGCTTCAGCCCCTGCAATCAGCGTTTTAGTAAGTTCTTAAATTCACAAAAGGCACACACTAAATACCCAAATGCTTTAATTCTTAAATTATCCATATAGAAGCTGAACAGAGAAAAATCTTTTTTTTGCTACCAGTTAGAAATATCCAGTTGTGGAGGTACCAGTCTTAAAGGTAATTCTCAGAAAGTCCTGCAGATGGCAGCAGACAATAGACTTGATTTGATACATTATATTTCTCTGAACAGGGAGAGGTACCAGGACACTAATAGGAACACCTTTTTATTATTGGGTTGGCCACTCTTTTGCCTTTAATTCTTTATCACACAGAACTAACAAGGTGCTAGAAACATTCCTCAGATCTATATTGTCCTTATGGTCCATATTGATTTGACAGCATCATACGCGTATCACCTGTCCGTCGTGTGAATTTCCTGTTCCACCACATCCTAGAGGTGCTCTATTGTGATGTTTAAGAAACCAGTTTGAGATGACTGGCACTTTGTGACATCAGTAGTCATCAAAAGATGTTAAAATGATGCTCAGTTGGTATTAAGGAGCTCGAAGTATGCCAAGAAAATATCCCACACGCTGTTAGACCACCAGCAGCCTGAACTGTTGATTAAGGCAGGATGCACGTTGTTTACACCAAATCCTGACCCTCCATGTGAATGTCACAGCAGAAATTGAGACTCATCAGACCAGGCAACATTTTTTTCAACCTTATTGTCCAGTTTTGGTGAAGCTGTGTGAATTGTATAGCCTCAGTTGTCAGGAATAGCACCTAGTGTGGGCTATTGTAGACCATCTGCTTCAAGGGTCGACGTGTTGTTACAAGTGGTTATTTGAGTTACTGTTGCCTTCCTATCAGCTCGAAGTGGTCTGACCATTCTCTGACCTCTGACATCAACAATACTTTTTCACCCAGAGAACTGCTGCTCACTGGACTTTTCTTCTTTTTTTTTCTAGACCATTCTCTGTAAACCGTAGAGATAGTTGAGTGGAAAAATCCCTGTTAAAAGTTGCTCAGTTTCTCTTTCTTCCCCATTCGGATGTTCGATTTGAACTTTAGCAGGTCGTTTACCACATCTGCACTGTGTTTCTGCCATGTGATAAAGTTAAAAGACAATGTAGTGTATATAAATCTATGTTCCATGAAGGGCAAAGAGGCAGGGGGTTTCATGCCCTGCTGATGTTCGTGGACTTTAACCAGGTGGAACAACTAATCATGTAGATCACATCACATTCTCTGTATTGAATGAAAAACCCTTCATACAGTTTGTCCTTCGTCCATAGTACACAGTTCCAGGCTTTCTATGGAAGACAAAATGTGTTATACTTTAAACCCCCACAGGAACAGCAAAGCAAAGGAGGACAGACTTGACTCCTCGCTAGCCTCGGGGCTTCTCTGTTCCTGCCTCGTCATTGGTCAAAGCCCTTCAGTTCTGGTGGCTGTGCAGCTCCCCGAGGATCATAGTTGCTGCAGGAACAATAGAAAGCAAGAGAGGAAACACACACTGTCCTTGGAATCTAAAAATGTTTTTGCAGACACAAATACACACGATTTCTCCGGGTCTTTACCAGGCAGGATGTTTTTTGTTCTGGTAGTCCAGATTAGCACTGTGTGTGGATACAGAGAGTGCGTGCAAAGTTTATTAGTTTGTGTGTGTGTGTGTGTGGGGGGGGGGGGGGGGGGGGGTGTATCATTATTGGACTAAAGGACAGAAATACAGACCGAAACACACAAGATTTTGTGTCTCTATCAGTGTGAATGTGACTTTTGTTGTTGCTTCTGAAAACCAGTCCCATAATTTCCAGGATTTTCTGCACAAGATTTTATGTTTTGGCAGTTTCTCAAATACTCAGGCCACTGTCCAAAGCTGCTGCTAGTTTTTTCTTCCCCGCTTTAGGTGTAAAAAAGTTTCTTTAAAGGCTACGGCCATGGAGCTCAATGGTGGCCTTGTCCAGCTGTGTGCGTGCTGGGGGAGCTGTTTCTGTCTGTAGACTCTTAAACTTGACTGATGACTGTGGAAGAGAACCACAGGAGACCTGCAATTGTACATATAGAACCGTGCGTTCGTGTGTGTGTCTGTGTGTGTGTAGTCTAGCCAACAGGTCCTATATAGAAAGCTAGACCACAATAGCAGGTTGTAGCCAGACACTGTAGGCATTCATCTAGACTTGCACAGTCGTTTTCGATCTCATGCTCTAAAACTGCATTGGCCTTGTTGCCCTCACGCTGTAGAGTTTAGCTGTTTCCCAGCAAACACACACACACAGACACACACATTCCAGTGGTCACAGTAGTGCAATTAAAATATGGGCAGCGACCAAAAACGGTTAACTGCAAGGTCTTTTTAAAGGCAGACACTTTTAATCTGCATTCGTGTCCCTGTGCATTGATGCTACACATGATAGAGGATGATTAAAACTACATAATAACAGCCCCATAAGGACCCTTATTGGTGGGTGTTTTAGCAGAGCCTGTGTAGCTCAGATCTTGATTGTCCATTTGTCATTTCACCCTGGTATGTCTACCAGAAGATTGTGGCATGTGTACAGTGTGGGTGCATTGGTGTCTGCGCTTGTAAACTTTCATTCCAGTTTCACCACTGGCTAGCTGTGAACAGGAAGCCAAGTGCATAAGTCTTCCATGCCACCTATAGCCTCTCATGCTGTAAAACCCATGTGGCCCAGATACGGGATCCTCCACAAGCTGGTAGATGGTAAATTTCAAGTTAATTTATATATCACCAAATCACAACAACTGTCACCTAAAAGCACTTTATACTGCAAGGTAAAGACCCACAATAATGCAGAGACAACCCCACCAAGCGACAGTGGGGGGAAAAACTCCTTTTTAACAGGAAGAAAACTCCTGCAGAACCAAGCTCAGTGAGGGGCGGTCATCTGCTGAGACCGGTTAGGGGTAAGGAGTTCAATCTGTGAACTCTTCAATTTTTAGTTTGACGTCACTCTTTTGTCAGCAGCTCTTTTCTGTGAAAAAGTTATTTGAAAAACCTGAACCAACAAAGCCAAAAATTTCCCCAGGAAGACTAAAACCAGAGCTAAATGAGAGGGTGTTACATTCATGTGCATTTTTTTGTTTGTGTAAATTATGTAATAAATAAAGGGCACACAAAAAGTCCACAAATTGACCTCTGAAGACGTATGTCCACCACAAATCACAGGACTGTCCTATCAGCATGAGCGTAGCTGATAACGCAGACACACACATATGTCACAGTCAGCTGTTCTTTTGCAGGAAGTACCAGCGTGTCAGTTCCAGATACATCCTCTGTGAGTGTTTGTGTGTTTTCAGGCTAAGCACATTGAACAAACTGATAGTAAAAAGAACTCCTCACATCCTTTTTTTCCTTTTCTTTTCCTCTTGTCCCTTTCACCTCCCTTTTTTCCATTTTATCCTCCACCCACTCCTACTTCCTGTCACCTCTTCACTCCACTTCCTCTTTTTTCCCTTCCTCCCTGTCTTCTGATCTTTCCTCTTCTCTGTGATAACTTTGTCTCATGTCCCGTTCGCTCCCTTCCTGTTCTCGTGTTCAGTTTTCACAGATTTCAACAGATTTGTAGACTTGTAGCACAGCACGGGTTAATTTGTAGGTTTAATTAACCTCTAACTTATATTCCATATTCTGTATTCCCAAGGCCTTACCACAGTGGACAGCATCAGATGCCCTTACTGAAACAACCCTAGTGTAAAGCTAATTTAAATATACGAAAGATAAGAAAGATGTTTGTACTGCAACCCTCAAATAAAATCACCAAATCACCAACACAATGATTTCACTCTCAGTAATTTCCTTTAAGATACTTTATGTTAGATATTAAATGTTTTAAACTGTTTATCTGTTTATCTGTAGATGATTTAAATATTAAAAAATTAGAAGCAAAACATGATCAAGTGACACTCAAATGAAATAAAGTGATTAGAAAGGTCAGTGAGTTTAATTTCACTAGCCACACCAAGGCTTGAAGAAGAAATCGCTTAAACAGAACCAGTGTGACAAAAAGAAGCAGGCTAAAAGATCTCAACACGTAACACATCATGTCACGATCTAAAGAAACTCGAAGGACAGATGAGAAACAAAATCAATTATATCTACCAGTCTTACAAAGCCATTTCTGAGGCTTTGGGGCTCCACAGTGAAAGCCATTATTCCAAAAAAAGAAAAAACTTGGAATGAGGGTGAAAATTCCCAGGAGTGCCCAACCCACCAAAATTAATCCAAGAATGGATCATCATCTAAAGACCTGTAGGCCTCACTTGCCTCATTTAAGGTCAGAGTTCATGATTCAACAATAAGAAAGAGACTGGGCAAAAATGGCATCCATGAGAGAGCTCAAAGGAGAAAAACACCGCTGACCACAAAGAAAAATATGACTTGTCTCACATTTGCCTGAAGACATTTTGATGATCAAAAAAATTTGAAAATAATTCTGTGGCTCTTTTTGAAAGGTTTGAATCCTCTTACATCTGACATATAACTAACACAGCATTTCCTAAAAAGAAAACATCATACCAACAGTTAAAGAATGGTCGCGGTAGTGTGATGGTCTGCGGTGTAAATGGTGGAACCATAAATTTTGCTCTCTACCAGAAAATCCTGAAGGAGAATGTCCGGCCATCAGTTTGCTCCCTGAAGCTCGAGTACTTGGGTTATTCAGTAGCACAATGATCCAAAACACAGTCCATCGCTGAATGGCTTTAAAAAACAACAACAATAACACAAAGGTTTTGGTGTGGCCTAGTCAAAGTCTGGACTTAAACCAGATTGAGATGCTTTGGCATGACCTCAAACAGGTTGTTATAAGAAAAACCTCCAATGTGGCTGATTTAAAACAATTCTGTAAAGAACATTGGGCCGGTATTTCTCCACAGCGATGTGAAAACCTCACTGCCATCACAAACACTTGACTGCAGTTCTTGCTACCAAAGGTGGCACAGCCAGTTTAAGAGATAATTACTTTTTCACACAGGGTCAGGTAGGTTTCGCTCAATTTTTTTAACCTAAATAAATGAACTCGTTTCAAAATAGTGCATTTTGTATTTACGCAGGTTAGTTTTTGTCTAATCTGATGATCTAAAAGGTGTATGTGCAAAAAAAAAACCCTTTTCACAGCACTGTGCATACATGCTAGCAAATGAGTGTACACAGTAAGATACAAGACATGCTAAATATAAATAGAAAGCCCACTATATCAGGGTAGCACATACCACACAGATGATTGTTTGCCTACATAGACACACAAAGAAAAGTGTGCATGCAGGAACTACTACACATATATCAGGACATCAGTATGTACAGTAGGCAAACACTCACACACCAGAGCGGTGAGGTCAGAGATAAGAGAATGAGGAAACAAGCTGCTGTCTGATCAGCGGACATACTGCTGCCCTTACATCACCACGCATTTCTTCACCGTCTCATTTATTCACTCTTTCCCAGCCACAGATTCTCCTCCTTTAACTCCATTTTTAAAAATCAGCATACCCGCCTGTTTTCCTCAAAGATATTTTTCCTTCTCTGGTTTCTTTCCTCCCTTATCTCCCATTTCTTACTCAAACTGTTTATCATCAAACAGAAAAGTAAAACTGAGCATTCCTGTAAATAGATAACTGTAAGGATTATCTCACAGTAGTCAAAGTAAATCAGATATAATAGAAGCAGAACATTTTGTTCTTCTAACCTTGTCATGAGCTTGTCATTTTAATGGCTCTTTAAGCAGGCATGAAGGGCAAAGCTGTGATGAATAAGCAGCCTTTGGCTTTACAGATATTCATTTGGTGTCAATGTCTTCTGAGCACTGCCAGATTCGGACCCCCCAACCTCATCATGGTTAAAAATTTGGTAGCACAACTATGAATCTCACAAAAACAGCATTACTGTATTAGCACGGCAAGGTTACAGGAAAAAGAAGACAATGCAAAGGGATCAGCAAAATGCAGCTGAGACACTTCTGAATTTAAAGGTTTAATCCAAAGATGCAAAGGCAGTGAAGTGATAACCTCTAAGCCTCAAATCTCTAACCTTTCTGTGTGGAGGTCTTCCCTGGGTACTCCGGCTTCTTCCCACCTTCCAGAAACTTGTGTGTCTTTCACCCTAGGACAGCTGGGATAGGCTCCAGCCCCACCTTGATCCTGAATGGGATACATGGTTAAGAAAAAGGATGGATGGATTTAGTAACGGGGTGCTGATGGGGGAAAAAAAGAGAAAAACATACAAAGATGAAAAAGTCAAAGCTGCACCTTCAGTAAATAATAATTTAATAACTGGTAGTTTAGTGATAACTCAAAGACAGCCAAGGCCACCGTATGTGTGTACATGTTTGTATATGTGATATCACACGTGTGCAAGTCAAACGTTTAGTCTAACCAGACCTAATTCCTTCTATCAATCTGAAGCCCCCATGAGCGAGCGTCCGCAGTGAGGACATTTAATGCCATTACGGAGAGTGTTTAATGGCCAAGAGGTCTCATTATAGTGTGGAGCAGACAACACTTCCTGTCATCTGCGTGTTTACCAGTGAAAGAGAATTTGTTCAGCTGTCATAGACATTACAGCAAAGAAAGGCCGTTCTTCAAGTAAAACATGTTTGTGACACCGATTAAAAATAAACGCTGACATCTTAAAGGAAGAATAGATACATCTGAAGGTGGTTTGAAGATCTCGTGACTGGAGCAATCTTGATTTTCCCCACAGCTGTTTTATCTTGTGACTGGGTTGATAGCCATCTCATTGCTGCATCAGAGGCTCTGCAGTCTATATGCAGCACAACTGGATCATATGAACAATTGTCTGAGCTCATGACTGCTGAGCTGATGAATGCTATGCAGTTCTAGCTCAGAGAGGGGCTTTTTTATGTTATGAGGTTATAACTTTCTAAAATAAAAGGGAGGTTGGTTATTGATCTGTGTCTAAAACACTAGGCTCATGTGCAAGTTTTTAGCAAAAGGTTTACAACCTTAAAGCCTCTGCTGCTAACTAAACATCCCCGAGAAATCTAATTCGTAAAGGGTGTTAAAGACACGTCGATGAGTTTCTGAAACAAACAACAAACAAACCGCACGAGGGTCTGGGCTCTAGTCCTCCACCTTCCTCCCACAGTCCAAAGACATGCATCTGACTTTAACTGGTGATTATACATTGAACATACATGTAAATGTGAGCATTAATGGTTATCTGTATCTGTGTTATCCCTATGATAGACTGGCAAACCATCGAGGGTGTACCCTGGCTCTCGGCCCCTAACAGCTGGGATCAGCTCCAGCACTGTGGCAACCCTGAATTAGGTAGGTGTAAGAAGATCCATGGAAGGATACTTCATTTAAGCTGTGTTGTTAAAGGTTGTGTTTAAAGTTTTGGCTGCCGTGATGCAAACATTTCCCAACTCTTGGGATAAATAAAGTATATCTTAGCTTATCTTCAACTATCAGGCTCCTCCGTGTGAAAACAGCTCCCAGTTTTGGGTTGATCCATTCCTTAAATGTGCTGCTGCAGGCCCACGGTGCAGAGGGAGTTCCCATGAAGCACTGAGCACCTCTCCTCCACTTCAGTCTCACGTATTTACTTGCTACTATTGCTTATTTTTTAAAACTGTATCTTCTCTCCCCTGTAGTTTATCCCTTTTCTTCTGATTCTCTCTGTCTCTTTACATCTTTGCTCTGATGCTGGTGGAGCTGACCGTCTCAAATCTACATTTGCTGATCAGAGCAACAGGCTCAGTGTTTACAGTCTGTTGCCTCTCCACGCTCTGCTTTTTCTTTTCTGCTTATCTGCTTATCTGCCCTCAACAAACCCTGTCCACTCTGAATCCGGCATTTCTTCCTAATGAAAGGGAGGTTTTTCTCTCCACTGTCACCAAGGGCTTACTCAAGGAATTGTTGAAAGGTTGTACGATTCATGATTCGTTTGGGGATTCACCCAAAACCTTAAGAAATAGTCCAGTTTTGTGTGTGTGTGTGTGGGGGGGGGGGGGGGGGGGGGCATGGGACATTTTTTTCCTTGATAAACTACATACTTGTTATTACAGGACATTAATAAGCTAGTCTTCTGTTGCTTTATGTATACTATTATATTGACAGGTAGGTTTTCAAAGTGGCAACCTGCTATCAATAAATCAGAGCAGTGTGTTCCATATACGTTAAGTCCCAAAGGTCTTCAATTATTGACAGAAGAGCTTAAAATAGGTATCATATTCAGGGTTTTCTATTAAAGCAATCTAAATTTAAATAAATAAAAGGTTTGCTATTTATAGAGGTGAGGCTTCTGTGATCATCTAGATTCAGCATAATTTGTCCAGAAAAACACAAACTGTGCAAAATCATCCTCCCTTTGCTTTAAGGATCAGTCTCTCATGACTCATTGTATTGGATGAATCCTACTCCCTTCAGTTACTGCCTCAACACTGCACACCCAGTCTCTCCCCTGCTGCCTGTTCTGGGTTAAACAAACAGACATGCAAGTCCTGCAAGGTGCACTTCACACATGCACTTGTGCTTCTTTCCAAAAAAACACACACTTATCCAAGCTCATGTGTAACTTTCACTTGCCCGTGATTTTAATGTGAAGATAAAGATTAAAGCGTTTAATTAAAGCGGCAGCACGGAAAGGTAATAAAGTCCAACTGTTCCAGACCTTTGAAGAACATTTGTCCTCGATCACAAAGATTCATTTGAAGCAGCGTCTCTGAACTCTGCACAGCTGAAACTAGGCCTCCCTCTCTCCTCATTGTGTGTCAGCTCACACAGTTGAGAAAAGGACAAAAGTTCTGGCCATGAGCCTGTTGGTCACAGTGTGTGTGTGTGTGTGTGTGTGTGTGTGTGTGTGTGTGTGTGTGTGTGTGTGTGTGTGTGTGTGTGTGCCAGCTGGTTACATCTGGTTTCAGAGGCTACACAGGGAGGCTGATTACTCCCACCTCTCAGTATCAGTAACTAATCCCCATTTCCCAGAACAGTGTTTATGTGTGTCTGTATGTGAAAGAGAGAGACTCACAAAATGTGTTCATTTTAAAATGTTAAGATACTGTAAATCCTGAGAACTGTGACAGAGCATGAAATCCAATTACAAACTGTCAAGGTGGCAGACGCTATATTCACCTGTCTCATTCACCTGTCGGTTTCATCAGTGTGATCAATCATTACCTCCCACTGACCGACTCAGAATCATATTTAACAAAGCTCTGTAAATAGTTATTCATACTATGAATATTTTTCAAGTTACAACCACACAAAGTACATAAGGGTGGGTTGAAATCTTGCATTTAAGCCTTTTATTCTTTAGCTTAAAGCCACAATCGGCATATTTTTTTAGTATAACTTGAGCACCAATATCATAGCATATGTTTGCCACAGTTCACTGTGTTTACTGTACAGTTATAATCCAAGCACAATTAATGACAAAAGGCACGCTTTTATTGAGGCTAATGAGAAACTTGAAAATGAACAAAGTCCCAAGAAGTTTAAAGTGACTACAGGAACACAAAGAGCTAGCATACAAACTAGCACAGAGGAAGGAAACACAGAGCTATGTGTGCGTATGTACAGTATAATATCTCTGTGTTAGTGTTGTTCCTACATCTTCATAATAATGTTGGTCCACGATCAACATTGCAGTTAACCAATGACATTTTCTGAGCATTCAGTCAGCATTAGCCAAAAAAGTAGCTAATGCTTTTAGCAAGCTAACACGAGCAACCTAAATTTGGCTAACAGCAAATTTTACTTAAAAATACATTTATTATATTGTATAAATTAATAAAGACAACACTTAAAATGCTAACCATTTGTTCCAGAAGAGGCTCTTAAGTAAACAAAGAAAAATTTCCTGCCAAGCTATGAGCATGAGGTCTCAAAAGCTGGAAAAGACAGGAAGTAAAAGTAGAATTTGGAAAACGTATAAACAAAGTTCAAAATAAAACTGGAAAATTTTTAAAATATTCTTCCTGCTAAAAGGGAGCACTGTAATGTTTTTATTCTGCTTGTTTATTTTATTTTGTTATTCATATTATCATCTGTGTGGATATTCTGCTGCAGCAGACAGGAGGTGAAGGCCAGGTTAGTGAAAATAGGCGAAGCGGAAGAATAGAAAAAGAAAAGGAACAGAAAGAAAGAAAAGAAGAGGATGAAGCAAACAGACATGCTGAGTCTCCAACTGCTGCATCTGCAACAAAACACGACTCTGTTACAAACTGTCAACGTGTAAAGGACTACAGAGTCTTGAATCCTGACCTTAGTCACTGTGTTGTAATTTACTAAAGTGCGTATGAAAATTCACATGCTTCAGCTCTTAGCACTGACCTTCACCTTTAAAAGTGAGTGGTCAATGCACCTTTTTCACTTATTGCCAAATTATCGCTGGAAAGCCATTCATGTAATTAATAGTTTTAATGATGCTTCCACTTCATTCCTGCTTCCTGCTATTGCAGACTTTCTGTCATGGCTCATTGGGACACTTAATTGAGAAGTGAAGTCGTTAATATTATTAGTCACACCTGGATTTTTCCAACCATAAAAAACATGTGTAGGTGTAGCTGTGTATCACGGTTTCTTGCACTTCTTTTCTTCCACTACAGCTGAAGCCCAACAAACACAAAGCTGTCTTCTAATGTTTCTCAAACTGGGATCCTACACGTTCCTGTACTAAGAAACTGCATCAAACCAGTCAACTTAACAATGTTAAAGAGTGTCACATTAAAAAACACCCATGAGCATTAAATCTCAGTCTTATAATACAGCTCTGCCACAAAGCCTAGTACCTCTAATTACATCTAACAGGCTCAGGATCAACTGACATTTTGTTATTCGCTCCACGATAATCCAGAAATTATGAGCCATTTTCCGCTTTGTTCTTGAAGGTCTTATCTACGCCATGAAATGAGCAGTTGGAAAAACCTGTCAGTATGTCCCGTTTACTGATAACATGGAAACACAAGACCGATGGAAAGCATCAGCAGACTTTGCCCAGATGTTAGGCATTCTTATAATTATTAGGAATTTCTGACTCTTGCTGAGGCACTGATTTGTGAGCAATTTAAGACTGATCTACTCTCCTCTAAATGAGATTTGTCAAAGCTCCTACTTCCAGACTTCTTCTCACAGCTCCAGTTTCACTCAATTAATGAATGAAGTGAAACAGAATAGCATCCCTGTACAAACTGTTGCATTTTGCAAATAAACTTCAGCTGAGCGAATCAAACACACGACAGGTTTTCAGAGGTGTGACAGAAAAAAGGTCATTAAATAAGGCTTTGCTCATGAGTCTATGTAAGAAAAATAGATTATTTTCTACTTAGTTTTATTGCATTTTTAGCTCAAAATTCAAGTCTATTAACTCAACATTATAGCTCGACATCTGCTTTCAGATCAGCATGTCTCCCTCTGGACTGTGTGGATATACTGTATTTAATTGAGATCATCTGTGGCATGACAAATGAAAAATTACACCTTTATTGTACTTAGTGGTGCATGAAGTCCACTGACCCCTGTGGAGCTTCTCAGGTGAAGTAAATTCAGCAAAAACATCATGTACAGTTTGCTATTATATGCTTAAAG
The DNA here is from genome assembly GCF_018398535.1 of Haplochromis burtoni. Lineage (NCBI taxonomy): Eukaryota > Metazoa > Chordata > Actinopteri > Cichliformes > Cichlidae > Haplochromis > Haplochromis burtoni. The sequence goes on from NW_024582372.1 coordinate 3,095,327, forward strand.
TTAATGTGTATCACATGCAAAATACTGAGGCTAGTATTTTTACTTTCATTGACGTAGTGAACCCTGACATTGGTAGAAAAAGTATGTTCTTTAAAACTGAAAAACAAGTGTAATGCTGGGCTGATTCACGCTGTTTGAGTGTCCGATTCAGAGTTTAAAGCTTCCTTGTGAATCAGCTGTGGTGTCAGCTGCAGCTGCTGCAGACTGAAACGCACCCTGCAGACTTCATTACCGAGAGCTTTTATCTTTTCCAGTAAACACACTCGAGCAGCGACTAATTAGATGAGATATATTAAGTCAGAACAAGCGATGATATGAAACCACATGCCTTTGATAACAAGAGGTTTATCTTGACAAATAAGAAGTATGCAAATACCACGTTTTATGCATACACCAAAAAGAGACTTGGGTAATACTTGTAAGGTCCTTGTAATAGGTGTTACTTAATTGGTGGTAAAAATTGTAAAAGTCCTTATAACATGCTTATTAATAATTAGTATGTGCCATTATAATGATTATTAATAAAACATTTATAGTTTTATTACAAGGCATTTACATTCATATAACAGATTACTAAAGGACTTTGGATTATAAGGACTTTGAGTATTTTTGTATTTTATTATGGTTTATTGAGTATTAAAACACCAATTGTACCATTTAGTTAAATCTTTCTTAAAGAGGACCTGTTGGGCTGCCAGTATAGCTTACTTAGTTGAGCATGTGACCCATATACTGAAAGATTTTTCCAGGCACCCACATTTGAGTCCACCCCTGCCATTTCCTGTGTGTCTATCTGCTCTCATATCCTGTCAAAAATCAAGGCTAAACTGCTGCAAAAAGTTTTTTTTGTTTGTTTGTTTGTTTTTTAATTTAAAGAGGACCTGCTGTGCTCATTTCTTTCTTCACAGTTTTATTCTATGCTTACACGACTCAAATTTAAAAATAATACTCGTCAATCCTGTATGGAGCATTAATATAGCCCCTCAAAGTCATTGACTCCCTGAAACGAGCTGTTTTATGTCTCAAACAGAAAGTTTGATGGTCAGGCAGGTGGAGCTGCTATGAGATGATCATATTAGAGATATCCTGTCCCTGATTAACTGATCATCTAGAAGCAAGAGTTAAAAAACACAAAACAAACATTTTAAAGCTTAAGTCATAGTTATTAACAGCACATACCTCAGTCTTTGAAACTTTGTAATATGAGCATTCATTATTGTTGCAGTCTATATACAGAAAATAAGGAAAATCCTAATCAGTCCCCCTGCAGTACTTTTTGGTTGCGGCTGTTTATGGGAAAATGTAAAACATGAAAATAATAATTTGTTTTCAAAATAGCTGAGTTTCAATTGTGTACAGTCCTGTGAAAAATTAAATACAGCATTAATCTGTCCTTAAACGTTTATCCAGTTTAGGTCTACTGTGTCTAATCAAATGCATCTGATTAACTGATCATCAGAGCCTCTATAAAAGCTGAACAAACCACAAGACTTTCAGTAGCAATGTATTTTAGACCAATAAGTGGAGATGTTTGGTCATAATGCATAGAACCCCGCTTGGTTAAAACCAAATACCTGACACCAACTGTGAAATAGAGTGGTGGAGGGAGGGGTGATAATTCGGATGTGTTTCACAGACACAGGATCTGGGAACCTCGAAATCATTGGGTCCTCCATGAACTCCTTTGTATGCCAGAGTATTCATTGTGAGGTCATCTGTCTGACAACTAAAGCCTAGCTGAAACTGGAATAGGACAATGAGTCCAAGTATGCCAACAAATCTAAAACAAAACGGCTAAATTAAAAAAAGACTCAAGGTGTTGCAATGACAGTTCAGACTTCAAGCCGATTAAAATGCGGTGGTGGGACTGAGAGCTATGCATAAACAAATCCCAACAAACCTCAATGACCTACAGCCGTGTTGTAAAGAAGAGCAGGCCAAAGTTCCCCAGCAAGGATGGGAGGGACTGATGAAGTCATGCAGAAAACAATTACTTCAAGCTAAAAGTGTTTCTTCAAGTTTTCACAGTGCTGGTGACCCCTAAGCCTTTATATCATGGAGGCCATGATATAAAGGCTTAGGGGCATTTGAAATAACACATTTATTAAATACACAGCATTTCCAGGGCGGTTCCAGGGATTTCATGGCGGTTACAGTCGTCAGCTGTTGTTAGCAGTTCACAGATGAGCTGTATTAATGTGAAGAGTTGGAAAGTGGGAGGAAGGTGTATAAACTGAATGTTTGTCACACTGTTTCTCAACTCAAATGCTATATGGCACCTTCTCCCTCATGAGTTATCCTCATAAACTATGTGAGCAAGAGGGCAGAGAGAGACCAAGAGAGGAGAGAGTGTATTTGACTGGAAAGTGATACGGAAAGGGAGAAAAAAAAAGGAAAGAGCATATTTGTTTGAGAGCAGGTGAATGGCCAGAGATAAAGTCCATTCAGGCAGCAGTTTCACTCGTTCAGTAAAGATTCCAGGAGCGTGTGTCAGCGTGTTTGAACAGTGGGTCTGTGCGGATCATTGTGAGGGAAAAATCCACTCATTGTCACAATGTGTAGATTAAGTTGTTGCTGTGTATTTTGTGATCTCCTCTGGCCTTTTTGTATGACATTTGCATGTTCCCTCTGTGCCTGCAAAGGTTTTCTACCACCATCCATTGTCAATTGGTGCTGGAGACACCTAAATGATGGATGTGTAAATGGGTGAACAGTATCACAAATAGTGCAGAAGACCAACCTTACTATTTTTATGCTTAGTTTTTCACAGTTTCACAGTAGTGCATGGAGCTCTATGAAAATTTTCATTTTTACATTTCTGTACGTAGACGTCTTACTAATGTCTGACTAACAGCTGCTGGGTATAAGCCATAGTCATAATCTATTTTTTAGTTCCAGTAATCAGTGTAGATGGATACAACATCTGGTTCTTTTTGAGCTGTTTTCCTGTCTGATGCAGATAACAGAAGAGCTTTACTTACAGAAGATATTTTGACTCGCCATGGCAGGAAAAACACAGGTGTAACTAACAATGTCATGAGTCATGGTCATGGTCAGCAGGCCAGCATCCACCCTACCAAGAACCTGAAACAAAAACAGCAACGCTAAATATAAATCAGCCATTCAGCCTCACTCTTGTGCTTTTCTGATTGTGACTGCACTCTGTGGAAAAAGGTCAAAACCCTTCAGTAAAAATGATAGCCTCTCATGATGGTAAACTATTGAGTCAGCTAGTTGCAAGATGTTTTCTTATGGATAACACCTGGATTCAGTATAAAAAATAAGTAACCCTAATAGTGTTGTCAGCAAGGCAACACTATTAGTGTTACTTAACAAAGACAAGCTGAGCACTCAAAACGAAAGCAGCTGGTTGTTATCAACTTTGCTAGAAATTACATTAAAATAAAAATCATTTACCGCAGCAAGTAAGTTTTAAAGGATCGCTTAATGCAGTCCAGATTATGTCCTGTTTCTTTATTCAGTACAAAAAATGTTATCTTTAAAGATTGCCCTGTCATTACTATTGTCTCCATAATACACAATCCCACTGGATGCTGTGTGAAATGCAACTAAAAACAGAATTCAGTGATTTGCAAATCTCATATACCTATATTGTTTCACAAAAGAATATAGAAAACAAAAACGTTTAAACTGTGACATTTATCATTTCATGTAAATTCTTTTGAATTTGATGACATAAACACTTAAAACAAAGAAAGCTCAGACAGGGCAATTAAAGGGTTGTAAAAGTAAGTGGTACTAAAAAAAGAGACAAGCCGTAGGAACATTTTGCAACTAATGTTATGCTAACTGGCAGTTGATTGGGTTTATATGATTGGGTCTAAAAAGAGCATGTTGGAGAGGACGAGTATCTCAGAGAAAAAGTGTTCAGTAATCAGAAATCATGGACGCCGTGTCCTCCAGACTAAAGAGAAGACGGACAGTCCAGCTTGTTATCAAGCCTGCATCTCTGGAGATAGTTAAGTGAGTCTGATTAATGTGGCAGGAGGCGTCTCTTATTTCTTAATTTTACATAAAGTTTTCTAATGTATTAAAACTGGATTTTAAAGATCTCTAATTCTCACTCTGTCACTAACTGATCAAGTATTTATTAGTGTTTTTCTATCTACTCCTGCCCATCTGTTTTTCCCCTGAACTTCCTGTTCTGTGCTTTCTCTTTAACACTCTTTAGCACATGCGCATGCCCACACACACACACACACACATACATACAGCAGCTGTCAGAACACACATTGATTGGGTTTATAGCTTGTTAGGAAAGTGGAGATCATATTTCAGCTCTGCTCATTAAGAGTCAGCACTGATGTCACTTTGGCTCCTTTTTTGGTTACATAACACACGCGCATGCACGCACGCACACAGAGAGGGCTATAAAATTATAAAATGAATTGGAGCCAACCCTTAAACCATTGACTATACTGGCAGCTTTGTGAACATGTGACTGTAACATTTATTAGCATAAATGCACTCTCATGTGTATTACCGATTTCCATTCTTATTGCTTCTTGTGTGAATATCATCATCTTGATAAAACATCTGCCTAATACAGTAACATTAATGCAACTGCAGCATGATCTTATTTTGCACCTTATTAAGTTAACCAGCAGTTTTATACTAATTTCACAGTGTACAATTTTAATCATTTTAAGTCTGTCCAGCTGGACACAGGATGTGGCTATGAATGGTAAACCAAACAAATCCGAAACTTGAGCAATTCGATAAGACTAATGCAACAAAAACACGGAAAGCTTTGGGAACCTCTGAGAACTGGCATCACGAAGACTTTTAAGACCTCATCATGAGGTCAGTGGCTTTATAAAACTAGTGATGTGTCAGCCTTCGTGACATGTGTTTTTAGTCAGTTGTGCATTTTATCATAAGCATAGTTAATGGGGGTATTGTATTACATTTTGACTACGATTGCAGAATTACATAATCATTTGTTACTGCTCCTACGAGGTTCGGTTGGCACATAAAAACCATCAAAACAGAACTGACATGAAATAAGGGAATAACATTATTGCATTTTGGAAAACAGGCTGTAATTTGTGTCAGGAGCTGGCACTGCTCGAGTCACAGAGCAGCTGACCTAAGGAGAACAAAGTCGGCCGTCTCTTTATTCACTAACTGTGTTGTCATGTGGAGCAAAGCAGTTTGTATCTCAGTAAGATTTACAATCACTTTCTCCTATACACACACACAGAGTCTCCAAGAGCTGAGACAGACCACTAACCAAATGTCACATGACAGCCTTCAAAATAAAGCTCTTGCATAACCGTAAGGGCCTGGAAGCAGAGAGTCTGTTTACAATGATCCAGTCTGAATTTGGATGACTTTCTGTAGGCTTTCTTTGTGTGTGTGTGTGTGTGTGTGTGTGTGTGTGTTGTGTGTGTGTGTGTGTGTGTGTGTGTGTGTGTGTATTTGTCTGTATCTGTGTTTGGTCTCTATGCCCTCAGACGTTGCTCACATCTTTCATCTCACTGTCCTGATGTTCATCAGCTGAGCGTAACATCACAAAGCAAGCTGGAACACGACATCAGCAAAAACAACATGAACAAACATGTTAGTAGGCGCTGGTACTTTCTAACAAAGTAGTTGAGGGTCTGCTTATTTAAAAGTTAACTTAGAAAGTTAACTATAAACCTCCTTTTTGACAAAACACACAAATATAAACCACATGTTGTAAACGAACTATTTCATACTTCGGGGGTGTTAAACTCCCTTCAGTTAATGGGCCGTGTGAAGCTCAGTTTGATTCCATTAAAAAATTCCATAGCTTAGATTTCCTTTAATGTTAAGAAAGCTTGATATAAAGTTAAAGACACAAAAGATTGACTACACAAGATGCCACCCATCCAGGCAATCAACTCTAGAAATGCTTTTAACTTTCCATGCATTTTCTCACCCATACAAGTGCCCACTAGGAGTAGCAGTGGATTTTATTGAAAAACCCCAAAATATTAATGACTAATGATTAATCAGTGGCAAAGCTATCCAGTGGGCTTGAGGTAATGCACGCTTGACACCACTGGCCTGTTTTCTTGACTGCTTATTTAACTCAGGGTCATAGAGAGGCTGGGATCTAACCCAGCTGGCACAAGGCGAGGGCAGGAGGGTGCCAGTCCATCATTGGGCTAACACAAAGAGACTGACCATCACACACTCTCACCTCCACACACATGTAGACAGTTTGGAATCACCATTTAACCTCAAAAGCATGTATTGGGACTCTGAGAGGAAGCCAAAGAAAGCAATAATAAGTCATGTGCTGTTTTACTTTATGATTCTTAGTCTGTTTACACTGTTGTCAGTTTTATTTCCTGGCCTTGTTAGTTTGCATGTTCCATCCCGCCAAATATCTCAGCCGTGTGGTCCTTCACACATGTTTACAGATAGCCATCAGTCTCCTCAGCATATATACCTGAATTTGTTCTTCTTACCTGCCAGAGTGTGTTGTCTCCTTCAAGTTTTCCAGTATTCCTAAGGTTTTTCATGCCTTTTTGGTGCTTGTAGTTATTTTCTGGACTTCAGGTACTTCCTGTGGAGTTTGGACTTTTGTCAAACTCAAAACCGTTCTGCATTCAAGCAATGGTGCTAAAATGCTGCATGCCCTACTGCCCTCATTTCAAACATGCATGCACCTTAAAATGAAACCTCAGTCTTGTTTACAGCCTGTGGGAGTAGAGTTTATATACACACACATTCTCAGTCTGCCACTAAGCACTCAAACACAACATATTTTTATACCAAATATTCTTTATTTCTCAGGGTATAAAACATCTGTACAAATATATCAAACACAAACCAAAGCCCTCGGTTAAACAGAGAATTGTAGCAGTGTTTTTATATGCAGAGAAAATGAAAACACTGGCGCTTCACACAGGCTCAGTGGACTGGTTTCCTAAGAGAAGCTTTCAGCTGGTGTCTCATGTGAGTGAGCTCAGGTGTCCTCTAGGGGGTATCAACCTCAGTAAAACAATTGAACCTCAAAAATGAGACCTTCTGTTTGGCAATGCTTCTGTTTACACTCACATAATCACGTGGTGCAGTCTTGTGCAATCAGAAATTAGGTCAACATGGGCATTTAGTGCTCAGTTAGGTCTAAATGTGCATTAAGTTGCACATTTAGACCTAAAGTAAACAGAGGATCAGTTCTTGTTGTAGTCTGACTCAAACATTTTCCTATTGGATGACTTTAACTTGCTATCCAATAGCACTACACAAGTTACTTATTGATAAGTGTCCTCAGCAGGGATAATTAGGTCACTCTGGAATCCAGTTCCAGCACCAAATCTACTGCAATAGCTAAACTCAACCACATCTCTGAAAACTCATAGCTCAATAACACCTATAAAACTCCTGACTTTGGACCTGCTCCAAACACAGAACATTTCTGTCTTAGCTTTAGAAGAATACCAGCACACCACATGTCTTCTCTGACTGTCTTTAAACACTGCTCACTTCCCGAGACCGATCTGTTCTACATTGCAATGCCTTACATCCATCATACAGTGCAGGGTGCATGCTGCTGTTGAACACTTGGGGGAAAAGGGGGGAGGGGGCAGCTAAAAGAAGTAAAACTTAATCTATGCTGTTTTCTGGTAGCACAGTCAGTCTTACACATTAAAGGTTGTATCACATGACAGCAGTTTGAATTGTAATATCGTATTAATCAGTCAGTCATGAACAGAGTGGCATAATTTGCATACTTTATGGAATCAAATTTTAATGTATAAGGAGGAGAAAAAAATCATCAAGGAGGATTTATCCTCAAATCCAACTCAGACCTATGTAAGAATATGTTGATTTAATGTATTTCAGTAGGTATACTTTTTTTTTTTAAGTATATTTACTGAAAGACTGCAGTGAGCAAACATCCTACTTTCCAGAAAATTTAAACTAGGTAAAAGCTGATAAAGGGAAACACAAGCTATGATAAAGACTCTGCATGACCTTTAGCCTACTTTACTGCACCATCAGCCAAGACTGCACACAAACAGCAAGACAAGTAACCTATTATGCCTTTTCCCCTGCAAGAAACAATGCGTTTGCTATCAAGCCTAAAACACCGTGAAACAGTGAAACCATTCAGTCTCCACTGTAACATCTTCAATATAAAGCTACCAAGCAGCTCTAGTAAAACCCATTCTAAAGCTGATCTGTTTTGCTTTTTCTTATTTTCTGTTATACATCAACTGTTACACTCATGGATGGTCGTATTAAACACAGGCAAATTTTCAAATAATGACATCAGATATCCCTGTGAGCCCAAAGGCTGAGGCTGTTTTTTTACTCTTGGATCTTTATGATGTCACTGAGAGATGATGACTTTAATATGGTAATTTCTGAGTACAGAAGCTCCACCCACCTGCCAAACTTTTCAGACCTTCTGTTTACAAGAGGAATCCAAAAAAGGTTGAAAATACCTGTCAGTTACATCTTACATGGGCCTGATATCATTGTAACTTCACACATCCACAGCCTCAGTTATTTTTATGTCACTAACAATACAAGAAGGAAAATATGTCATTAAATCAAATCTTTTAAACAATTTTAAGACCCTGAACTTTAAACCATTTGCCCAGGCCATCCTTTTTGGTGCCTCATTGGTGGATATGTATGCTGGCTCTTGTATATATCTTTACTCTGTGCTGTTTAGAATCTGGTCTGTGATATGTTTTATGAAGGCCGCAAGCTGAAATGCGTCAGTCAAATAATAAATCTGTTTTTCATAATATAATTATCTTTTTTTTCTAATAAATTCTGACATTTAACTGGGAAGTTAGATAAAACTTCCAAATTTTGAAATGCAGCTATGACAGTGTTCATGTCTGATCTCTATGAATAATTGTGTTTTATGCTACAAAATGGCATAACAAACATTGTGCTCTTTCCTGTCTGCTGCAGTGACTTTAATACAACGGGCCTTTTTAGACGGAGACACTGAAGAAAAATAAAACAGACCCTGCTGGTCTGTGCTCTCGGTTTAGTAACTATGGTGTACGAAGGAAGGTGTGGCAGCTGAGTGTGTGACAGCCACATGTTTTCCATCTTCACTTTTGTTTTTATTGCTGCTTTACAACACATAAAGCTACATCTATTTGAGAGAGGACAGCCTGCAAGCACTATCACAGAAAACAGTAAACACAGGGTTGGCTATAACAGTGAGGGCAGAAAAACGGATGGTTAACATTGCTAGTAGAAAATTCAAACTTCACAGTCTTAATTGCATTTTAAAAAAAAGGTGAAGTCACTTTCTTTTTTTTCTTTTTTTTTGCAAACTTACAGAAACAAGCACATGCAAAGAGCACTGGGTGGGTTTAATTACATTACGTGCTCATAGTTAAGGTTGTCTGCAAAGATAAATCAAACCCACATCAAGCAGAACAAATATCTAACATCAATTGGCTTTTATTTGCCTGCCTTGCAGCTTGTGCCTGTAGATGATTTAGATTCGAATGTCTCAGTTTTAAACTGAATTCTTCATTTCCACGTGAAAAGAGCCACTTGAGTACTGCACTGAGCAACGTTTTCATTTGTGGAACAATGCGATCATGAATTACAAAATGTCCTCCTGCCCGATTAAGGTCAAGCACCAATCACCAGCACAGTGCAGAGATTTATATTTAACCACGCCACACTGGTACCACTCTATTTTAACAGATTGTTCAGTCTTTCAGTAATAATGGGGGCTAGATGAAGATGATAAAATACCACAGCTACCAGTGGAAACCCAAAGTGGGTCACTGAGCCCTGGATCCAGGTTGTATCTTCTTGACTAAAGATACAACTTGCTATTAGAGAGCAGTGGATATTCAGACATGCTTTTTAACATATTATGATTTTTTCTTCATTATCTGGCTCCTTATTCTTTGAAATCTCACTTTTGATCAAAGCACAAGAAGAAAGACATGATTGGCACCTATCCAAAACCTAAGCCTCACCGAAACTTTTTCTGTCAGGACACGCTGAAAACTATGCTTAATTTCATGCCAGATCTAACAGCATAATTGTCCAGATCAGCACTACAATAAAAAGGGAAAACCTGATCCAGGTTATAGACTAAACATGTGTGTCACCAGGAAATACTTAACAGTTTAATAAAGTTGTTTTTTTTTCATTATGAATAACAATGGCCCCAGTTATAAAAAGCAGCTCTAAAATTAACTGAGGGTTGGACTTGTTCTGACTATAATTATAGCCACTGATCATTGTCTGGGTCAGAAACTCCAAAATGACAACGTTTGGTCTGGTCCGGTCTATTTCAGTTAGCAGTTCTTTCTAATCATGGGCATCTGAAACCAGACTAAATTTAGAAGCAAGTTAAAAAAAGGACCAGGAATTGGACGCACAGTTTTTAAGCCACCAATAATAACAATTATATTCTGAAGACAGTCCAGTTCCCCTCCAGGGTTCGTAACCAGGCTGCATAAATCCATTATAGGTTGGATCTAACTCCAGAGAAAACACAGTTCCAAGTTCCTGTTCAAATCTGTACCAGTCTAATCCTGAACAATATTATCACATCTTCTGCTAGTCCCACAATAGAACTGGTTCATGCCAGTTTAATTCCAGGAGACACAGCACCACCTTCTCCTGCAGGGAGGCTCAGTAGTAAATCTCATCCAGAATCCAGAATGGGGGCTAAAAACAAAATATTTTACATCTGTGACACTTCCCAGCCGCAGTCCAGGAGAGGTCCTGTATCCGTCTCCTTTTAAAGAGAAAACCACCTTTCTGTGCTTGTCAACTAAAACCCAGCTGAATCAGACAAGAATAAAGTCTCCTCTAAGCCACACAACAGTACCTTCTCCACCACGACTTTGACAGACTTTTCATCTTGTCCGGTGTCTGTCTTTGCTTTTTTCTGCGTTTCTTTTTCCCCCTTTGGTGCTTATGGGAGCTGTAGTTCTGCAGGCTGGCCAATATGGCTGTGTCAAACACTTCCTTGAGATTTTTTTGGGTCAGCGAAGAGCACTCTAAGTAGGCCACTGCTCCAATCTCCATCGCACAGTCCTGGGCATCCACTGGGTCCACGGGTCTTTCACGGTACTTCGCCAGATCAATGAGGACCTAAAGAAAATTGCAAAAATATGAAATAAATATACTTACTAGTTTAAGCAAATAGCATCACATCACCCCAATACTATTTGTCTTAGAATTGCTTTTTATATTTTAATTGAGCCTTTTAAGGTATATCTGGATCTGACTTTAAGTTATATCTCTTTCCCCCTTGGATGCCTATTAGAGTCAAATCTCATCTTTATGGGGGAAAGACATACAGCATAAAAGTAGATCCAGGTGTGGCCCTTGTGGCTGTTTTAAAGTCAAGAGGGTGACTGCATGTTTACATGAGCACCAGCCTGAGGAGATCCTTCTCACAGAGTTAGTTATTGTTTTCCCTTTTCGGTCCTCTTAATCTGTATTGCCTGCTTTTAGTCTTCCTTTTTATAATTTTTTACATTTTTTGCCTGTTTTGTATGTTTTTCGTCTAAGCTCTTGTTTGTCTCTTTTTCTTAAATGAATTAGTCTTGTGTTTTTGCCAATTGCTACTTGCTGGAAATGGACTGACATTTGTACTGATCATTCAAAGTGCTTTAGACTACAACAGATATATATATATACCCAGCATCATCGAAAAACGTGTAAGCAAAAACGTGAAATCTACGACGGTCAAAACATGAAGTGGACATGAAAATGGACACGGTGAACCAGCGTGTTTATTACACGCTTTGATATCAGATTGCATCTTCATACTTTCATTAAGGGTAAATTGCATCCATGGTCAATTTTAGAATTGCCAGTTAAACTCACATATCTTTTTACTGTGGGACGAAGCCAGAAAGATTAGAATCTGACAACACTGACGTATAGCAGGAACACATTTGCAGGAACCTGCTTGCTGTAAAGTGACAGTACTGACCTCAGCACACAATCAGTTGAGGAGACAGGAAAGATGCATCTGTACAGGCTTTAGCGTTTTTATGCACTGGGTAAGTTGCACAAAAAGGTTTTATAATCCAAACAGCTACAGCCCCTGAGTATACATGCATGTGCTTTTTCCTACAAACACATTATGCAATGCCAAAATTGCATTTGATCATAATGTCGAAAGTTGCAACATTACCAACTTGTGACATTGCGACAACTCTTCTCTGTGGTCACAAAAAAACATCCAGACAGCACGGAGACTTGGACATTTACGAGGCTCCAGTTTGTGGTGCTGCTGAACGATGCTGTGTTTCTAATATTTACTCTACCCTGACTGATTTAAATGGAGCAGACAAAATGTATAAACCTCGACAGTGGTATAACTAAGGCTGCCAAAATGACCATAAAGGTGAATAAATATTTCTCTACAAGAGAATCAACACCAGCTGAACGTCATAACCTTCAAAATGTTACAGTTTAATTCTAGATTCACAACCAAGCTGTGCAATAACTATAATAACGCTTCCATTTAGTTTGTGCATGGTGTCATTGGTTTACACAATGATAAGAATGATAAGAGAGAGAAACAGGCAATAGAATTACATAAATTGTGATTTATGTACAGAATAAAAATCAACACCTTGACATCCTCTCTGAGATCACACTGCGTCCCGACAAGAACCAGCGGCGCAAAGGGGGCGTGTTTCCGAATCTCTGGTACCCACTTCTCAGGAACGTTCTGAAATGAGGCAGGGCTGACGACGCTGAAGCACAGCAGGAACACATCTGCACTGGTGTAACACAGAGGGCGCAGCTTGTCGAACTCATCCTGGAAAGGTTGTGAGAGACCGAGAGTGTTCACACAGAGATACTGTGATTCATCACTGCCTACCTCTGCTTCAAGGCAGTGGTTCTTAAACTAAAGGACGGGCCCCACTGCAGGTGGGATGATGAGGACTAGGAGTAACACAATGTTCAATTAATGTGATTTTGGTTTTAATATATAGCATACTTAAGCTATCATGCTAACCTTTAGTTTATTAAAGTTCACCTCAGATCCCGTTTTACTGTTCATGATAGATAATAATTGGTAGAAGAGTGTGAACTTTATTTCTGCTTCTGGGGTGAAGCCTATCAGAAAAAGTTTGAGAAGCACATTTTATCAAAACCTAAAAATTGTCTTTCTGTTTTTCCTTGATCTCCAACTTTATCTTTCCTCTCTCATTCAATGTCCCACTGTTTTTGAGGGCAGCTGATCATTGTAGTGATAATCTACCATATTATCCCAGCAGTGCACTTTTCTCTGGAAGTGCAGGTTTAACTTTTGTTTCTTGCCATTTGCTATAGAACCAGGGTGATTGTACAACTGATGATGCTACATGTCATTAATGTTTGTCTTCTCTCTCCCAGAGTTTGTATTTTCTGCTGTTTTGTTTGTCTGTTCCTCCTTTCTCCTTACTCTTCTCTTTCCCCTCATTCTTTATCTGGTTGTACCAGAAGGCTACCACTTTCACTGGCTACTAATCAGATCTAGGTTCCATTTTAAAATTTTTGTTTTAACCTTTAGAGCACTACATGGACAGGCCCCTCCCTATATTGCTGATTTGATTCACATATACACCTCTTCTTGTAACCTCCGGGGGACCACGGTGTTCCCCCACACTCGTTTCAGAGCTTGAGGGGACTGACCTTTCCTTGCATCCAGACTGTGGAATGCACTTCCTATATTTCTACAGCGTTCAGACTCTGTGGAG
>NW_024582372.1:3114032-3132658 GCF_018398535.1 Haplochromis burtoni
CCCCCTCTGCCTCTTGCTTTATTAGCCTTACTTATTAGCCTTGCTATTCCAGCCTTATGACAGCTGAAATAGCCTCCTAGCATAGTCCCTCCAATTCCAATTTAAAGCAAAATATAAATATTGAGGGGAGCCTCGAGAAAGAAAAATAGAGCTATATCACGTTATAATGTGAAAAGTACAATATAAATATTATAATGTACGAACGTTATAATTATGTATATTGTAATAACGTGATATTATATTATTCAAACGTGACTTTTTGTAAAAAATTTTAGACTACAGGTGTGACATTTGCGCCATCTGGTGGACACAACAAAATACAACTAAAGTTAAACTTATTAAAACATATTAAAACTCTACTTGTAGAATAGCAGTCAAACGTGTTAATTCAAGCCACCAAGCACTATCATACAGTGGGGCAAAAAAGTATTTAGTCAGCCACCGATTGTGGATTTGTAAAGGATTTATTCGTAAATTAGGGTGGAAAATAAGTATTTGGTTACCTCAAACAAGGAAAATCTCTGGCTCTCACAGACCTGTAACATCTTCTGTAAGAAGCTTTTCTGTCCCCCACTCGTTACCTGTATGAATGGCACCTGTTTGAACTCATCATCTGTATCAAAGACACCTGTCCACAGCCTCAAACAGTCAGACTCCAAACTCCGCCATGGCCAAGACCAAAGAGCTTTCGAAGGACACCAGGAAAAGTATTGTAGACCTGCACCAGACTGGGAAGAGTGAATCTACAATAGGCAAGCAGCTTGGTGTGAAAAAATCAACTGTGGGAGCAATCATCAGAAAATGGAAGACATACAAGACCACTGATAATCTCCCTCGATCTGGGGCTCCACGCAAGATCTCATCCCGTGGGGTCAAAATGATCATGAGAACGGTGAGCAAAGATCCCAGAACCACACGGGGGGACCTGGTGAATGACCTGCAGAGAGCTGGGACCAAAGTAACAAAGGTCACCATCAGTAACACACTACAACGGCAGGGAATCAAATCCCGCAGTGCCAGACGTGTTCCGCTGCTGAAGCCAGTGCATGTCCAGGCCCGTCTGAAGTTTGCCAGAGAGCACATGGATGATACAGCAGAGGATTGGGAGAATGTCATGTGGTCAGATGAAACCAAAGTAGAACTTTTTGGTATAAACTCAACTCGTCGTGTTTGGAGGAAGAAGAATACTGAGTTGCATCCCAAGAACACCATACCTACTGTGAAGCATGGGGGTGGAAACATCATGCTATGGGGCTGTTTTTCTGCCAAGGGGACAGGACGACTGATCCGTGTTAAGGACAGAATGAATGGGGCCATGTATCGTGAGATTTTGAGCCAAAACCTCCTTCCATCAGTGAGAACTTTGAAGATGAAACGAGGCTGGGTCTTCCAACATGACAATGATCCAAAACACACCGCCCGGGCAACAAAGGAGTGGCTCCGTAAGAAGCATTTGAAAGTCCTGGAGTGGCCTAGCCAGTCTCCAGACCTCAACCCCATAGAAAATCTGTGGCGGGAGTTGAAAGTCCGTGTTGCTCGGCGACAGCCCCAAAACATCACTGCTCTCGAGAAGATCTGCATGGAGGAATGGGCCAAAATACCAGCTACTGTGTGTGCAAACCTGGTAAAGACCTATAGTAAACGTTTGACCTCTGTTATTGCCAACAAAGGTTATGTTACAAAGTATTGAGTTGTATTTTTGTTATTGACCAAATACTTATTTTCCACCCTGATTTACGAATAAATTCTTTACAAATCCTACCATGTGGATTCATGGATTTTTTTTTCACATTCTGTCTCTCACAGTTGAAGTGTACCTCTGGTGCAAATTACTGACCTCTGTCATCATTTTAGGTGGGGGAACTTGCACAATCGGTGGCTGACTAAATACTTTTTTGCCCCACTGTATATTTATGAGTATTTACCAACAGAGTGACAGTTTCGAGGCCCACGGAACAAAAGTCTGGGCTGTGTTTCCTCACGGACGAGTTTCAGAACTGTAGCAGCATGTGTTTTGGTTGTGAGATGTAGAAGACGCTCCGTTAGTAAGGGTTAGTGTCTGCTCGTTAAATATTCTGTAATACCAATATGTCCTCGGCGGAGGTAGTTCTGGGTTTCCTGGAGGATGCGGAGCCGTGGCGGCTTCGGTCTCCTCAGTTCCCGAGTAAAGTCGGAGGGAAGCCGGCGTGGCTCAGCCAGAGAGGCCTGCCCTCTCTGCCCGGACTGGAGTGTGAGATATGCCGTCTGCCTATGGTTTTCCTGCTGCAGGTGAATCTCCAGGAGCCATGTTATCCTACTTCATAAAAATATTTACTTCACTGTACTGTACTGTGGTATAGAGATGTGCTGAGAGTATAATATAAAGACCGAAATAACTTTTAGACTACAGTTTTGGTGTCCTGTATAAAGAGTTAAACAGTAAACTTAAAGAAGTCCAGACGCTTTTCTTTGCAAGCTCCTTTGACTACGATGACCTGGATGACTGAGAACCTTCACAGACAAACAGTAAACATATTAACACAACATTTTTAGCAGCATAAACACAAAGAAAGGAAAGTGGCACACATATCAAACATTTGTATTTTATAAGCCTCCTAAAAAGGTACATACTGAAATATATCCTTAATAAATTAGAATCCCCCAAAATATATTTAATTGCATGGTTTAGGTACTAGACCTTCATTAGCCGGCTGGTTATTGATATATATTCTGATATAAGAATCGGAACATATTACCCAGGTGGTGTACAATGTGTGAGTATTTTTCAACTTTAATTAAGTACTTTTTACAAGCCTGATCTCTCACACACACACACACACCCTATACCTAAGTGCACACATACTCAAATCTGGGTCAACTCCAATTTAACTTCTGCATCCCACCTCAGCCTTATTCACTATAAATAAATAAATACTAGATTTACCTGACTTGTTGCAGGTGTATGCACCAATATCCGGTCAGGACAGAAGTTTTCACCGAACGCTCTTTCTCTTCTGCTGCAAAACTCCAGAGTGTTACACGCGAAACGACAGCCGCTGCATGAAAGGTAGTTCTTCACTGTTTGATGTCTGTCACTTCCCAGGGGTGGTGTTGTGAGATGTTGTCTGATTCTACTAATTTTTCTCAATAGATTTTGCAATATTTCTTAAAAAGCTGTGTTTTCCTTCATGCCAGTTTTCAGAAACCAGTTACAGAGGAGGAACGAGTTCTACCCCTATGACCCTCCAGCAGGTTTGTGAATTTTTGCTGCCTAACTCTTAATGAAGTATTCAAGATTCAATTTCTGAGTATTTGTAGAAGAATATGGTGGTGGTAGCATCATGCTCTGGGACTGTTTTGTTGTTAGTGGTGCTGGTGGTTCCACAAAGTGGATGAAATAATGAAGGAATGGAATACCAGTTTAACCACTTTGTCACACTTGGATGTTCCTTCCAGCTACCAAAAGTTTCTGGTTGAGGTGCAATTTGCTAAAGAACATTTAACAAAATATACAGAGTGTGTATGTATATATTTGAACCTTATACTATACTTTTCACCCTGTGTGGAGTATAAAAATGTGTATGTATGTGAACCTTTGACCACAACTGTATGTCAACAAATATAAAATATCATCTTCCCTTTAGAGGATGAACCACCCTGTGATGCTGAGGAGGGCCAGAGTGTGTTGCCCGTTTCGGGAGTTAAACTGTGTTGGGTGTGCGGATGCCCCGGTAACAAAGCCTGCTCTCGGTGCCACACTGTGACCTACTGTGGAAAACACCACCAGACCCTCCACTGGAAACAATCTCACAAGAAGGAGTGTTGCAGCCAAGGTGTGTGTGGGGGATATTTACTGGAGCTGCAAAAATCGTAATCACATTTTTTCAGTGTTGAGTTTAATGATTGTGTTCATTAAACCTTCCAAAGAAGAAATCTGGTTCTGAAATTTCAATAGATGAATACATAAAATGAATTTAGAGTAAAAAAAAATGAAAGGAGTGAATTTGGATTTTTATAAAGAGGCAAAAGTAAAGAAAGGTGATGAGTTCAAAATCATAAAACAGCACAATAAACCTTTTATTAATTGATGGAAGCTAAGGTTGTAATTGAAAATAATATTTGAGTAATTTCACAGCCCTCGGTACATTTAGATTAATTGGTGATTGTAAAATGGGTGTTAGCCCTTTAGTGGGCAGCCGATCTGATCCAGAGTGTATCTATCTTTAGAAAAGCGATGGATAAAAAGAGAAGTGGTCCATAATCCTTTTCCCTGAGTTAAGAGAATTATGACTGTCATTTCTCATCACTAGAAAGACTAAACTTGTCCGTCTCTGTCTAGAAGGGTCTCCTGTTACACCCTCCCCGCTCCTCTTTCCTGAGACTGAGCTGGTCACTGAGCCAGAGGAGGAGAAAGATGTCAAAGAGGCTGAAGGAGAACAAGAAGAAGAGGACGGTGGAGGGATCATTACTCAGAGGAGTGTGGATTGTCCCGCCTTGGCAGAATGTAAGGTTTAAGGTTAAAGTTTTTCTCAGTTTTCAATTGAAAAGTGAACTTTTATGTAGAAAAGTCCAGTCTTAGTGATGTATATATTTATTTCATTATAATTTATAACCAATCCTGACCCTTCTGTTCTCTATCAGCCCTGGCAGAGAGCGACCTGGACGAGATGGCAATGCACGAGACTGAAGACAGTGAAGTGTTCCAGAGGTTTAAGAAGAAGATCGCACCTGAACCTCACCAGGTAGAAAATAGAAGAGCTAAAAAGATCCAGACGGTTGTTTTCTTCTGTCCATATCTCACAGTGTTTGTCATTTCTAGGTGATACGTTACAGTCGAGGGGGCTCTCCCTTGTGGGTCTCCTCTCAGCACATCCCTTCAGATGAGGATATCCCACCATGCACCTGTGGTGCCAAGAGGACGTTTGAGTTCCAGGTAATCGACCTGCTGATCTGTTGAAGACCTGCTCGGGTCTTTAATCTTTCGCTAATGGTTGATTTATTCACAAGTTTGTGCTGTTGCTATCCTGTGTGCGTGTAGGTGATGCCGCAGCTGTTAAACAGTCTAAGCGTGGACTCGACTGGAGCTAGCATTGACTGGGGGACTGCGGCTGTCTACACGTGCTCTGCCAGCTGTGAACGCAGCGACCAGTACTGCCCCGAGGTCATCTGGAAGCAGGACTTCAGCTCAGATCAACACACGCAGACTGAACGAAGATGATGGGCGTCCCTTGTTTCATGCATAGCAGGAAAAGCACAGGTGGTGCTGATTTCATTAATATGTTTAGGCGACTCCGCTTCAGTGTGTTCGTTCACCCACGTGACTTGGTGGGACACCTGATGTTGACATATCCAAATGTTTCACCTGAACTTGTCATTCAGTCAAAAAGCTGCGTGGTGCTGCAGGTAAGAGCTGACTACTTATGCTGACTGAGCTAATCACATGGGAGTAATGCTGCCTCTCCCTATTAAATGGACTGGAGATTTAACTAATCATAAACTTTGTGCAAACATAAACATCAGTGTAAAATGCCATCTCCAAATGTATAAATGACGTGTGTACAAAAAGACGTGTGTGTTGCATCATTAAAAACAAATTTAGCAAAACAATGTTTAAAGAAACATCTGGATTTTTCCACTAATCACCTCACAGCGGCTCACCAGCGTCCACCCGCACAGTTTAATAACCACAGCAATAAGTCACCAATTGGGACAAATTTTATTAACACAGCAAATTCTGACATTTACCAGCAAGACTCACCTCAAGTTACTGACCACAAAAAAATCGTATTTTCCCCATCTTTCAGTGGTATTTATAGTTCAGGTTAAGTATCTTAGCCAGAACATTTATGTAATTAAAATGTATTCAGATACAGAAAACTGAATGTTTTAATGAACGAGTCTGATAAAGGGCTGCACAGGAAAAACACATCAAATACTTGATACCAGCTACAGTATGCTATGATGCATGCTCCTTTACTGCTATACAATATGAAACAAGGATGAAGCCACTGCCAAACCTGTTTACAGCTGTGGATTTAACCTAAAATTAGTACCATATTATCCTAGTAAGAGCTCTTCCCTCTCAAACTGCTGGCTCATTTATGGTTCCTAGAATTTGCAAAAGTAAAATGGGAGGCAGAGCCTTCAGTTATCAGACGCCTCTGTGGAACCAGCTCCCAGGTTGGGAATCAGAGATGAGATGACATAGCCTTTGTCAGTTGCAGGTCTTTTGCCCACAACCGAGATGACAGACCTTGCCAACCTTACATACAATACACAAACATCACATTGGGGAGACAGGTCAGGCTAGGTAGCGAGGAAAAAAACATCGAAATGTGTAACACAAAAGGATAATACAGGAATGCACAGATATCAACACACCATAGCACAATAAACACAGACAAGCAACATGGGAAAGAGTTCCAGTGTGTACATCTGATCTGGGACCGCTGCAATCTTTCGACTGCGCCTCCAGCTGATCCGATGTCCACATCAGAGGGGAGGTAAGCGTTGGAGGTGGCGTTGGATCCGGGGTAGGGAGGGTGATGGGTCAGTGAGTGCTTATCAGCATATGTATGTGTGTGCGTGTCCATAGTGGGAATCAGGAAACCCTCTCTACTTTTAAATCTAGGATTAAAACTTTTAAAGTTTACAGTTATGGCTGAATTGAGTGACCCTGAACAACACTACGCAGTTACGCTGCTATAGTCCGAGGCCCCTCCCTGAGCCTGGTTCTGCCAGAGGTTTCTTCCTGTTAAAAGGAAGTTTTCCTTTCTCACCATCACCAAGTGCTTCCTCATAGTAAGTCACGATTGTTGCTTTTGTATTTTTAATATTGTAGGGTGCTTAGCTTGCAATATTAAAGCACTTTGAGGTGACATAAATAACATTGAATTCAAAACACAGGGGGTTAACCAAACAAAAATGGTGCTTAATCCAACAGAAGACCCAGATCCAACAAAGGAGTCCGTATGTACATGTTTATTAACGCACTGAGAAGTACATTAACAGTTTAAGAAGCATGTAGATGCGACAGGTTCCTGATTGATTTCCATACATACAGTTGATAAAAGTGGCTTAACTGAACATGTGAACCAAACGATCTGCCAATCAAATATTCTGAACCGATTAAGAACTACATGTTAACACTGGTGTGAAGGATGTGCCCAGCTGAAGCTGCATGAGATACACAAGCACATCAAAACGTGACCAGAATTAAAACACATTTAAACGGCTTTTTTTCCCCAGCTGTGTGTCTGAGCACAGTTCACTGGTAACCAGGACAGTCATATTTTTCTATGTTTGTAAAACGTACCTAAAAAAAACTTTTAAATATAGGTTTGATTAGCCAAAAACAAATTATTAAAATTAAAAATAATAAATATGCAGCAACGTGATGCATATTTTACCTGCCATCAATCACTAGATGTAAATTCAGGATTAAGTTGGCAGCCGCTTCTTGTACTCAAAGCTAATAGCGTCTTTCTTGCAGGTCACATTTCAATCCTGGCTAAACTTAAATGCCAGTGATCTTACAAACACGCTGTCCTGTTAGTCAAAGAAACAAAAAGAATATCTGCGGAGCAGCATCTCCTTCAAGGTCGGAATCACTTATTTACAGTAGAAAAAAATATTTCTATATGTACATACACATGAAAGTTTGAGCATTAAAACACTTCTTTCAAAAATTACAACATGTTATCTGCTCCAGAGAAAATTTTAGACCGACTCCAAACTATCAAAGAATTAAGCAGGATTGCAACAGGAAACCAAACTGATGAACTACTCAACTTCAGCTGTAGGATTTGGATCAGTTTAGTTCAACTTGAAGTGTTTCAAACTTTAAGAGAATTCACTGTCAATAACTGCTGAACTTACCGGCCTTAAATTTAGAAAGAAATCTACCTTTGAAAAGTAGGCGAGTTCGGTTTTGAAGTCTCTCTCTCTGATTTGGGGCTTACAGAGCTGATTATGTCAAAATAAAATATGAGCAATTAATAAAAACCAGAAGTAGAAAACTAACTGCAAAAAAATAAAATAAAACCGTCCAGGACTGCCCCTTTTCTAATTAGCAGTTTTTACACTTTCTTACAATCTTATGTACAATCGAAAGAGGACTTAAAATGTGTATGAAATAAACTGACTTTTAAATATAGAAACTTGTGAGATCATAACACAGAAAAGACAATCCTTAAAACCCTGCTTTTAAGATAACATGAAATACTGTAAGGACAAAAAGTAAAAGTGAGGGAATCACTTCATTGTAGCACATCTCTTACAGAGGTCCACATGAAGAGGTCAGCGTAAGGCTGATGCTTGATGTGAAGCTTAAAAAAGAAAAAACAATGTTTGAAACAGGGTTGTGGGGATGATAAAAGAAGAGATGCAGGGTCTATGTTGTCTTCCGAAAGCCTTTGAGGATGGGGTATATGTTTTCAAAAGCGTCGTAGATCTCTCCTCTCACTTTGGCACCTTAAACAAAAACAGGGAGTATAGTAAGTTACAAAAGTTAATTCACAACAATCATTAACAGAGTTTGAAAACTGAATTTAAAATGTTTGCACCCTCACAGAATAACGTCCTCACTATGCACTGCGGCACTTTAACTGTTGTTTGTTTATTATAGATTTATTGTATTATTTTTATCCCGATCCACTTTAAAACAATTTCCTGTTACGAAATCAAAAAAAAAGCATCTATTGATCAACGTTTAGTACTATTATAGTGTTATATAGTTTTATTATAGATTCATTGGATCATGGGTTCAAGGAGGTTATTTGAAGATATTTTGTTAATTTGATTTTCGCCAACTACACAAATCAACTGACTGGAACTCCCTCAAACTTTATCATTTACGACTGGAGAAGCTATTAAATCAAATCCTTTCTGTCTCGCCGACAGTCAGTATATCATTCGACTGTGCAGAGATTCTGTGTGAAACATTTTCCCAACTACAAAATGTCCAGTTCAGTATCACCTTTAAATGTATCATCAACTCCATGTTTAATTCTTGGACTCGCGATTTCTTTTGTATGGCTCATACATCAAAATAATTTATCTTATTTACGATGAGTGGCAAGGACATGAGGACATTTAGAAAACAAGGGTCTAAACAATGTGAAAATCAGACTAACAAACTTTAACTTCTCCTCCTGTGTTTAATACACACAAAAGAGAAATGTTTTGTTTTTTTAAGCAGACAGGATGGGCTCTTACCTGTGAGTACAACTTTCCCAGACACAAAGATGAGCAGGACAATTCGGGGTTTGATCATTCTGTAAATGAGTCCTGGAAACAGCTCCGGCTCGTAGCTGCAAAACACAAGTCGGTTATTTTAGTTCTTAAAAAGCAAAGAGTACAAAATCATTAACAATCATTTTTAATTTTGCAATTCACATGCTTTCAGTCATTTTAAAACAAACAAAAACTACCTGCTAAACTGCTGATGTGTGAGGACCAATCCCTCCAGCCGAATGGGGAACTTCACATCACAGCTGCCCACCATGTTCTGAATCTTGAAGTCCAGGAACTTGGCGGGAAAACCGAGCTTCTGCACAACACGCGCATATTTTCTGGCTGCTAACCTCGACTGCTCCTCACTAGAAAGATAAATGTCATCGAGAGCCCAGGGGAGCAGTCAAATATTAGTAAAGTAAAGCAGAAAGACTTTTCCCCCCTTTTTTGTAAAAAAAATAAAATAAAAAAATTTAACTGTAATCTGACCTCTTGGCTCCTGTGCAGACCATCTTTCCAGAGCTGAAGATCAGAGCAGTGGTCCTGGGCTCTCGTATTCTCATGATGACAGCAGCAAAACGCTAATGAACGGAGACAGCGAGGCTGACCATTATTACACACGTTACTTTTAAAATAAAATAATTTCTGCTTGAATTTGATCCAAGCTGGGATTTTAATTCTATATAGATATTCGAGTTCGGTAGAGGAGACATGTTTAAATATTTATTTTTTTAAAAGTGAGTTAAACGGGGCTGAAGAAGGAAAGATGTTGAGACTAGAGCTGTGTGCAACTAGTCGACTACAAGAATAAACAAGAACACAAGTCTGTTAACGTGTTGTTTCAGTTTCAAAAGCAGTTTAACTCTCCTCCCACCAGCCATCTCTTACAGCTCTTCTAGAGGTGGTGGCTGACTCAGAAGAAGGCATCCCTGCTTAGACTGCCGCCCCTGAGTCCCACACCCAGATCACAGGCAGAAAATGAACGCTATGGACAGCTGGATGGATTTATAACACCAGATAACCGTTAGTTGTAATATGTAATGACATCACTTTCTGCAATATCTCTATGTGATGAGAAGTTGTAAACAGGGTGGAAATTAGGTAGCTGACAGCTGTGTGTAGTAGTGCAAATCTACACGACCAATCATTGTGCAACAAAATGTACCTAACTGTTTCAGCTGGATCTTAAAAACCCACAGAATATATATATAAAGACAGCACACCCCGTCTCTTTTGACCAATTTAGACTAATCAGCTGATGAGAGTTTCTCTCTCTGGTTTATTATCTAGTACAGTGGATTCCAGAGTGTGCGTCGAAGTAATAACAGAAATTCAGTTTGTAATCACTCAAGTATTTATAGTTACATATTTGTATTAATGAATTTAATTATATAAAAATGAATTAAAAACTGGAAATATGAGGTAGTTCATTTGTTATATTAATCATTACACTGACCTTAATTTACTCCTCTTGTACTGAAGTTTGGGTCACTTTGCATATGATTGGGTAGCATTAGCAATTTATAGCCAATGGCCTGTGTTGTTTAAGTTTTTGAATACAATTATCAAGGAAATACGCCACTAACTTTTATTTTGATTAGAGTGGATATTTAAGATTTGGTGGGCCCTGTCAGAATTCCTGGTTTTCAAGTGGGCCACAGCACTCTTGACTTTAGGCCTTTCTAGTAAATTAATTACCAGGAACATCCACAATTTGTAATTTGTAGCCTGCAGCCAGTAAAGTCACATCAGTAAGCTGTAGAGCAATAAAAAGCCAAGAGCCTCACCTTTGGGTTGTACTCTGCATTTCTGGCTCTCAGGGCAATGGTCTTCAAATCCAGTTTACAGCCTAAGTTTACAGTAGATACTATATTTCTAAAAGTGAAGGGGAGAAAAGAACAAGAGAAAACAACTGAGTGAAGGACATACAAACAATTAAAAATTTCATTCCCTTAAAGTACAATTTGGTTCAATATATGTGCAGGAGTTTCTTTCCTTTTAAAGCAGTTATCACCAAAAATGGGGGTGGGTGGGATGAGATGTGAAACATACTGTAGCTGCGGTACTATGCCAGAGGTTTCTGAAGAAGGGGTGGCCGGCGTGATGGGGGTCATGGGGGTCAGCGGGGTGGTAAAGAGGGGGGTGTTTCCTGGCAGTGCAGTTGTGGTCGAGCCTCCCACTGCCTGGGAGTGGAAAAGTTGAGGGGTCTGCCCTGATGTCCCTGCGAAGGGGGGAAAAAAAAAAAAAAAGGTGGTTATTTATGTGTAACCGGAGATTAACTTCCACCACGGCTAAATAAAACCAAGATTTCTCATAATAAATGTGGAAGATAAAAAAATGACAGCTTGTGGAGTACCTGAGCTGGCCTGTTGTGCCTGTTGTTGTGCCTGTTGCTGCTGTTGCTGAGCCTGCTGTTGCCTCTGCTGTTCCTCCAGTATTGACAAACTGTTGGTGTTCTGCACTGGCTGGGGTGTCAGACCAGAGCCATATGGCATCATGGGGCTGAAGAGCGGCATGCCTGGAGTCATGGCTCCCTGCATGGGGATAAAGCAAAAAGAAGGGCGTAATGAAGCAGAAACTAACTAGAGATATAAGACAGTTCCCTCAGTGTTAGTATTCTTGTTTTTAGGTCTGATTCTTCTCTTTACACAAATAAAACGAAAAATCTAAATGACAGCAGTCTCTCCACGGACTTTAAACCCACGAAGAATATGTCGGTTCTGTTGGAAGTACAGCCATTTCCGACCAGTGAAAGAACAGAAAAGATCACAACTGTGACAGCTCAAGGTGTCTTTTTTTCATGAAATAAAGACGTAACTTTAGAAATAAATCATACTTAGTAAGGTTGGATGATATGTAAAATTTTCCAAACGACAATCGTCGGCCCGATAAATAACGATATACAATATATTCACGCAGGTGCAGGCTTTTTGATGTAATGTAATCTGATTTGCGCGTTTAGAATTTATATGTTTTGTTTGGAGGGAATAGTTCACCTTCTTTTCTTGTTTGTTTCAGTATTATTACAGCTACTTTTTGGATTATTAGCCAGTATCTCCGTTTCCCTCCCCACCATTGTGTGTGGGGTTTTTTTTTTAATTTTTTTAAATATGATTGTTGTTTTTTTCTTCTGAACATAGGCTACTGCCTTTTTCTATTATGAGTTTGAGTTAAATTATTTTTTCCGTTGACTGCTTGTCTTAGCTTTAACCAACATCATTAGCAAACTTACTCATAGGCAAATAAATCAATCAATCATTCTTGTAAAAATGATCGGTGAAAGGCTCAGCCTATCGTCAATAGTCAATATATTCGTCCAATCACCCAACCTTAATATTTAATAACACATAAGATGATTTAAGGGGTGTTGACACAGGGAGGAAATTACTCATCATCCATCACTTTGTCGCTAATGGTTCATCACTGGAAAGCAGGCTCCAGTTGCATAAGTAACATACATTCATCAGCAGTATCCCTCATTCTCATTGGGAGTCACTTCAATCAGTCACCTCAAATTTGAGAAACGTAAAACTTTGTGTCCACCCACTTTGCATCACCAACACCTATTTCACCCTGTATCGATTTAAGTCTTTGAATATCCCTGATTGTATATGGTCTTAGGTCATCACAGTAATTCACTTCCTGCAGGGAATGGCTCTAGACCTCTTCCCTTCACCACTGATTTTCAATCCAGTTCTCGTGTAATTTGTTGTAGCATTTCCCCCTCCAGTTTCCCTTTCTTAAGAAAGGCTTCTTGACCATAATTGTTCCACTAAGACCATTTCTGATGAGGCTTCAGTATACAGCAGATGTATGAATGAAGTGAAGCACAAGACACAACACTGGTACATGCCTTGAATTAGGTACCTTTTTAATGCTTTAATGACTCATACGTCATTTTAAGTGGTTTAACAAACAAAAAAGATTCCTATGAAAACAGGGACTGAACTGAAAATGTGGAGAAAAGCACCCATTTTAAGAACTTTAGAAAGCCTGAAGAACTATTGTTTAAGACCACTTCAAAAATAGAAGAAAACTTGGCTCCTTGGATGCATAAATATAAAGAAACGACGGATGGCTAAATCTGTGACTTAATTTTCAAAAAGTCTTAATGATGAAACACAAAGCCCATGTTACCTGAGGGGAAGCCACCAGCCCTTGGAAGGCTGGTATGCTGTTGTTCTGGTCCATCCCTTTAGATTCCCACGTTACTTCACTGCCACCCAGTAGAAGGCAGTAAAAGCGTGATAACTAACCCAGCAGGGCTCTTTAAACCTCCAGCCTACAATGTCAAACACCAGACGCAAACACTGCACTCTTCTTTTTACCCCCGGCAGTAGTGTCTTGGCTGAAAAGATGACAAGAAGCACACTTTACTCAGATAAAACTCAAACAAAGTGGCGTAAACAACATGTAAATGAATGAAACCAAAATCGTGCAGCAGCAAGCGGTGGCGCGAACTCATTTAAATAACTTTAACCTTTTCTAACATTGCTTTAACTCTCTCGTTCATATCTTGCCCAGTACATGAGGTGTCCTTTAACCAGTTAAGCGTGCAAAATGCCGCTAATAAAGTTACCAAACATTCCGCGCACAAAATGAAACGTGTAAGCACACGGGCTAGCTGAAGTTAGCATTAGCAAATTTAGCAATCATGAATCTGCAAGCTAAACGTTTAAAAATTTCGGATTTATGCGATAAAAACAACTGCAAATAACTCGAAAATCTGTCAGCATGAACCAGAAAATCATTCTTTAGCTTACAATCAAGATGTCGCTGTTAAAATCAACACACGAACAGCATAAATTCAGCTCTAGCTCCGTAACTACCCCGGACTTGTTCTTGGGCGCTCACGACCTACTTCCGGAAGCTTCTTCTTCTTCCGTCGTGTCACAGTTCACCGCAGACACAGCAAAGATGGCGTCGCTGAGTGACAAATCAGTTTGGGATGAAGTGGAGGATGGGATCGGCGAAGAAGTGTTAAAAATGTCCACAGAGGAGATAGTTCAGCGCACTCGTCTCCTCGACAGCGAGATAAAGATAATGAAGAGCGAAGTGCTGAGAGTAACCCACGAGCTTCAGGCTATGAAGGATAAAATTAAAGAAAACACGGAGAAGATAAAGGTGAACAAAACGCTGCCCTACCTGGTGTCTAACGTGATCGAGCTGCTGGATGTGGACCCCAACGACCAGGAGGAGGACGGAGCTAACGTGGACCTGGACTCCCAGAGAAAAGGAAAGTGCGCAGTTATCAAAACTTCAACCCGGCAGACTTACTTCCTGCCGGTGATCGGGCTGGTGGACGCCGAGAAGCTAAAACCGGGAGACCTCGTAGGTGTTAACAAAGACTCCTACCTGATCCTGGAGACCTTACCAACCGAGTATGACTCCAGAGTCAAGGCCATGGAGGTGGATGAGCGCCCCACAGAGCAGTACAGCGACATTGGAGGTCTGGATAAGCAGATCCAGGAGCTGGTGGAGGCGATAGTGCTGCCGATGAACCACAAGGAGAAGTTTGAAAACCTGGGCATCCAGCCCCCAAAGGGAGTCCTCATGTATGGACCCCCTGGCACCGGGAAGACCCTACTGGCCAGGGCATGTGCCGCTCAAACCAAAGCCACATTCCTGAAGCTTGCAGGTCCACAGCTGGTGCAGATGTTCATTGGAGATGGTGCCAAGCTGGTGAGAGATGCCTTCGCCCTGGCTAAAGAGAAAGCCCCATCCATCATCTTCATAGATGAGTTGGACGCCATTGGAACCAAGAGGTTTGACAGCGAGAAGGCTGGAGACAGGGAGGTGCAGAGGACCATGCTGGAGCTGCTCAACCAGCTGGATGGATTTCAGCCAAACATGCTGGTCAAGGTAAATTTGCCTTTTTACTCTTGAAAACAGCAAAAGTGCACCTCAATTCTGCTACCACTTCACTGTTACTTAATGTTCAATACTGATAAAACATTTTAAACTACATCTGAGTAGATCTGAGGCACTTAAAGTGAATTTGTACAACAATTCATTAAGAAAAACGTTAAATTTTCGTCAATATCCAAACCCCCACATTAATACTTTATGATGACTGGAGTTTATTGCAATGATACTGTCTTTATTATTTAGGTGATTGCTGCCACCAACAGAGTGGACATCCTGGATCCTGCCCTGCTCCGTTCAGGTCGTCTGGACAGGAAGATCGAGTTCCCCATGCCGAACGAAGAGGCCAGGGCTCGCATCATGCAAATTCACTCGCGTAAGATGAATGTCAGCCCCGACGTCAACTATGAGGAGCTGGCCCGCTGCACCGACGACTTCAACGGCGCTCAGTGCAAAGCTGTGTGCGTGGAGGCCGGTATGATCGCGCTGCGCCGCGGAGCCACAGAGCTGAACCATGAGGATTACATGGAGGGAATCCTGGAGGTCCAAGCTAAGAAGAAGGCTAACCTTCAGTACTATGCCTGAGGACACTACCTGTGTCTGTGTATTTGTGTGTGAGAGTCTTTGATTACTATTAAAAGCTGTTGAGAAAACACATGTTATGATTTCTGATTATCTTGAGTCAATAAAATAAATAAAATGCCTCGAGTATCTTTTGTTATTTCCTCTAACAATTTTAAAAAATAATGTAAGGGTACCTGGTGCTATTTAGAAGCTGTACATCTGGAATTGCATAGTAGTCATACATTTATTCTTAACTTAAAGCAGTTAAAGAAAGTTAAGAATAGATGGCAGGGTTCAACATACAGGTGTGGTCAAAACACACACACACACACTAATATTTAGTTTAATGTTCTTTAGTATAAATTCTGGGGAATGGTAGAGTTAATTTATATTGGTTGGTTTCCGGTCAATTGACTTGGCTGTTAAGCATAGTCCAGAAATTTTCAAAAGGGTTGAGACTGGAGTTTTGGAAAGGCCATTTCAGAAGCTTAGCATTAGCCTGCTTTATCCTTTCCTGAATCAGTTTTAACATGTTTGGGATCATTGTCCAACTGTCTCCAAGTTTCAACTATTTTTCTGTTAATCTAAGGTGAAGTGGAAGACTTTGGAGGTAGTCCTTCATTATTCCAACAATTTTGTACAGTCAACCCCCGTATTCCCCGGGGTTAGGGACCACAACTCCCTATGAATATCTGAAATCCACAAATACTCAGTACCCCCTCTAAAAATGCGAACTACCTATTTCAATCTTTTCGGGATCTTTGTGTTTGGAATTTGTGCATCTTTTGTTAAGAAAAAAAAATCAATTTTAATGATCTTTTGCTGTGTTTACATTAATATTCAAATTTGAAAAGTACATTTTTTATCATAAAAAATGTATTTAGTCAGAAAAATTACATTAAAAATCCATGAAATAATCTGCAAATATTTTGGAGTTGCTTTCCACAGAAAAATCCATGAATACCGAACCCTGGATCGACTGTATACCAAGTGGAAGAAAATGGATGGATCAATGAATACACGCTGGCTGTTCACATTTTAGATTTTCTTATTTTCTTTTCCTATACACACACTTGTTCTGATCACGACATGAGTCATGTTTTTAATTTGACAACCATATAGATACACACTGAGCGCTCCAACTGTTCTACAGCCACACAACCCTTTTATACATCAGCCTACGATGATGATGTCATACATTTCCTTGAAATACTTTTACAAGTACTTAATGTGACAAGCTCAGTTTTTACAATTTGGCCCTCGTCAAAGTTGACCTAACTCATTTTACTGGTTTCAAGCACATCAGTTTCAATAGCTGACTGTTCACTGGGTGCTTCATTTATTTTAATATTATACAGTCACGTGAGATCACTTGGGTTGTACATAGCCAACAAACTAAAATGATTTTAATCCACTGATGATGTGTATGAATTATTTATGCCTACTATGCTAACCTATGGTTCTAAATGGAAAAAGCAAAACAAAACAAAACCAAAAAAACAAACCAATTTTATTATTTAACAAGATATTGTATTAAGATACTGTTTCCATTTGTATTCTTTTGGTCATAAAAGACATGCACAGAGGTCTATCTGAGGTGGAATGTGCAATGAACAAGCAGAGCAGACTTTTAAATTCTTTACATTTATTAAGAATGTAAAAAGAATAGCAGAGAGGATCTCCTTTGAAAACATAATGAAAAATCATAACAGAGGCGGGGTCTAGGTATGAGCGAGTGAAGAACTTACTTCTCAGAATAGGAGTGCTGATCCAGGATCAGCCTGCCAGACCACATAAAAGAGCATGTGAACAGGAAAACTGGAGTATCTGGGAAACAGGGGGAAGGAAACTAGCTCCCCAGTTAGCCACTAAGGTGGCTACTTGAATCAACACTCCTGTTTTGAGAAACCTGACGTAAAGGTGCCAAAGCCATAAAATGAATGTGCACCAAACAGAAAAACTAGAGGCAGATGGAAACAATACGTTTCCTCCTCAGTCTTTCCTCAGAGGTATAGTCTCCTCATTAATGCCCTCCTTAGTGATGACACAGACCCGAAGGGCATCTCCGGTGTAGACGTCTCTCTCTGCAGCTGAGATGAAGACGTCTTTGACCAGCTGAACTGCCTTATCCTTAGTCAGAGGAACATGCTCGACACCCTCCATGTTCTTGAAACCAATCTGTGGAGAGAGAGAGAAGACCGAGTCCTATATTTGTCTGTGTTCTCAGTAAAAATTTGTTTAGTTGATTTTTTGTTTAGAAAGGACCCAAGCACAAAAAAAATCTTGAGTGAGCAAGCGAGAGAGAGAAAAGGGTCCAGAGACCAGATTAGGCTCCCTTCCACCTGCAGTCTCTGAGCAGGTCCACCCTTACCATCCACCAGGTCACCAGCACCCTGTTTAGAGCTAAGTTCAGGTTTGCCTTTACTTCTTTATACAGAATGTTTTTTTTTCTCCATATGGCATACCTCAATGCAGGTCTTATAACAGAAGAACTGGAAGGTCGAGATTCTGAAACCTAATATGGGGCTACGAAGTGTTTTGTCATGACCTGGTGGATGCTGGGTGGCTAAATAAGCTTAAAAATACACACCCAAGATACAAGCACATGAATATAGTAATGTTAATATGGAAACATCAGGTTAGTACACGCGCGTTTTAAAAAACCTGGTTATCTAGTAGTGGCTGTAGCATGGCGCTGGCTGATCCTCCGGCCTTGTAGGTGTCCCTCTGGTAGGAACCCACTGGGTCAAAGCTGTACACTGCTCCCTTACCTGTATTACAATTACACAATGTTACAAACAGAAACAGGATTTTACATACAGTAACACAGTAAAATCTTAATAGTTTTAAACATAACACAAACTAACAGTATGACATAAGAGTAACATTAAAAATAACACCTCACCCAGCACTACACTACACATGAATTATTTTATTTTTTGTAGACTGTCACCTCTTTGGGATCATTGTCGTTTTTTTTTTTG